>NC_134720.1:6486363-6789393 GCF_049634645.1 Pelodiscus sinensis | reverse complement strand
GCCATCAGGATCACTGTTCCGGGTTGTGGCCATACTGGGGGGAATGGAGGGGTGCTGTAGAGGGAGTGGGTTGGGACTGGGACAAAATGCCAGATCCGCAAATGGATGTAGGCACCAAAATCCCATTTTTAGGTGCCTAAATCCCAGTTTCAGGAACCAATATGAGCTATAATCCTCCCTCCCCCTCCTCCCCACGCGCACACACACTCAGCTGCCACCTAACCCTGTAGGTGCCTCACCTGATTGGTTCTTAAATGTTTGTTGTAAAAACTTCTAGGTGCCAAAATGTCTGGCCTTGGCCATGCACAATGCTGTTTCAGCCAGGTGCCCACATACCTCTCTCACACCTCAAACCGGCTGAAGATGAGCAGGGCAATGCCTACATAACCCGAGAGGCCCAATCCTGTAGGCCTGCCCAGAGACTGCTTAACTCCACACACAGCACCTGGGGAGGGAGACCTGCCTTACAGCCGTGAGCCCAGGGGTTGGAGTATTCCTCAGGACAAGAGAAACCCCGATCAATCAGTTTCTCCCTCTGCCTGATGAGCTATGGCATGTGGGTGTCTCTCAGTCTCTCTTATTCAAGCCATTCCAATGTATTTAAATATTAATAGGGCCAGAGAGGGGTGAGACTCATTCTGTAGGCCAGTGAGAGTGTTCGCCTGAAAGGTGACAAATCCAAGTTCAAATCTTTCCTCCTCAGGAAGTTGGGGGGAGGAGGAAATTGAACCAGGGTCTCCCACCATCTGGGCAAGTGTTGTAACTGCCAGACTAAAGGTTATAAGTCTACCGCCTCCACACAGCTGTGGTTGGTAACCAGCGTGAGGTGTTTCCCCATGGTCTGGATTTAGGCACTGAATTCAGTGAAGGGAAGGGGGTCATAGGCTAGTTTATACAGCTCCTGGCCTAACCTGCTGGCTTTAGTGGATACCATTCCGAGGCACCCATCTCTCACCATTGTTGTAAGGGAGCCTAGGCACCTAATCCAGGGTTTGTGGATTCCAGTGATTTTCAAGACACCTAGAAGTAAGGCCTTGCAATACCTAAGTCCCTTTGTGGGTCCAGGCTAAGGAGCCTGAGGACTGAGGGAAGGAAAGCCTGAGACTAGGAGACAGGAGACTGTGGGGGTGACAGGACTGGTACAGGGAGGAGAATAGGACAGAAGAGGCTAGGAGAGAGAAATGGTCAAAAGGTTCTTCAACCACTAGAGAACCATTCCTTACAGATCCTGGACTAAACCCTGAATTCCTGACTGACACTGTCCCTCCTCTGTCAGCAACTACCCCTGAAAGCTATAGGCAAAAAGGTTTCTGTCATCCTCTCTACTGCTGACGCAGAGAATGAAAACCTACTACTGTTAGCCCAAGTAACTAAGATCTGTGCTGTGACTAAATATTTCAAGACAGCTGAAAAACTGCAGACGTGTCAGTATGATTCCCCATAACGGATTTGTTTGTTTGTTTTGTGAAAAACACAGGATATCACACACACGCAAGCTACCCTAAGAGAAGGTTAAGGTTGCAAATTCAAGCAATCAAGCTCGGAAATGCCAGAATTAAAGCTGCCTATGCAACCTTAGTTTGCCCCCCTTGTGTACAAGCATTATACAACAGTCTGTAATTACACGATTACAAACTATGCAATTGCCCTTTCAATGAATTATATCTAACAACGTGACGTTGTGTAACCTCATGAATCGTGGACTAATTTTTACGAATGGGATTGTATAAATGGAGCAGTGTTTGTCACTTTAAAATATTTGTGGAATGATTTGGATGCAGTGCATTGTGCAGTAAGCAAGTAACCATGCAACACCACCTTCTCTCTCCGGTTCCCCTTGTTTGTTTGTTAGCTACAGACACCCGAGGCATCTTGTACTAATATAGGCTGCAGGATTTCTGGAACTGGAAAGATTTCTGGTCTTATTCTGCAGTTATACTGTGCACCCTCCTGCAGGGCTCCTCCAACCCTGCCTGGGGGCTCAATGTCACAGTAATACAAATGAGTAACACTCGATAGAAATTAATACAGCGTGGAGAATCTTTTCCTTAAAAAAAAAAACAAAGAAGGAATTAACTGCAGCTTCCAGTGCTGTAACTTTGAAAGTGGTAGATGCCATCAGAGAACAACAGCAGCCTGACAAAGCAGCAAGGCCTAGACACAAAGAAAGGCTGGGTTGTCTCTCAGCCGTATACGACCTCATTTTCACCTCACTAGAAGAGAGACGCCCTGTCCAGCAGTTCATCTGTCAAGGCTATAAGACAATGTGACAGGATTTCTGCCCCTCACTGGCCTAAGAAGGGTTAAATCGAGCCCTAAGAGAAGTTTGGGGCTGTGGAGCTGTGGCATGGATCAACCAGTTAGGGCCCAGCTGAGGGCTATCTAAATAAGTGCCGCTGGAGGGGAGAAAACACTCAGGGTATGTCTACACTACAAAGTTAATTTGAACTAACAGACGTTAGTTCGAATTAACTTTGATAGGCGCTACACATGCGAACCGCTAGTTCGAACTTAATTCTAACTAGCGAAGTGCTTAATTTGAACTAGGTAAACCTCATTCTACGAGGACTAACGCCTAGTTCGAATTAAGTAGTTCGAATTAAGGGCTGTGTAGTCACTTAATTCAAACTAGTGGGAGGTTAGCCCTCCCCAGCTTGCCCTGGTGGCCACTCTGGGCACCACCAGGGAAACTCGTCTGCCCCCCTCCTGGCCTCAGAGCCCTTAAAGGGGCACGAGCTGGCTACAGTGCCCTTGCCAGGTGCAAGCCTGCCAGCACCCAGCCAGCAGACCCTGAACCTGGCACGGCTCGAGCCAGCCACCCACTGCCACCTAGCCCTCCGCCTCTTCCCGGGACCAGGCTGCCAGCTCCCGGGAGCCTGCCCAGGTCCGCAAGAGGCAGGCGCCCGCCTGGTCTAGTGCGGACATCATGGACCTCATCCATGACCTCCGCACTAGGCACAGGAAAGTGGCCGTCTAGGGCAGGAGAGCTGCCAGCCTGGCCACCCAGGAGCAGGTGTGCATGAAAATCAAGGTGGTCCACTGAGACCCCCTACCCTGAGCCCTGAGCTTACAATGGCCGTACTGGGTCAGACCAAAGGTCCATCTAGCCCAGTAGCCTGTCTGCTGACAGTGGCCAACACTAGGTACCCTAGAGGGGATGGACCGAAGACAATGACCAAGCCATTTGTCTCGTGCCATCCATCTCCAGCCTTCCACAAACAGAGGCCAGGGACACTATTTCTACCCCCTCACTAATAGCACTCCATGGACCCAACCTCCATGACTTTATCTCACTTCTCTTTAAACTCAGTTATAGTTCTAGCCTTCACAGCCTCCTGCAGCAAGGCGTTCCACGGGTTGACTATTTGGTTTGTGAAGAAGAACTATCTGTTATTAGTTTGAAGCCTGCTACCCATTCATTTCATTTGATGTCCTCTAGTCCTTCTACCATTTCTACCCCCTGGCTAATACCACTCCATGGACCCAACCTCCATGAATTGATCTCACTTCTCTTTAAACTCTGTTCTACAGCCCTCTTGGGCTCTGATTGGCTGCCACAAGGCCTCTCATGATTGGCCTGTAGCTCTCCCAGGGCTGTTTTAATCTTTTTTATACCTGGATTGGGGTGACTATGCCTCTACATATGCCCAAAGGATCTGGCATTTTCACCCCCCCTCTTGGCACACACTGCTAAACTGATGCAAAGAAATCTCAAGACATTGCTCTACGGCTGCAGCCCCCATATCTTCACGAGTTTTACTAGGCTCTCTTGAGTCCCTCTGTTGGACAAAGGGGCTTCAGATTGCATCTCCTACTGCCAGAGACTCTAGCACTTCACCAGGGATCGGCAAGCACCGCCTCCCTCAGGCATCAGGCATTTGTACAATCAGCTAGACCAGTGGCCTATCAATGCAGTGTGCAGTCTCTGATTGGCACCTGTACCACATGATTCATAGAATCCCAGAGCTGGAAGAGACCTCTGGAAATCATTGAATCTAGCCCTCTGCCCAAAGCAGAACCAAACCCAACTAAATCATCCCAGCCAGGGCTTTGTCAAGTCAAGTCTTAAAAACCTCTAGGGATGGAGATTCCACCCCATCCCCACGGAACCCATCCCAGTGCTTCACCACCCTCCTAGGAAAATAGTTTTTCCTAATATCTAACCTACACCTCTCCCCCCGTAACTTGAGACCATTGTTCCTTGTTCTGTCGTCCATCACTACTGAGAAGAGCCTCTGTCCATCCTCTTTGGAACCTCCCTTCAGGAAGTTGAAGGCTGCCATCAAATCCCCCCTCACTCTTCTCTTCTGCAGACTAACTAAGCCCAAATCCCTCAGCTGCTCCTCGTAGGTCATGTGCTCCAGCCCCCTATTCATTTTGGTTGCCCTCCGCTGGACCATCTTCAATGTGACCACATCCTTTCTGTAGTGGGGGCCCCAGAATTGGACACAATACTCCAGATATGGCCTCACCAGAGCTGAATAAAGGGGAATAATCACTTCTCTAGATCTGCTGGCAATGCCCTTACTAATTTACCCCAATATGCCATTAGCCTTCTTTGCTACAAGGGCATACTATTGACTCACCTCCAGCTTCTCATCCACTGTAATCCCCAGGTCCTTTTTTGCCGAACTGCTACTTAGTCATTCGATCCCCAGCCTGTAACAATGCTTGGGATTCTTCCGTCCCAAGATCAGGTCTCTGCACTTGTACTTGTTGAACCTCATCAGATTTCTTTTCACCCAATTCTCCAATTTGTCTAGATCACTATGGACCCTATCCCTGCCCTCCACTGTATCTACCTCTCCCCCTAGCTTAGTGTAATCCGGAAACATGCTGTGGGTGCAATCCATCCCCTCACCCAGGTCATTAATAAACATATCAAACAAAACTGGCCCTAGAACTGATCCTTGGGGTACTCCACTTGAAAATGACCACCAATCTGACATGGAGCTATTGAACACTACCCACTGAGCCCAACAATCCATCCAGCTTTCTATCTACCTTACAGTCCATTTGTCCATAATTCTATGAACCTCTCCAGTGCTTCCACATCCTTTCTGTAGTGGGGGCCCCAGAATTGGACGCAATACTCCAGATGTGGTCTCACCAGTGCCAAATAAAGGGGAATAATCACTTCTCTAGATCTGCTGGCATGCTGCCGAGGAAAATGAAAGAAACTCCCTAATAGGCAGCTGTGAGGTCATCTGCCCTCCATAATAGTCTCCTCTTAGAAATTGACTTAAGCCCTGACGCATTATGTTTTACATCCCTTCCACGCCCCTTGATGTTAGCGCACATTGGGAGAGTCTGGTCTGTACCAATGTCTAATCCCTCTGACAGTCTGCTAGAGCAGAGAAGCTTTCCATAGAGGCCAGGGCTTTGTAATGCCCTTGCTGGTGGAGGCTGCCTCTGGGGGGGATACAGTAAGGCAGCAGAAGCCGATTGCCCAGGCCCTGGGTTAGGCCTATGTTGAACCACAAGGACTATTTGCAGGCTCCCCTGAGCACTGGGATTGTGGTCCCCTTGTACTAATTCACCTTCCCCTCTGGACACAGCCTCCGTGCTCGTTTGCCCTGAAGAATTTAGGCTCAAACTGCCCCTGTGTACAATTCACTCTCTGCCAAACTCACAACAAAAGGACGCAGATTATTAGGAACGTAGCAAAGCGGTGATTGGTTTGTCAAAGCGATGGCAAGCTTCAGTCTCCTGGTTCTTAAACTGGCACATGCAAAAAGCCCACAAGAGAAACAATTGAAAAGTCAGGGTATTGCCCAGATGGCAGCTCGAGGGATATTGTTTCTCAAATGACATACAGAAGAAGTTCCGGAGGAGGGCCGTCATACAAAGTATTCATCGGTGTTTAAGAGATGGAAGGTGGATGGGATGAAGGAAAACAGAGGCACAAAGAAAGGAACAATAACGATGAGAAGAAAAAGGCTATTGAGCTGTGCGTATTTCATACTTCTGATGTGTACAGATAGTAGCACAGAAACAAATGCAGGCATGTTTTATAAAGGGAAAAGGGTCCCTGTTACAGAGTCCACTCACCAAATAAGGTGCTGTCTCCAGGCAGCTCAGGATTAGCTCTTTCCAGACACGGCCTTTCTCTGGCAGGATTTCTACCAGCCATCTCTCTCACCCGGCAGCCCCTCTCAGTCTATGTCTAGACTGCCGCTTTTTTTCGGAAAAAGGTACGCAAATTGCACTTCGCAACGTGCCTATCTCTTTCTGATTGTTTTTTCGGAAGAGGCTTTTCCGAAATTTGGCCCATCTACACTGAGCCAAATTTCAGAAAAACCTCCTCTTTCGGAAGAGCCCTTTTCCCTTATGAAACGAGGAAGCCGGGGCTTCCAAAAGAGCACGTCTGCTCTTCCACCAAAAATGTCGCAAAAGCAGATGCATTCCCTGACCGCGTGGAGTTTTTCTGAGATCAACTCCGTGATCTAGACATAGCCTCACTCCCAGAGTTGCAGGCTTCTGTGTTCATGGCTCGGCCCTCCAGCCAGGTCACTAAAGTCAAATTCCTTCCAGACCAGCTGTCCTGGTGGTATCTCCAGCACCATGTGGCACATCCCAGTGGCTGATAAGGGAACGCAGGCCTGCCCCTCTACACGGGGTTACAGCACATGGACCCTGTAACAGGAAGCCAAGGTGGGTACAGTCCTGCCTCCTGATGCTGTTTCCCGGGCCCCTTTCCTACATATGGCACTTCTCCTTTTCTCTGGGTTTGCCAGCCCAAGCCTCCTCCTCCCAGGGACTGGTTGTTAATTATTGCCTTGCAACCCCCTCAAATCTCACAGCTTCTGGGCTTTGTACAGGCTCCTCCTCTTCCTCCTCAGCTAAGCCCATGTTCAAGGAATGGCCTGTTCCCGGTCTCATTCCTCAGGTGCCGCCTGGGCAGTTAATTAGCCTGTCTAGGCACTTTACCCCTCCAGGCCTTGGGTGAGGTGGGCCTCCCATCACAGAGCCTCTCCCTCACACCCATGTTCCCCCCCTTCTTGGCCGCACTTGCCACTGAGGGGGGTGACTAGAGGAAGGACTGCAGCATGCCACTGAGGCAAGTGGCTGGACAGAGGATTGCTGGCCTCCCGGAAGGGTGAGGGGAAAAGAACGGAGTGGGAGGGCTGTGTCGAGAACATAGCAGTCCTAAGAGCAACGTCCATCCTAATGGCAGAAGGGTCAGTGTGTTGCTATGAGAAAAACACAAGACTTGAGGTAATGGCACCGCACAGCCTCAATATGTAGTGATTATGTCGCCCGTATAAGCAAAAAATATCGATGCCTATATATATATATACTCTGTCCATTCCCAATTTGGGGCAAAACATTGGTTCAAGAAGAACTTAAACCAGCATTACATAGAAAGGCACCATTCTTCTGAAACATACAATGCAAAATTTACCAACGTATTGTTCGTTGCTTCCCTTAGGTCGAGTTGGCTCAGATCCTCCCCCACCGCATTCTATTTCCATTTCTTTGTCTTGCAGGCATAAAGCAGGCACCTCTGTAAATCTAACTGTAATTACACATTATACAGACAAACGCTGTGCAGGGTATAATTAGCAACAGTGAACTGTGACTTTACGTTTCATCGCAACAACGTTTGTGTGCTGTTTACACAGCTCTGCCCGGGCGTTCTGACTACTCAGCTACAGTAATGTAGGTGAACGATTACATGAGTATCAAGGTTAAGACGGAGTTAAGCTTCAGTTGAATTTATAAACTACATGTATTGTGGTAAATTGGTTCATGACATCTTGAAGAATCTGATATAAAATCAGGAGAACTGATAAGCCAGTGGCTGGGATGAAATTCTGTATTATAGACATAAGAACAGCCATACTGGGTCAGACCAAAGGTCCATCTAGTCCAGTATCCTGTCTACCGACAGTGGCCAGTACCAGATGCCCCAGAGGGAGGGATCACAACAGGTAATCCTCACGTGATCCCTCTCCTATCACGCACCTCCAGAGAAACAGAGGCCAGGGACACCATTCCTACCCATCCTGGCTAATAGCCATTGATGGACCTACCCTCCAGGAATCTATCTAGCTCTCTTTTGAATGCTGTTAAAGTTCTAGCCTTCACCTCATCCTCTGGCAAGTAGTTCCACAGGGTGACTGTGCGCTGAGTGAAGAAAAAGTTCCTTCTGTTTGTTTAAAACCTGCTGCCTATTAATTTCATTTGGTGACCCCTGGTTCTTATATCGCGGGAATAAGTAAATAACTTTTCCTTGTTAACTTTTTCCACACCAGTCATGATTTTATAGACCTCTATCATATCCCCCCTTAGTCTGCTCTTTTCTGAGCTGAAAAATCCAAGTCTTTTTAATTTATCTTCATACTGGACCCGTTCCAAGCCGCTGATGATTTTTGTTGCCCTTTCTGAGCCTTTTCCAATGCCAATATATCTTTTTTGAGACGAGATGACCACATCTGTACGCAGTATTCAAGATGTGGACGTGCCATGGTTTTATATAGAAGCAATAAGATATTTTCTGTCTTATTTTCTACCCCCTTTTTAATGATTCCTAATATTCTATTTGCTTTTTTCACTGCCGCTGCACACTGAGTGGATGTTTTCAGAAAACTATCCACAATGACTCCACGATCTCTCTCAAGTAGTTGTAGCTAAATTAGTCCCCATTATATTGTCTATATATAGATGTTTTAATTTAAACATTTTAAAACAACATTATTGTTTTCCTGGTCACTTAGGGTACATCTACAAAGCAGGGCTAAAGTTGAATTAAGCTATACAACTTCAGCTACGTCAATTGCATAGCTTAAGTGGAAATAGCTTAACTCAGCTTTAGACCCTGTCTACACAGCAGGAAGTCAAAGGAAGAGCACTCTTCCTTCAACTTCCCTTACTCCTTGTGGAATGAAGGTTACAGGAGTAAGGGAAATAACTGTTTCAAAACTATGTCAAAATAACTGCTTGGGGTCTAAATGTGGACTGTGTAATTTCGGAATAACATGAGTTATTCTGAAATAACACTGTTGTGTAGACATACCTTTAGTCATTTCTATAGACTCCTGCTATGGATTCTCCCCTCTCCATAATCAGGTGTGGCCATACTTCCACCTCCTCAATCTCCTCTTTTAGTGGACAGCTCTTGGTATGTGTGTGCTCCAGACAAAGCAAAATTCTTTCCCTTCCGGAGAAACAAAAGTTCAAATACAAAAGATGTAACCTTCACTCCTGCTCAAGGAGGCTCAATCTGCCTTCCTCCACCCAAAAAAATAGTGCAACAGTTCCACCCTGATCTCCTCTTTATTGTTGATTGAGGTCTTCCTCTTCTTCTGGGAATCCCCAGCCATGGGCTCTGGAATAGGATGCTAACACTCAGCTCTCAGGTTCAATCCTTTGTTTTCCATTGACCCAGAACTTGTTCCTTCACTCTACTATTTCCTCTTAAGCTCTACCAGGCTATCCCGCCAGACGAAAGGTGGGATAAGTCCAGTCCCTTATCTCTGGCCTCAATCTTTCTCTTCCTCTTTATTTATTACAATTCTCTGGATACAGATCAACTCTCTCAGCTCACTACTCCTGTTTCATCCACTTTGAAATGGGAACTGCATATGCTGTGATAAACGGCTTGACAGGCTGCCTCATTTCACTGGGCCTTCTATGATTACATCTTTCACCTCTCTTCCAAATTCCATTTCTTCTTTCTTCACAAACAATTATGGCAGAGGTCCCGGTTTCTTTGCTGCGGTGCAATGGCCAACATCAGGTGCCCAGGTATCTAAGCATAGGCTTCTAAATCCATACTGAGGCACCTACCTGACTGGACTGGTTTTCAAAGTTGCTGGACTGCTATTGTTCCCACCGGCGTCAAGGAGATTTGTTACTTTGCCTCTATCGATACTCAGTAGTCACTAGTCAGATGCTCAGTGGCAACGACCTAGCTTCAAAGAGGTACTCCGGCCCTGGGATCCTGAACGTCACAGCCCCTAACCTGGAGGTGCCCAGAAAATCATAAGCACATGCTTAAATTCGACACTTTACACTCAAGTTTGAATAAAGACGCTAATTATCTTACCCATTACAAAGATAGCTTCCCCAATTATCACCTCTAATATCATTAGCTCACAGACATTTACCTTCCCTCCTCCATCCCCCTTCTGTTCTGAAATTTGATTTGTCCTTGTCATATGTGTTCATTTTTTTAATTGTATCCTTTGGTATATATGGTTGTGACAATTTTCTTCCACTATTTGATCTGAGGAAGTGCGTCTGGCCCACGAAAGCTCATCACCTAATAAACCATCTTGCCAGTCTTTAAAGTGCTACTTAGTCCTGTTTTTTGTTTCAGCTACACCAGACTAACACGGCTACATTTCTATCACTATAAGCACACACTGTGATTCATAAAGCCTGAGTTAGGTGCCCAGGCTCCCTGCACAATGTCGGGGAGGGGAGGGGGGAGTCCATGCTTCACACAAGCCAGGAGATGCCAAGGAGAGGGGTATGTGCTAACCCCCATCCCCTCACTGAGCCTAAGCCCAGGGCTGCAGGGGGGCACCTTTCTTAGTTTGGGATCCACAGCCGAGAGGTAGCAGCTACAGCACTTTTGAAAGCAGGAGACCCGCCTTCCTTATAGCCATCAGTGCAGTGGTAGGGTATTCATACAGGCTGTAGGCAGCCACCGGTTCGAGTCCTCCCTCCACCTGCTACGGACAACAGAGATCTGTCAGGTCTCGGCGCACGCCTTAATCACCAGGCTCTGGGCTAATCCGAGACGGAGACCACTCAGACGCTCCTGTGGAAGCTGTTCTGCTATGGACAAATGATAGTCATTTGGGTCAGGGCACGAACAAGCAAGAGGATGACACTATAGCCTGGTGGTTGCAGCACTCACCCAGGATGTGGGAGACCCAGGAGCCAGTGATCATGCTCCAATGAGCCTTTAAACGTGTCTCCAACATGCAACAGCTTCAACAGGAGAGACGGAGGGAGTCCACATCCTGTTGCATACGGCTGAAGGCTCTTATCGGGGGAGGGGCAGATCCCTGTTCAAAGCCCTTCTCTGCTTCCGGTGGAAAGGAGATTTGAACTGGGGGGGTCTGCCACATCCTGTGGAATGACCCTAACCATGGAGTTAAAAATTACCAGGCAGCTCTCGCTGCTGCACAAACCCTCCAATAAGCATTTATGTGGCAGGCAGGTCAGGCTAGGCTGTGTTCCATGGCCGAATGCCTCTCTGCCCCTGCTTCATGAATCCCTCTGGGACTTAGACAGGAGATAGGTGTCCAAATGCCTAGAGGGAGGCAGCCATGTGCATGCCCAGAAGCAGAAAAACAGGCACTTAGCACTTTTTACTGCAAAAAATAGGTGCCGAGTGAGTTTAGGCGCCTCAAGGGTGCAGCAGGATGCTTATGAATCTCAGGGGAGCCTAGAACTGGGATTGAACTGCTCAAGTTGGTGGTGGAGACCCTAAGCACTTTTGTGTACCTAGGCCAGTATGACTAACACAAAGTGACGTGTCAACAAATGCTGGGAAAGTGTCCACATGTTATTAACCAGAACCAGGTTTCACACATCAGTAAAATGACCTGACATCTATTAGTTTTCCTAAGAAGCTAACTCCTGCTTCCCTCACTGTTCCCATGCTATTGTCATCTCATCTTTGGTAAATCTGGAGTTCAGCAAAGCACTTAAGCATGTGCTTAACCTCCATTGAGGTCAAAGCCATGTGCTGCTTGGCTGAACCAGGGCCTATTCTATTAATAGTCTATGTGACCATGAAAGGAAGGATTTGACTAATTCCTCAGGATAAGGAAAATATTAGAACACAATTCGTTGAATAGATAGGTAAGCTGTTACTTTGCATTACCTTAAAAGCATTAACTGTTGCCTAAAAACCAAACGTCGGTCTAATATTAAAACAAGATACTTCTATTCTTTGCCTCAATTCTTGTACAGAAGTAAAAGAAAGGGGGCGTAAAGGCTTTACGCAAATCCATGGACAATTCAACAGGGGTCAAGCAGCGAGACAAATCTGTCTTCATTGTGTTTGACTGAAGTTCGATAAAGCTGTATTGATACAGCTGTCAAAGCCAGGGGTATTGTTAACATTTCATGAAGCAGCGCTCTCAGTAAGATGAAGGACAGCTGCCAGCCTGAAGCCAGGGGAATATACCCTTACAAAAAATTAATTGGGACAAAATGTATTGATTAGTGCTTGTCATCTAACTGGTTTGTCTGAACCTATTAGCCCTTTCGAATTGTACTAATCGAAAAAAATAACCTTTCCTTTTTTTTCTTTTCAGCTTACAATGTAAGAAACAATGAGTAAAATTCTCAAAGGAGGCTTCAGATTTTTCTAGTAGAAGAAACAATTTTCAATTGCAACCTGTGGGAGCACATTAATCGACCCAATATAAAAATCCACCAGTTCCAGAGAATTTGGTTGGGACTGAAATGTAACCCTCTCTCCGTCAGTTTCTTCTATACTTCTAAAATCATCCATCAACAGAAACTCCATCAAGGCAAAGAAATCTTAAAATGAACTCACATAAAGCAGACTAGCTGTGATATCTCTTTTGCAGAAACTCACCAATCTCCATAGGATGGCAGCAATTTTTTTTGTTTGTTTTTTGGGGTTTGTTTTGGTTTTTTTGCTATATTCCTTGGACTCAGATTCAGAATTTGTTCATGGGAACATCCGTGTATCCTTTACATACAATGTTTTAAAGAAGGACAGCTCCTTTTATGAAAGATAGTTGACCGTCAGCTAGTTATAACTTATGTGCATTACCATTATTTGTTCCAACTATTGATGAGTATCCTAATACAGCACTGTTCCTGAGAACTGAAGAGCTAAATCCAAAATGTAACTGCCATATTTTGGGTTGGGAAAGAATTCCCCCTTGGATCAATTGGCAAAGACCCTGGTGGGAGTAGGGGGAAGTTGCCTTCCTTTGCAGCCTGGGTGACTTGTAAGTTTAAACTGGAACAAACGATGGATCCTCTGTAACCTGAAACCTTTACATTGTAATTTGAGGTGGGCAGTAACTCAGCTAAGAGTCTTCTGCAGCAGCACGTGGGTGAGGTTCTATGGCCTGCAAAGTGCAGGAACACACATTAGATGATCATGTTGGTCCCTTCTGGCCTTAAAGCCTATGAGTCCATTAGATGTGTAGCATGGAATTGACTTAGCATCTCACTCTGGTGGCCATTGAAATCAAGAGCAAAATGGCTGCTGGGCTTCCAAAAGGGATGTCATTATTATTCATAATACCCATCTCTTATTAAGTCTGTTCATACATAGATCTCAACACACTCTACAAAGGCGGTCAGTATTGTTGCACCCATTTTACAGATGGGGAGAATGAGAAATGGTTTGTCCAAGGTCACCCACCAAAACAATGACAGAGCCAGGAAGTTGATGGTTACAGATAACCCAGAAGTGATGCAGATAGTCAAACACTACTTTTCAGTATAGTGAGGCCTCCAGTCAACTCTTTCAGTGCTGCTTAGCACAACAGCTCATGCACCTATGCCTGGCTGTCAAGAGTCATCACAGTTTTTCAGTGGGCTGTATCAAGAAGGTCTCTCTAACTTGAAAAAAGGTGCCCATAGACCCCCATGTTGTACGAGTTAAGCAGCTGGAATGGCACAGGGAGGTCAGTCACTAATGTGGCATGAAACTCATCCTACCTCAATCGTCGACTCCCCCATCTAAGTGTTCTAGAACATCCGTTTCAGTAGACGCACCACATCAGAGACCACAAAGTTGCAGATACCATATGCCCAGCATAGTCTATCTGCATCTCTGATAATCCTGAGCCACTCAATTCCACCACCACACTGCTGATTAGAAGACGACAGGGAATAGTAGCTGCAAAGCTCCCATTTATAAGAGAAACCACATGCACCCTGAGCTACCCAAGTGCATCCATTACTTCCTCCAATGCAGCCATGAATTGCTACAACTGGCTCTCAGCACTTGCCAAACCTAGTGTTCTGATGGTAATGGCAGGAACAGTGAAGTATAAAGGCCTGATCCCCATCTGGTGCGACTCATGTTGTGATAGAGGTGGAAAAGCCAGGAGAGTACAGGATGTGTGTGGCAGGGCAGGGGACTGAGTGAGGGATAGAGAATAAGACAGAGAATATCTTATTGCCTTTATATAAATCCATGGTACGCCCACATCTTGAATACTGCATACAGACGTGTTTGCCTCATCTCTAAAAAGTTATCTTGGCATTGGAAAATGATCCGAAAAGGGCAACAAAAATGATCAGGGGCTTGGAACGGGTCCCATGTGAAGAGAGATTAAAAAGACTGGGGCTTTTCAGTTTAGAAAAGAGGAGACTAAGGGGGCATATGATAGAGGTCTGTAAAATCATGACTGGTGTGGAAAAAGTGAATAAGGAAACATCCCACAATATAAGAACTAGGGGTCACTACATGAAATAGATAGCAGGTTTAAAACAAACAAAAGGAAGTTTTTCTTTAATTAGTGCACAGTTAACCTGTGGGACTCCTTGCCAGAGGATGTGGTGAAGACTAGGACTTTAACAGGGTTCAAAACAGACCTAGATAGATTCATGGAGGTTAGGTCCATCAATGGCTATCTATTAGCCAGGATGGGTAGGCATGGTGTCCCTAGCCTCTGTTTGTTTGGAAATGGATGACATGATTATCGAGACCTCTATCATATCCTGCTTAGTCATCCCTTTTCCAAGACGAACAGTCCCATTCTTTTTAATCTTGCTGCAAACTATTCCATACCCCTAATCATTTTTTGTTATCCTTCTCAAATTTTAATGTGTCACTTTCAGTCTGTAAGGAACACTATGACATGTTGCTTTGTAATACCTCAGGGAATGTCTACACTACAGCACTAATTCGAACTAACTTAGTTCGAATTAGTTAATTCGAACTAAGCTAATTCGAATTAGCGCATCTAGACTTAAAAACTAGTTCAAATTAGCATGTCCACACTGAGTGGACCCTGAACCGAGGTTAAGGATGGCAGGAAGCAGTGCCGGCAGGGCATCAGGTTAGGACTTAGAGTGTGGAGCTGCTGTCTCAGGCTAGCCGAGGGCTGTGCTTAAAGGGACCCGACCCCCACCCCAGACAGACAGTTCTCAGGGGTTCCCCGCTTGCAAAGCAGTCCTGGCTTGGAGTGCCCTGAATGCCCACACTCGGCACATCACAGCACTCGGACATCAGCCCGGCTGCACTTGCAGAGGGGGGGTTAAGTCAGGAGAGCTTCCACCCCGAGGAGCCCGCAGAGCCACCGCAGTTCTCCCCACTGGGGGCTCGTACCCCATTCCTCCCTCATCTCCTTCCACTTACACTTCCCTAGACCCCCTTCCTAATGTACAAAATAAAGGACACGTGTGTTCAAAAATAGAAACCCTCCTTATTGAACAAAACTCGGGGATACTGGGAAAAGGAGGTGGGAGAGGGGAAGACAGAGGGTGGGAGAGGGGAGGGCAACTAAAATGATCAGGGGTTGGGAACAGGT
The DNA here is from genome assembly GCF_049634645.1 of Pelodiscus sinensis. Taxonomy (NCBI): domain Eukaryota; kingdom Metazoa; phylum Chordata; order Testudines; family Trionychidae; genus Pelodiscus; species Pelodiscus sinensis. The sequence continues at coordinate 6,773,902 of NC_134720.1, read as the reverse complement.
CCCATATGAAGAGAGGCTAAAGAGACTGGGACTCCTCAGCTTAGAAAAGAGGAGACTGAGGGGGGATAGGATAGAGGTCTATAAAAGCAGGAGTGGTGTGGAGAGGATGCATAAAGAAAAGTTCTTCATTAGTTCCCATAATAGAAGGACTAGAGGACACCAAATGAAATTAATGGGTAGCAGGCTTCAAACTAATAACAGAAAGTTCTTCTTCACAAAGCAAATAGTCAACCTGTGGAACTCCTTGCTGCAGGAGGCTGTAAAGGCTAGAACTAGAACTGAGTTTAAAGAGAAGTGAGATAAAGTCATGGAAGTTGGGACCATGGAGTGCTATTATCCAGGGGGTAGAAATGGTGTCCCTGGCCTCTGTTTGTGGAAGGCTGGAGATGGATGGCACAAGACAAATGGCTTGGTCATTGTTTCGTTCCATCCCCTCCAGGGTCCCTAGTGTTGGCCACTGTCGGCAGACAGGCTATTGGGCTAGATGGACCTTTGGTCTGACCCAGTATGGCCATTCTAAGCTCAGGGCTCAGGGTAGGGGGTCTCAGTGGACCACCTTGATTTTCATGCATACCTGCTCCTGGGTGGCCAGGCTGGCAGCTATCCTGCCCTAGACGGCCACTTTCCTGTGCCTAGTGTGGAGGTCGTGGATGAGGTCCACGATGTCCGCACTAGACCAGGCGGGCGCCCGCCTCTTGCGGACCTGGGCAGGCTCCCAGGAGCCGGCAGCCTGGTCCCAGGAAGAGGCGGAGGGCTGGGTGGCAGCGGGTGGCTGGCTCTAGCCGTGCCAGGTGCAGGGTCTGCTGGCTGGGTGCTGGCAGGCTTGCACCTGGTACGGGCACCGTAGCCAGCCCGTGCCCCTTTAAGGGCTCCGGGGCCGGGAGGGGGGCAGACGAGTTTCCCTGGTGGTGCCCAGAGTGGCCACCAAGAAAAGCTGGGGAGGGCTAGCCTCCCACTAGTTCGAATTAAGTGACTACACAGCCCTTAATTCGAACTGCTTAATTCGAACTAGGCGTTAGTCCTCGTAGAATGAGGTTTACCTAGTCCGAATTAAGCGCTCCACTAGTTTGAATTAAGTTCGAACTAGTGGTTTGTATGTGTAGCGCCTATCAAAGTTAATTCAAACTAACATCTGTTAGTTCAAATTAACTTTGTAATGTAGACATACCCTCAATTCCCTTAATTTACATCAGGTAGAGGAGAGATTATAAGGGTCTGTCTACACAGCACTGTTATTTCAGAATAACTGACATTATTCCAAAGTAACACAGTCTGCGTTTACACTACCAGCAGTTATTTTGAGATAATGGAAAAATAATGGTGAGCTGGAGGACTCCTTACTCCTACTCCTGTAACCTTCATTTTATAAGGAGTAAGGGAAGTCGATGGAACAGTGTTCTACCTCGGATTTCCTGCTATGTAGACAGTGCCAAAAGCCGAAATAAACTATTTCAACTTAAACTACGCAATTGACGTAGCTGAAATTGCGTAGCTTATTTCATCTTTAGCCCTGTTAATTAGATGTACCCTAATAGTTTAACAGAATATTACCAAATTCAGGTATTTAATGATGGTCAATTAAATAATGTGATAAAGTAACTGGAAATATGGTGGATAACATATTTGGGATTAATTTTCATTCTGACAATAAAGTAACTCTTGGGCTACGTCTACACTGGCAGCTTCTTGCGCAAGAATTGTTTTACAGAAGAGTTCTTGCACAAGAAGTCTTCCACAGGAGCGTGTCTACCCTGGCATGTGCTTTTGCACAAGAGATGTGCTTTTGCGCAGGAGCATCCATGGCAGTGTGGACGCTCTCTTGTGAAAGAAAGCTCAGATGGACATTTTAAACATAGGTGCTTCTTGCACAAGAAATTCATGTTGCCTGTCTACACTTCCCTCTTGCGGAAGAGCTCTTGCACGAGAGGGCTTATTCCTCTTGGGGTGAGGAATAACTCTTCCGGAAGAAGCCCTGTTTTACAATGCTATACTGTAAATTTACTTGCGCAAGAACGTGTGTGCAGTGTAGACAGCCAGCAAGTTTTTGTGCAAGAATGGCTGTTCTTGTGCGAGAAGCTGCCAGTGCAGACGTAGCCTAGGAGTATAGCTTTCATTTTGTCTGGTGATAAAGTGTTATAGTGATTTCAAGTTTCAAACTTAAGTGTTAACTACTAATTCTCTGCTTCATCAGTGAGATATACAATCCTAAACTTAAAATACACGGAGCCCCTCTTAGCCTCTTATACTGCAATCCAAAAAACCAGCAGGGGAAAGTATTTTCCAGTTTTTAGTGCTACCACAATCCAATTCCAATGATGGAAATACAAGACATGAATCTATAATCACAAATTTCCAACTGTTATTTATCAAATTGTAATCTACACAATTATTCAGACAGCTTCTGTCACTGAGGCAATGATCTACTCATAAACAAAAAACAAAAAGATAACCACTGTTAATCAATTGCACAAAAGAAACCATTTAATTTAAATAGATGTAATAATGCTGATTGAAGCTTGACAAGACTAAGTTATTCCTTGTGTGAACAAACAGAATGTTTACTTCTAACTAACATGAACAGAAACTCTGGCTTGTCTCGTTGTGAAACACTTACCCTTCATACACTTTGTGCCCACTCATGAAAAAGTCCTATTGACCTCAATGGGAATACTTATATCAGGATTTCTCATACAAGTAACCGACTGCAGAATCGGTTCCTATGCAAGTACATATGTATGATCACACCTGGGTCAACAGTTTTTTAAAAGCCCTAAATGGTGACTTTAGAAAATTTGACAAAACCCATTAACATTTCACACTGCACGTTTTCCTTCAAAAGGTACATTTCAGTCTGAAGTGTTCATTAGACAAAATTCAGCTCAATATCCCCCTGGGAGGCTGTCCACACCCACCACATTCTAGGAAAGAGAATAATGGGTTGAGACCTGATCCTGCTACAAGTCAGTGTTGTTCACTTGTTTTTTATTTGCAGATCCCTAAAAAATGTTGATTGGGGTTGCACGCCCCTTTGGAAGTCTTAGCTATAGTCCATGAATCCCCAGGAGTCTGTGGACCTCAGGTTGAAAACCACTGATTTAAGCAAGTGAGAAAACTCCCATGGTGCAATTTACTGTTCGTAAGAGAGAGACTGTGCCAATGAGACACTTGTCTGGGTAAATCCTGGGGACCGTCGTGAATCACTCGTCCCAGCTTTTCACATCAAGCTTTGTCTGTGTCCATAGTGGAAACCCTCGCCAGCCCCCAGCTGCTTGGCAACACAGTTCCATTCCAAGCTGCAGGACCCCTGCTCTTTTACACACCCCACTTTGTCACATGTGAGTGCCCAATCTCCTACCTTCGGCACAGCTGCAATGCACTTCAATCTGCTTCCTCTGCGGGGACAGTGCACCGCAGCTTGCTGGTGTCACCCCAGTTCAGCACTCTCCTCAGCGCCAGACACCTAGACTGGTTTCACCAAACTGAAGTTTCTTTAACAGAACTCATGGTAAAGATTCTAAGAACAGCAAGTTTTCTTAAGGATACAAGAAAAAGAAAATCGTAAGCTACAATCTATCACCTATGGAAATGTGGGGCTTGATCAGTCATCGAGTCCAGCTCCCTATGCTGAGGCAAGACTAAATAAATTTAGGCCATATCCCTGACAGGTGTGTGTCCAGCATATTTTTAAAAACCTCCTGTGTTGTGGGGATTCCACAGACTCCTTCCACAGCCTATTCTAGGGTGTGTCTAGACTACATGGCTCTGTCGACGGAGCCATGTAGATGAGTTTACTAGACATAGCAAAACGAAGCAGCGATTTAAACAATCGCCACTTCATTTACATCAAAATGGCCGCCGTGCTGTGCCGATCAGCTGATTGTCGGCACAGCACAGTAGTCTAGATGGGAATCAGCTGAACCCAGAACTCTTTGTGGTCAGATCCTGTAAGCCTCGTTTCATGAGGCATAAAGGATCAGATGACAAAGGATTCTGGGGTTGGCTGATCCCTGTCTAGACTACCGCACTGTGCCGACAATCAGCTGATCGGCACACCATGGCGGCCATTTTGCTTTGTCTAGTAAACTCATCTACATGGCTCCGTTGACGGAGCCATGTAGTCTAGACACACCCCTAGTGTTGAACTCCCTTTACATAAAGATTTCCCTACTACCTGACCTAAATCTCCTTGCTGCAGATGAAGCCAACTACTTCTTGTCCCATGTGCAGCGGACATGGGGAACATTCGAGAACCATCCTCTTTACAACAACCCTTAACACATTGGAAGATTGTCACAAGGTCCCCATTCGGTCATTGTTTCTCAGTACTAAACATGCCCAGTTTGTTTAACCTCTCCTTGAAGGTCAGGTTTTCGAAACCTTTTTTCATGTTTGTTGGTCTACTCTGGACTTTCCTCAATGTATCCACATCATTCTTAAAGCATAGCACCCAGAACCGAACATAGTATCTCAGCTGAGGCCTCCCCAGTGCCAAGTAGAGCGGGACAATTGTCTCCTATGACTACTGATAAAGTATTTCTCACCCAAAGTTTGGTTCTTGAACCATTTGACCAGTCCTAAACGTTGGGAATCTACTTGCCATGAGACACTCACAATGAAAAAGAATCCCCTCATAACCATTTGGCCCTACCTTCTGCTGTTATGCTAAGCTATTGCCTCTTAGCTCAGGAGATCAGTTCTTCCAAGAATGCTCTCAGAGTATGATTGTCTTTGTAAATCTCCCATCTGCATCTACTCTTGTCAGTAAACACAGTTTGCCTCCATGGGTATTTATTGTTATTTATGTTGACTGGGTCACCTCTCTTGGCTTTCTGCAGAGACCACACACAGCATCCTTCAAAGTACCATTGAGAAAATGTAAGGACACAGATATAACATACCTGCCAGAACATGCCCAGGCATGTCTATGTCAGAGCTCTGTGTTTTCATCTCACTCACAAACAAACCGGAGAAACACCAGACATCACAAAAGGATTCAATTAACTATGGAGCCAAAAATGTCAAACCAATTTGTCTAATCTTTGCTAATGCACAACTGAACAGTTATTATATATTTCAGATTGTCCTTTAACAGCATTGGCGTCACTGCATTTGCATTTTAATTTACTTAAGGCACTAAACAGCTTTCAAGACTCTAATATTTCAGTAAAATTACAAATTAATGAGCTAGGTGGTCTCTGTCATGTAGGTGGTAGGATTAGGTATTGAGAAAAATAAGTGACTGGCCCATAAAGGTTCTAAATCTGCATTTATAGCAGCATAGTTGTAGGGGGTCAAGACACATTGGTCAGTGGTTATACGTCAGCCAACTCCAAAGCTTTTATGGTAGTAGAATAGTAGAGCATGTGCACACCCACTTCAGGATACCTAGTTATTTTGGCCACAAACTCTCCTTGGTTGTTGAAGACAACTATGTTTTGGCTGTTGTACTTAAAGTACTGCACAGGATCTTTTCAGGTGGATAAGGCAAACCGCCACATTTATTGGTACTACATATAGTAATCAACACTTACCATATTCACATGATATATTACATTCACACACACACTCCATCTTGTTGTTACCAATAGTTGCTCCCCCTACCTGCACTGGCTAGGTGAGTTAGATGGGAGAAGGGTGGAGCCCGGTTTCTGCCAATCCAGATCAATATTCCCATGTTGACAAGACGAAACCCAAGGTCCTCCTGCAAGATATCTTTGATTTATAGTAGCCCCCCCCATGCAAATCTATCATCTTATGCATATTCAAGATCTGTGAGGGACATCATATGAATATGCAGTTAGTGGTCTGTGGTGCCTTCTTCTGCGTGTTGTCTCAATGCTGCCATGTTCACCTTCCAAGAGGGAGCTTCTAAAAGCAGGCACTTGCGGCTGACTCCCAAGGCATCCACACGTCCAGTCTTCTTTCAATGGGCCAACGTAACAGGTCTTGTTGTTCCTGTGTCTGCCTCCATCCCCTCTCCAACCATTGCAACTGCCCTGAGGTGCTTGTCTTTCTTGCCTTATCCATTCACACCTCATTCATTCAACAGGGACATTCTCTTTACCTTACTCATTTTAGCGACTATTCCCCCAAGACTTAATACAAAAGTCTTAATACAAAGTTTCTATGTTCTATATGAAAAGGTACAAAGTTTCTATATAAAAGGACTTGTTACAAAGTTAAAAACTTAATACAGAGATTATATGAAGATGATCCACACTGACATGAAAATGATTAATACAGAGATGTATCTACATGGCTACATCTCTCAAGATGGAAGCCTGCAGATATCCCATACAGAGATACACCTGTGTTATCACTCTGCTATGAAATCTGTTCTGGTCCAGTGAACCTCAGCATAGTTCCACATAATGCAAAAACACACAGATGAGTAACTTGCTACGGCCATTTTAAAGAGGAGATAGGGTATATCTACACTACCCCGCTAGTTCGAACTAGCGGGGTAATGTAGGCATACCGCACTTGCAAATGAAGCCCGGGATTTGAATTTCCCGGGCTTCATTTGCATAAGCGGGGAGCCGCCATTTTTAAAACCCCGCTGGTTCGAACCCCGTGCAGCGCAGCTACACGGGGCACGAACTATGTAGTTCGAACTAGGCTTCCTAGTTCGAACTACCGTTACTCCTCGTAAAATGAGGAGTAATGGTAGTTCGAACTAGGAAGCCTAGCTCGAACTACCTAGTTCATGCCGCGTGTAGCCGCACGCCATGGGGTTCTAACCAGCCGGGATTTAAAAATGGCGGCTCCCCGCTTATGCAAATGAAGCCCGGGAAATTCAAATCCCGGGCTTCATTTGCAAGTGCGGTATGCCTACATTACCCCGCTAGTTCGAACTAGGAGGGTAGTGTAGACATACCCAAAGTGAAAAATGGAAAGAGCAGAGGATAAAGAACTGTTCCCTAGTAACTGTTCCCTTATCCCATTGTGTGTCCCAGTGAAACCATGGATACCGATCACAATTTCTGAGGTATTTGTACCTTCATGGCCTCCTTGAGGGTCAAGTCTTAGGTCTCTAGCTTAGGGCAGAGTGAGCCCCACCATTCTTTCCCCTTGACTACAATTCTTCTGGCAATTCACGGTGATTATCCTTGCAGGTGTGAGGCTAGTTCAGCACTAACAGCTCTGCTCTCTCTCTAGGGTGATGGAAGTGTCAACTAGTTACCTGTCTGCCTTCCAACAACATCAGGTTATTTATCTGGAAGAAAAGAATGTATGCAGAAAGGCATCCTAGAAACAATACGCTTCTGATATGCAGCTCTTAGGTTACTATGCAGATATCCAACTTGCACATGGAGATGCTTGCGAGCTCCCAGTCCTGCAGGCTCTGTTTATCTTGATCACAGTATAGGCTGGTTCTTGGATCGGGCAAAAGCATCTTCCTTCCCTATGCCAGGCTGGTGGTTATTCAGTTTTGTTTGTCAAATCTTCCAGACCAGATCAAACTAGAGCTGTGATTTCCTCCTGAGGTGGGGCCTCTCCACACCTGCTATCCGCCTACAGATCTGTATTCATTTCCTCCCAGGGATTTCCATTCCAGCAGCAGGCTCCTGCAATTGCGCCATGGAGATTGATACAATCCCTAATGTAGCAGTTTTCAACCCCTGGCCCAATTAGCACACAGCTGCAGCCCAGCTCAGCTATGTGCTACAGGCAGACAGGGCCTGCCTGGTTCCCAGCCACTGAGAGTGTAAGGTTCCCGGCTGCCTTGCTGTCCAACATGGTGTGGTTGACCTCACTGACTGACCACCAATGGTAGGAGTCCAAGGTCAGGGCTCCAGGCAGCTCCACAAGGTCAGGAGTCCAGGGCAGCCACCCAATCCAGAGTAGCCACCCCGCCTGTCACTGGTGAGGTCTGGGGTCAGGACCATCACAGTGTCCAAATCTGCCAGTCAGTCTTGCAAGCTCCAGGGTCTGGGACAGTCACCCAGCCAGACCGGGGCTGCCAGCCACCCATGTGGGGGTTAGGGGCTGCCAGCCATGCCCACAGGATATGGAGCAGGCGTGGGCAAAATAAGGCCCACCACCAGATCTGGCCTGCAGAGGTAGTGGGGAGCCACAGGCCGGCTCCCCTGCTTGCCCCGCTGCCCCACACGCTGCTCAGAAATGTGGCTGTGGGGTGCTTTCTCTTTATGAGCCCGAAGGGGAGGGGAGAAGATTCAGATTCTGCTCCCACTCTCAACACAATCCCACTGGCCATTTTCTGGCGAGAAACTGGCCAATGGGAGCTGCCTGTTTGAATAACAAGCAGCCACAAAGTACAACCCTCCTCCCCTCCCACTCAGTCACTCACTAAAGCACATAGCTGGGCAGCCAGAAACATTTTAAGCTCTGAAAGCCTTTAGCTCTGCAGGTAGGCAGGATAGTTTGGCTGCTGGCTGGTGTGATGGACCGGACCGGGTCTCGGCTACTTACAGCCCTTGACTGGAGATCTTTCCCAAATAGGCCACAAACCAGTCACACAGAGCACTTCAGCTGCCAGCAGGAAGCCTCACAAGCAAAACCCGTCAGATACCCCAGCTTTCCCAGTGCCACAGTCTGACCCAGACTTTACACACAGGTGAGAGGTTATAAAACCCGATCTTACCAACTCCAAACAGATCCTCCTGATCCTAAAGAACCAGCCACAGTCCCAGGTCAATTTACACTTTAGATCTTACCAACAAGAGCATGCTGGGCCAATCCTTTAGAATCTAAAATCTAAAGGTGTATTCATAAAAGAAAGCAAAGGTTGAGAGTGAGATTGTTAAGGAGAATACACTGCATACATCAATCACCAAATTCTTGATACAGGCTCTTAGCAGAGATGTTACAAACTGCCAGCTTAAAAGTCTCTGCTGCGCATCCTGAATCAGGACGGGTCAGCAAATCCTTCCTGGCTCTCTGTCCCTAGCAAGGATGCATCTGGAAATCAGGAACAGGACTGAAGAGAAAATGGAGATGCCCTCATGGCACTTTTATACTCCTGGTGTCTCCCAAAGTGGAGCTGGTCACATGATCAAGTGACCTGTCTGTGTTTCACATGCAAGTAGCCATTATGCACTCGCTGGTCAGACGCATTCTTCAGGTGTGTATTGGCCACTCTGAAAGTCCATTGTCCATGGATCAGGGTTAGTTAGCACAGCCAGTCACTAAACAATTCTTCCTCACAATAGGCATTGCTCCCTCCCAGACAGAGAACATTCAAAATACAAGAACAGAGCCCATATTCATAACCTCACATACAAAACCCATACAAGTACATGAGTATCGTACATAGAATCAGCAGAGCATAAGCTTTCATTTGACACCTCACATGGCCCCCTTTGCACACAATTTGGGGCAAACACCATCTGTGCATGCAACAGTGATCTGTCTGCTCACTTTAAAATCCATGAATGTAACAGCTAATAAGTCTCCTGGCCAGAGCCTGCCTCTGGCACCACAGCCCCTTCCTTCCCCAACTCTCTGCCCCCCACTCCTACCCCACTTCTCCACGTATCTAAGCCCTCTGCCCCTCTCTTGCACCTATACCCCTCCCAGATCTAGCACCCCAATCTCCTGCCGGAGATCACAATCCCCTTCTACCCTAAGTCACATCCCAAAACCCTGCATCCCAGTCCCCTGCCCTAGGTCACAACCGCCTCCTTCATCCAAACGCCCTCCCAGACTCCATTCTTGCTCCTGCACCCTGATCCCTTACCCCAAGCTCCATTCTGCACCCAACCTCCATCCCAGACCCCAGAATTCCTCCTTTAATACCACGGAAGAGTGCAGCCCTTGACCACTTTCCAAAGTCTTAGAGAGGCCCCCCCCATCAAAAATTATTGCCCACCCCGACTATGGAGTCTGAAGCATCTGAGTGGTGAATGTCGGTGGTCAGAGCAGCCAGCTGGCTCTGCAAAACAGGGGATTGTTGCCACAACAGGGCTGCTGCTGCCTTGTTGTTATGCTTCTAAGAAGTGCATGGAATTTTTTTCAAGGGGATAAGGTGATGCGTTGTGTTTCTTAAGAACACGATTTAGGCATTAAAACTCACATATTTCGATTCACACACACACACACACACACACACACACACACACACACACACACACAGGTTCTGACGCTGGATTTTACAGATACCTGTTTTTAGCATTGCTTGGTGAGCTTTAGTGGCCTGCTGCAGCTGCACATAAGGGAGGGGGAGCTGGGGTCTCTCTCGAGCACGATCAAAGCTCCAATGCTTTTGCAGAAGGAACCCAGCGTTCCATGGCAATACACCCCTTTTTACAGTAATAAGGATTTTTTGCAAGTGTATCGGGCTTTGATCTGTTACACTGGAGTTGTTAATTACAAAGTAGCTAAGGCTACTTTGGGTTGTTTGGGTGAGTTTTTGCAGCACTGATTTTATTTTGCTTTTATTGGCTTTATTTTTTATTCCATGGTGGAGGGGAGGGCTGCCTTTACTTTATGGTCATCGATTTGCCCTTTTTTGGCCCGAATAGTTTGGTTGGTGCTTTCTGGAGTTTTGCTTGTTTGGTTGGTTGGTTATTTTGCTCAGCTAGTGCTTGTTATCTTTTATTTGTGAGCATACCAGATATCCCTTTACTTACATGCAGAACAGTAAATAATTTTAAAAGTAAGACTTTGAAGAGCAAAGGTTTCTTACAGAATGAATGGAGCTAACCAACCCAGGCTAAAACATTTTTTAATAGGCTTCTGAGTCTAGACTTCAGTCTGCTCCAGCAGCCCACGTAACATACTGTGGGCCACATTGTAATCAGCTGAGAACCACTGCCCCGATATACACGGATACAGATAGCATAAAGGCGATACTACAGTTTTTAGATATTCCATATGTCTGTAGTATATGTCACTACACCATTTGAATGAATAAGGAGATCATAATTTGGCCTTAAACATTGTGTCCACACAAGGATTGAATGTGCTTTAACTAATCCACTCTACCCGTTAATTTGGATATACTTTGCTGAATGTCTACATGTAGACAAGCCCCAAGATACAACATATTATGTACACTACCTTCATGGTATGAAAAGAGGACCTGGCTCAAGTACTCTGTGCCTGCATTGTGGAACATCATGAGCTGGCTCAGTTGTATAGCGTTTGTCTAAATGAGGAAGTTTGTGTTCAGGAAGCTAGGCTGTGAATTTAAAGCACAGCTGTAGTAACACCCCATCTGGCCAGGTTTCTTGTTCACTGAGGGTGTGTCTAGACTACATGCCTCCTTCGACGGAGGCATGTAGATTAGCCAGATCGGAAGAGGGAAATGAAGCCGCGATTAAAATAATCGTGGCTTCATTTAAATTTAAATGGCTGCCCCGATCTGCCGATCAGCTGTTTGTCGGCAGATCGGGGGAGTCTGGACGCGATGCCCCGACAAAGAAGCCTTTCTTCATCGACACAGGTAAACCTGGTTTCACGAGGCTTACCTGTGTCGATGAAGAAAGGCTTCTTTGTCGGGGCATCGCGTCCAGACTCCCCCGATCTGCCGACAAACAGCTGATCGGCAGATCGGGGCAGCCATTTAAATTTAAATGAAGCCGCGATTATTTTAATCGCGGCTTCATTTCCCTCTTCCGATCTGGCTAATCTACATGCCTCCGTCGAAGGAGGCATGTAGTCTAGACACACCCTTGGAGTGCCCACAGGCAGCTCAGCTTAATGCACTTCCAACTGCATGAAGCTAACCTACACAAAGGCATATTTTGTGTGCAGTAAGTGTGCCCACCTTGGGGAATTGGTGCAAATTAATGAGTGTGCAACAGCCATTGTGGGTTTTTCCCCATGCACACAAGCCCATAAGGCTTCCCTTCATATTTTCACGAGGAGAAGGAAGTGAGTTAGCGGCCAACCTGGAAAATTTTGTGTGGGTTTTGTGTATAGAGAAGCTAGACTGAGAAGAATTTAATTTCAAATGTAGTATTTAACACACACACATCCTTGTGTGAAGGACAGGGAGGAGGAGTGGCTAAAGTTTGTGGGTACTTAACTGTGGACAAGAACCTAGGGTTAAGATGTCATGCAAAACAGAAGGATTCAGATTCAACTTGAAGGGTCAAATCCTGGTGAAGTGAGCTGGCCCACCGGATTTCAGTGAAAGGATGCTTCTTTACCTCTGCTGGGGATCAAGTCCTAGGCTGTTTTAGAATAATTTCAAAAGTGAACAAAAAACCTTTGTTTCACATGCTTTCAGCCTGGAGTTCATTCAAAGAGAACTCTTAAATATCTCTGCAGACATATACAAGTCCCTTAATAAGTAAGTGGGCAGTGCCAATAAGATGATGAAATCTCTATGTATATAAAAATGTTTTTCATGAGGGACGATAGAGTGACATCAGCATGTCACTCTGCATCCCACAGCTCCTCCCTCCCTCCTCCCCAGAGAGGTCCCCCCCCAGTGGACTAAGGGAAGTGCGCAGGGCCCGTGTGGCCTTTCCCCCTGGCAGGGGTGGGGGAGGTTGAGCCACCAGATGTGTGGCCTTCCCCCCTCATGGAGGGATAGCCCACAGCCACCAGCCACACAGCTTTCCCCCCTCATGAGAGGGGGAGGCCAGCCAGCCTCTCCTTGGCCCAACTCCCCGGTGGCCAGAGGGAGAGAGCCAGGCCAGCTTCGGCTCGACCCAACCTCTGGATGCCAGAGCGAAAGAGCCGGGCCAGCTGGAGCCTTGGCCTGGCTCCCCGGCAGCCAGAGGAAGAAAGCTAGGCCAGCCTCAGCCCGGCCCCCTGGCATCCAGGGGGGTGCAGAGCTAAGGCAGGCCCAACCTTAGGAGAGAGCCTGACAGCCAGAGGGAGAGAGCCTGAGCAGGCCAGGGCTGCCACGCCTCAGACTGGCCCTCCTCAGCTGTTGGGGTAGGGTTGCCAGGTGTCCGGTTTTGAACTGGACAGTCCAGTGTTTGAGCTTTCTGTTTGAGAAAAAAATTGAGAAAATATAAATGAGAAAATATAAATGTCCGGTATTTTCTAAATCAGATGCAATGTAGATTGTGATGTCATGTCAAGCGTGTCCGGTATTTTTGTTGAAACCATCTGGCAACCCTAGCTGGGAGGAGAGCTGTGGCTGCCCTACACCAGAGAGGGGGTTTGGCGAGCGTAGCGAGCAGGGGGGCACCCCCCCGTATTATTTAAATTGGCCTAATAATGTTTTGTTTGCTTCTCTCTTCTCCTAACCGTTAATTCTCTGTCCTTTGTCGAGGATCAGAGGGGTCTGAAGAGGAGACATACCAGTATTTTGTCTGGATCAAATATATAGGATACACTAATGGCTTCTGAGGATACCTCATGGAAGATATTAACAAGCACCTTAATTATTAATTGAGTTTCTTAAAACAAGCAGTATCAAAGCCTACCATACTAAGTCTCATCAAAACTGCAGCACTCCAGCATTAATTTTAATTAAACAGTTGGGTACATATATGAAAGGGAATGAGGATGAACATAATATCTCTGCTGTTGTCATAGCTTTCAAGTCATCCCTATTAAGAGCTGGATTGTAGTAAGAGAGCAGGAGGATCCGGCCTAGTCCACTTTTACATATAAATAGCGTGGCCGGACTCTCCGCTCATCCCTGAAAATCAGAGCTAATTAAGTCCACCAAAGTCCCTGGAGTTAGACGGTTGTAAAACCAGAGCATGAGATAAGCCAGGCTCAGATTTCAGGCCAGATCCTCACTTCAGGGAGCGACATCACTGAATTTCAGCCAAGGATCTGACCCTGCCCACATCGAGCCTTTTAGTCTAGCTGAAGAGCAGTACCGGCTGCTCTCTTTCAATAATGTCGATGTTAGTAGGGTAAGGCAGTGGTGCGCAAACTTTTTTGATCTGCAACCCCCATGCTTCAGAGGCCCAGACCCCGGCCGGCAAGATCTAGGTGCTGTGCCAAAGGGGCCACCAACTGCCAGGCCCAGCCACCCAGCCCCCGGCCAGCTGGATCTAAGTGCCGTGCCGTGCGGCTGCTAACAGCTGAGCCCAGCTCCTGGCCGGCCAGATCCACGCGCCATGATGCCCTGGGAAGACACCCGTGACCCCCTTGGTGGTCACGACTCACAGGTTGTGCACCACTGAGGTAAGGAGGTAGCTAGGATGCTCAGAAAATGTGAGGGAAGGATGCACAGCTACTGGAATTTGCAGACAAGACACATGAGCTGAACACTGGGAAACCACTAATGGGGGGCTGGGGGGGAATGAAGTGGGAAATATTGGAGAAAAGACTGCTAAAGGTGGCAACTGAGTCTGTGGCATTTCATTGATCCCAAGCCCAGAAGGGACAACTGTGATCACCTAATCAGACCTCAGGCCAACTCCCTCAATATCATTCCTAGAGAAGCTCTTTTAGGGAAAAAAAAAAGTCCACTGAAGTTAAACATTGTCAGTGAAAACTCTACCATGGTCATCGCTAAGCTGTTCCTGTGGTTAATCACCTTCACTGTTAAAAATCTATGCCTTATTTCCCCTTTGAATTTGTCTAGCTTCAACTTCCAGCCATTGGAGCGAGTTAGACCTTTCTCTGCTAGACTGAAGAGCCCAATATTAAATATCGGTTCTCCAGGTACAGAGACTTACAGATTGTGATCAAGTCATGTCCTAATTTTCTCTTGTTGAATTAAACAGATGGAGCTCCTTGAGTCTGAGACATACGAGGGCACCATCCAGACTAATGCCTGATAGCACCCCTGCCCTGCAATCCTGGGCGCCTTATGTTGTCTTGCTAAAATAACTCTCACCTGGGCCTATTGCCAACAGCCTTCCAGCCTGCAAGCCCATCCTAAGTGTTTGTGTATAGCTGCACCCTGCCAGCCACACACAGGTTATACCAGCCTGTGGGCCGCATGTGGTTTGGGCCACCACTGCTTTATTTACCTGCAGTCCCGCAGGTATGAGTGCTTGCAGCTTCCATTGGCTGTAGATCACTGTTTCTGGCCAATGGCAGCTGTGGGAAGCGGTGTCTTAGTCCCCACCACTTCCCACAGCTCCCTTGGGAGCTGCAAGCATCCATACCTGAGGATGCACAGGTAAATAAAGTGTCAGCAGCCTGCTAGGGGCCAACCCTGGTCAACCACCTCCATTTTATTACCCACTCCTGGGTCTCACTCTGGTTCTCAACTTGGTTATTCCACAGGATGGCTCCAACACACCCCCAGTCCCAGATTTACCCTTCCTTCTACAGAAATTCATGTCCTGAACTGCCCACTCCTCTGTTGGATAGTGCAAATATTTTAAGTCTGTTATTCCTTAAACGGAATAATATGTCAGCTCATTATCTCATAGTTATTCAGACACTTCAACTGAAAACACACTGGCTTAGATAAAACAGTGAAATAAGTTTATTAACTACAAAGAGTAAGATTTAAATGAGAAGAAGTAATGAGGCATGAAAGTCAGAAATGGTTACAAGGAAAATGAAGATAAAATCTTTACTAATGCCTAACAAACTGTCAGATTCCAGCAAAGTTTCTCACTCACACTCTCCACAGTCTTTCTGACCAAATTCTGTAGGTCAGGACCCCTCTCCCAGGGTACGTCTACACTACATGCCTCTGTCGGCAGAGGCATGTAGATTTGTTTGTTCAGCAAAGGTAAATGAAGCTGCGATTTAAATGATCGCGGCTTCATTTACATTTACATGGCTGCCGCGCTGAGCCGACAAACAGCTGATCAGCTGTTTGTCGGCTCGCCGCTAGTCTGGACGTTCCCCCTGTCGACATCAAAGCCCTTTGTCGGCAGCCCCGGTAAACCTTATTCCACGAGGAATAACGGGGCTGCCGACAAAGGGCTTTGATGTCGACAGGGGGAACGTCCAGACTAGCGGCGAGCCGACAAACAGCTGATCAGCTGTTTGTCGGCTCAGCATGGCAGCCATGTAAATGTAAATGAAGCCGCGATCATTTAAATCACGGCTTCATTTACCTTTGCTGATCTGTCTAATCTACATGCCTCTGCCGACAGAGGCAAGTAGTCTAGACACAGCCCCAGAGTCCAGGAAATGCTTCCTTTGCCGCTTCAGGTGCAGTGAACGTGATGGGCAAAGAAAGAGATCCCTTGGCATGGTTTGCCCCTTCTTTTTTATAGTTCCAATTCCCCTCTTGAAAATGATTTCCTGCTGGGCACTCAGGGTATGTGTACACTGTAATCAGACACTCATGGCTGGCCCATAACAACTGACTCTGGCTTGCGGAGCGTGAGCTAAGGGGCTGTTTAACTGCAGGGTGGATTTCTAGGCATGGGCTGGAGACAAGCACAGAAGTCTAAATTGCAATTAAACATCTGTAGAACCCAAACCCTCGTATACTGCAGCGGCAGGCACAGACCAGCCGGGGCGGGGGCAGGGGTGTTATTTACAATGTAGACATATCCTAGGAGACAAAGAATCTATGCTGGCGGGCGTTTCCTTCTTTCCTTCCTTCTTTCCTGGTTTTGGAACATGTGGTAAAAACACCATTCAGGGGAATCTTATAACTTCACATACCCTGTTGCCACACATTTCACTGATGCTATATTACAATATTTTTATTGTACAATATTTTTATAATCGTGTGTAAGGTGTGGACACCGAGATACATTCTGTCACAAAGTCTCTCCCCTGAAGCCATGTTTTCTAAACCTTTAATCATTCTCATGTCCCTTGACTGAGCCCTTTCCTGCATCTTTCTCAAATTGTTGGCCCCAGAACAGGACAGAGATGTACAGGTGAGGGAGAGAGAACTGAGCACTGCAGGAATCTGCCTGACAAGGAGCCGATACCAACCAAGATTCTCTGTATTCTTCCTGAGAGCAATACGTGAGTCCAAAGTGTTACTGCTCCATTTACTTTCTCCAGATGTCATGTGTCATCAGTACTGTGTGACCAATAGTCTACGTCTAACACTGCCCTCTCTTGAACAAGAAAATATCCAAATGAGGCAAAGCAGTGAATATTGCTGTGCCTCAGTTGCATACTTAAAGAGCCGCCATTTTTGCACAAGGGGTTTTTGTACAAAAAGGAGCCGTCTACAAGGCTCCTTTTTGCACAAAACCCGACTCTTCCGCAAGAGCCGTTCTGCCGCTTTTTTTCAGGAAGAACAGCTCTTGCACAAGAGGGGGTTTTTGCACAAGAAGGAGCTGTGTAGACAGCCCCTTGTGCAAAATGGTGGCTCATTCAATACGCAAATGAGGCATGGCAATATTCACTGCTTAGCCTCATTTGCATATTTTCTTGCGCAACAGAGGGTAGTGTAGATGTAGCCATAATGTTCAAAGGCACAAAGGCCTTGCCAGAACTGGCAGAGATGTTTGTTGCCAAAAAAACAGAGCCAGGAAGACAGTTGACTTAGAAGCCTGATGTTGGGAATTAAAGCTGGAACATCGCTTCTTGTTGGAGAACTGGGAGATATATAAATTATAATAAAATACATAATAAATTGTATAATAAATACACATAATAAATTGCATCAATTTGGTGATAATCCTGGCACACTAACTGACTTCTCCCAGTACAAATCCATTATATAATAGAGATACATTTTTGTAAAAGCAATTCTATGCTACTCCTGACCCTAACATGCAAATACAGCACAACGTTAATGAATTAAGCTTCAAAACACCTCATTATCCTTATTTTACAAATTGGGAAGCTGCAGAAGGAAGGGATTCAGAGACTTGCCTCAGGTCACACAGGATGGCCGTGGAAGAGAATTTATCATCCCTTTAGGCAAAATTAGCTATTGGCATAAATGGGTGAAACTCCACTTACATCAAACACCCTTTGAAGTGCTTCCACAGAGTGAAAAAGTAGCACACTCTGGAAGTCAATAGAGCGGCACCCACTTATCTCTGCCGTGATTTGTTTAATGTATTATCCTCCTTGCGCTCAGCTGAAATACCCAATAGGAGAGTATCCCTGCCCAAAGGGAAATGGATTTGATTGGTTAACCTGTCACCTTTTTATCACAGTTTGGGAGAGGCTGAAGTATAAAACATTCCATGCTGTGGGGCTGTTGTGGTACTTTTTGTCCTGTCTTTAATCCTCCTTGGAAAGTAAGGATGTGCATTTTAAATGTGCTTTATCAATGCAATGCTAATGGTTTCCATTTAAAAATAACCAGGATAACCTTGGTATGGCCACAGCCAAGCCTACCCAATCAGATAACTGCTCCAGGCTGGGATTCTGCCTCCCCCACAAAATCAGCAAATATTATAAATGAACTTCCGGAGGCCTTGGAAAAAGAGCCATGACCCTGAACTTGAAAAAGTGCAATGATGTATGAAACAGGAGCCCCACTGTGCTGAGGGGGGAGGCGTTTTGTTTTTCTTTGACTCTAGCACTGCACCACAAAAAGCACATCCCTGCTTTCAGCGTACTGTGTAATTACACCAGGAAAGGCTTTCTGCTGCCACCGCTACCAGTTCAGAGCTTCATTAAGTCCAAATTTGCTGAAGCCTAACAGAGGAGTGATTGTATCTATATACATTTGCAGTGTAGCCTTCCAACATCTTGTTGATAGGAATAATTGGAAAAAATAGCCAAAGCAGGTGTTAATATAGATCTGTGTTTCCCAAATTTATTTGGCCATGGAACCCTTTTAAACTCAAAAGATTTTTGCAGAACTCCTAATAACAATCTTATACATGAAGCTGAAAAAGCAGACCACAAATAAGTACAGATAATAATAAACAAATGCTAAACAAGGCCATGATATGTAGATTAATCTATCATAGTCAATTTATATTTGTCACTGTTAAATTTTTAAATACACGAAATCATGCGACTATACCACAGTAAAGTATTCGCGAGAGCACTGCCCACACACTCCCATACAAGCAACTGGTTTGAGAGCTGAAGCTTCAACTTTGTCTGACACGATGCTAGTATATTCGTATGCAGTCGCTACGTGATCCATGCTCCCTGAGAGTGAGTATGGGGATTTATGGTGGTATATAATAGGCGATCGTACCACTGACTGGCTGTGCACACAGCGCTGAGTAGTGACATCGTCATCCCCACTCTCTGGCTAAGCTGGCATTACACAGGGACACTTATCGTGGCAAACGCAAATTAAAATTGTTTTCAATAAAATTAATAAATGCTTACATATTAATTTTTTAAATCATAAAATGTTATTGTAATGGAATTTTCTCGCGGAACCCTTATTTTCACTTTGCAGAACCCCGGGGTTCTGCGGAACACCATTTGGGAAACAATGATATAACTGAACAATCAAGACACGTACATACGAATGTTATGGCATAAGCTACATTCCGTGGTCAGACTTGGCATATTTAACCACGTTTTCTGCAAAATGACCTTGGATTTGTGGGTGTGGTTTTTTGGTTAATATTCTTTTGTATTTCAGTAACTCCCAGGTGATCCAATCAAGAGCTGCCTTGTGCTACAGGCCATACAAACTTAGGAAAACATGGCCTCTGGCCCAGAAAGAATCCACAAAATGTGAAGTCTGTGCTAGTGATACTGCTATGTTTGATGGAGCAGCTGCTTTCACTCCTCCCCTTTAGATCACTTTTTCCTTAGGAATTCAAATCAATGCTCAATTCACAATTATTGAAGTGCTAATTGTAATGAGATGGTTTAACAAAGCAATTATGAAAAGAAAGCAGTGATCTCGCAGTGATTAAGAACAAACTCAGAACGAAACAGGCAAGTTGGGTGAGGTAATATAATTTATTGCACCAGCTTCTGTTGGTGAGAAAGACACACTTTCATGCATAGCCAAGCTCTCCTTCCAGTCTACAATGTAAATGCAACATAACTGATCAGTTTCCCTCTGAAACTCAGTTTCCCTCTGTGAAGACCTTCAGAAAGGTGGCAGGTTAGCCTGTTCTTCGCATCATATGTTTAATACGGTCTCTTCTTTGATTTCTTAATGAACTTAGATCAGTTTTACTCAGAATTTCTGATTTTTAGATAAAGTAATTGGCCACTTCAAGAAGCCATTTTGCTGTAATTGTAGTTAATGACATTACGTGCTGAGATTTGAAATGGTTTATTTTCATCTGCAACTGCAGCTTTCACTTTGCTTCCCCTTTGGTGCCTCATTCAATGGAAACCATGTGGAACATTCCACATTCCAAGATACAGCTTTCTGCTAGAGACTACCAGTCCTTCCTCAACAGCCCTCTGTCACGCAGCTGGGGAGAAGGCCCTGTTTAGGGTGAGTTGGGTGTGTCCAATTGCACCTGTCACTTCCATATTTCACCCTTTTTGTTCCCCAGAACGTGTCTCATATTTCCCACCAAGGTCAATATAGTTCACCCCCTTAGTCCTGGAAGAGGGTGACCCAGTAGTCAGCTCCTGTTTAGAGGGCAACACAATTCTACTGTTCTGAACAACTCCCCCCCCCCCCCCCCCCCCCCACAGGGCAGGGTCCACAGTCTATAACTTGTCTGTATTTATGGGACAATATCTTCAATGGCCCTAGACAATAAATCCATCTTTAACCCCCTCCTGCTAAGTGTGGGGTACCCCATCACACCCTCCTAAAGCTTTCTAGCTGGGGAAAGAAATCTCACATCTGAGAATCAAAGGTAAATTTCTCAGAAGGTAATACTAGACTCACAGCCGGTACGCTCAGCTGCACTGAACCACTGGAGTCTGCTCCTTCTTCCTGCAACATCTAAGCCCAGAGATGTCTGAAAACCTGTTGGAAACTGTCAAATGTTGCTAAATTTCTGCCTGAGATTTTCTGGAGATGTAAGTATAAAGCAAACAAATGGTTTTAAAAATAACCATTAAATAGTTTAAAAGTGACTTTTGGGTCTTATCAAAGTGAGTTGACGATTCCAAATCCTCCCCACCCTTTCTTCCTGAGACCTTTTCACTTCTCTTTGAGAGCCCCCCAGAGACCTATTTCCCCTCTTTTTTCTCCTTCCACAGACCTTGTTGTCCACCCAGCGAGAGCTTGACCACGCTGACAAGATATGATGGGGACAGCTGGAGGGCCCCTTCCATTGTTCAGGATATGGTGGCAGACAGGCAGTATGGGAGCACAGAGACTTCTAGCCAAAAGGTTGAAATCTCACAGGAGTTCAGGTGAAAAAAGCAGCAAACTACCAAAATGGAGTTTTCCATGTGGGTATGAAAATACAGGCTATACTGAGATGTTTCCACTACTCAGATTTCTGTTGCCTCAAACGGCAAGGTTGTAGTCAAGAACCATGAAATATACACCCAAGGAATGGAGATTCTACACAAGTAACTCTGGGTATGTCTACACTACCACCCTAGTTCGAACTAGGGTGGTAATGTAGGCAACCGGAGTTGCAAATGAAGCCCGGGATTTGAATTTCCCGGGCTTCATTTGCATCTTGCCGGGCGCCGCCATTTTTAAATGTCCGCTAGTGCGGACTCCGTGCCGCGCGGCTACACGCAGCATGGACTAGGTAGTTCGGACTAGGCTTCCTATTCCGTGAAACAAGGAGTAACGGTAGTTCGGAATAGGAAGCCTAGTCCGAACTACCCAGTCCATGCCGCGTGTAGCCGCGCGGCACGGAGTCCGCACTAGCGGACATTTAAAAATGGCGGCGCCCGGCGAGATGCAAATGAAGCCCGGGAAATTCAAATCCCGGGCTTCATTTGCAACTCCGGTTGCCTACATTACCACCCTAGTTTGAACTAGGGTGGTAGTGTAGACATACCCTCTGAGCTATAACTGGAGCCCTGCACGGGTACCAAATATTGTATCTGCATGGCAGGGGAAGAGGCCCACTCCAGTGGTCAGGGCTGCCAGCAGGCAGGGGACCGGGGCTTGTTCTGGTGGCTGGGGCCAGCAACGGGACCTGCCACATGGTGAGAATAGGGGTGTCTGCTCCACCAGCCAGGAATGGGACATGCTGCATGGCTGACAGGGCAGGATATGCTTCGGCGGCCGAGAACGTGTATGTGTGTGTGTTAATAAACTGGTGGCACACATCCAAACCAGTGCACATAACCTTGATATTGGTGCGCAAGCCAAAACTCACTCCACTCATGGTTGGAAAACCTTAGAGGGAACACTGGACCCTACTCTGTGTGGAGTTTTTTCTAGTGAGCAGTAGCTATACTTTCTGCAGCCACACAATGATACAAAGTGGGAGGCAAAAAGGCATTAATTCTCGCACCTTTTAGACATCATTGTCCTTTGCCAAACCAATTGCACATTTAACATAGAAGGGGCAGTGATGGCGATTCAGTCTGAGGGAAAGGAAACTCTTCCAACCTATGTAACCTCACTCTGTTTTGTACCTGTCAGGTGTGCTTGCTTTTGTCTGGAGTTGTTTTCAGAGCCAGACAAAGAAATAAATAAGCAGCATGTCTGAAGTCAGCAGGCGACGTTGACTCTAACCCCACCCTGGAACTTCTTTTGGCAGATGAAGCGCTTGCATTGTTTCCATTCTCTTTCTTCAAGTTCTCTGGTGTTGTTTCTCAAAGGAGTGGGTGAGCCCACGTTAGTGGAAGGGTGGGACGGAAGGTGAATCTTTGCACTCGACAGTCTCTGTCTAAAGCAAATATTATTCACAAAACAGGGAGGGAGAGCAGGGAATTTGCTCGCTTTCATTATCCTCAGGGTGAGCAGTTTAGCTCCGCTTCACAAGCAGAGCAGCACCTGCTAAGCGCACGTCACAGTGTGGGGCCGAGATAGCAGCATTCCCAATCCCAGCACTGTGCAAAAGGCTCATTGATACTCGCTCATGTGGAAACATCCATTTTGACAGCAGACAGTGTTCTTCAGAGATTACTTCGATGCATTATGGCTTCTGAGGTCGGACAGCACGAAAAAGCTAACGGCAAAGTAGCTCGAGAGGGTCACGCAGGCTTCTGCACTAAAATTGCTTGTGTCAGAATAATAATGAGGGACCATACCAAGAAAGAATAATGCAGAACATGAGCTAGCATGGGGCAAGTTATGGTGAAGGAATGAAGAAACGCTTTTTCATGGTCTCGTACCTAGGCCCTATCAAGCAGACCATACTCTGCACTCTCACAGCATACGACTGAGCAACAGAATGCTTCATTATACTGCAGCAAACATTTGTTTCTTAGGCTAGCATACGAGTGACATATGTTTTGCGGTGGATGGCAAGGACAATTTGCAAAAATGTTGTGCTTAAGAATTGACAGTAATGGGTAGCGAAGGCCAAGAAAGTCCAGCTTTCTGTGTGGTATTTAATGTGGTTCGCTAAGTAATAGATATTTGGATAAGAAATTAGTCAACAGCTTTCACTGTTTGCAGCAAATGTTGAAAAGTTTTGACAAATTTAGAAGAGTGATAAAGATTTCTTGAAAAATACCAGGACATCGTGTCTGCTAAATCCTCCGTGGAACAATTAGGGTTTCTTTGGGAGAGCTCACTGCCGAGGAGACAGTCCAATGCCAGCAAGTATCCTAACTATCCCAAGCAATGACAAGTTTGGAGCCTTCCATCCCATACCCTTAAAAATAAAAACTAAACGAACTGATTCAACACGTGAAATAAATTTCTTGGGCTTCTATCATTTGATGTAGTCATGGAATTGATCCAAAACCCCAGGTAAGCAAAATCTTATCCCTTCAAAAATGCTGAATCCTGATCTAGTCAGGTTTGTAGATGGCTTTATTCTGTCTAATAGCAGAATCAAAATGCTAGAGCTGAAATAGCTGTACATTGGAGAAAAATCAGATCGGACCTAACTCCAGATTTGACTTCTAGCTTTTTTTTAGATAGCAGTGAAGTTTTGGCATTAACCCAATCTCACTTAATCCATGTTTTATATGCAAATATTCATGTCTAGCAGTTTTTACAAACACACAAAGCCATTAACAATTCTTTAAATAACAATATTCAATCATTAGGAACATAGTTATTTTTACCCACCTTTGAATTTTATAAGTAGAAACATTCATTCATATTTTAATTTTCAAAAAGCCAATTAATCTCCTTGATGAGGCCTGCCCTAGATTTCAAGAATAATTTTCAAAATGCTTAGAGTAAGGGAAGGGACAGTTGTATACCAAACCCCTAAAACAAGCTTGAAAGTTGGGCTATGTCCATAAAGTTCTGATGGACTTAACAGAACTCCAATCAAGCCTGGCTTGAGTTGTAAAATCACGCCTACACTAAGGGCACGACGGCAGCACAGCCATGATGACAGCCCTTCCTAGACTGACAGAAGTTTTTCTGTTGCTGGAGATAATCCACCTCCCCAAGTGGAATTCTTCCATTGACCTACCTGCATGTACACGGGAGTGAGCTTGGCAGAGCTGCCACTCTCATGGTGTGAATGTTTCACACCCCTCGGTGCCGTAGTTGCATCAACCTAGCTTTCCAATTTAGACCAGCCCTAGAGCAATGTGAGATTTAGGCAGTCATGATTTCAGGGAAAAACCAAGCCAAAGTTTGTCATTTCATACAGTTTTGCAACCAAATATGGAAAATGGGACGGATTCTGCAAAATTTTCTGGACATTTGGCCGGAAGTCAAAAGGAAAGAATACAAGCCAATGCAAATGGAAAGTTAAAAAAAAAAGTCTGCACAAAACTAGAACTGGTTAACATGGACACTTTGATGAAAAATAATAAATGTGTCAACATAATATTTCAGGTAAGTATTTTGCTCTTTTTGTGCAACACAAAATCCCATGACTGGAATCTGGATTGGTGCTGCCCAGCTCTTAGAAGTAGCCAAAGGCCAGTCCTTACACTTTTGGAAACTTCCAGATATTTCCAAAACAGTCTGGTCCATTCAAACAACAATCATGTGCTATTGTAATTTACAGTATTTAGGACACAATCTCAAATGCAACTGATACAACAAAATATTGCTGTGAGGCAAAGGCTGGCATGGCTCTGGATAATATGGGGTCAAACTGGAAATCAGGATGTAGATTTTGCAAGACCTCAAAAATTCAAGACTGCTTGGCTCCACAGTGATCGCTATGAAGTGAGGCATCTCTTTGTGATTATGGAAACTCAGAAAAGCTGAAATCTATAAACATTTGAACTAAACATCTTAGGACGACAAAGCAGCCTCCATTGTCAGAGCTGGTTTCATGAAGGTTGTGTTAAATTTTATACAGAAGAGTAGGTACCATAATTTCATTTCCAAATGAGCAAAACCAGCTTTCGATCTGACGGAGCCACTTAATTACAGAGAGTAAGAAAAGAAAACCAAAATATTTGTAAGTGTGCTCGGGCATTCATGTCATCTCAGCGTAACTGTCCTACCTCAGGGTCAGCTCAAGGCGCTCCCACAAAAACTAACTTCCTCTGAAGGGCTATTTGTCATGGCTGCTTGGTTCTTAATCGCCATCAGATCTGTGGCTGGTTTGCCTCATTCTTTACTCATTAGGAAGGTTTCTGTCCCTCCTCTTGAGATTAGCTTTTAGCTGGTTTTACTATAGCTGTTGTGCTAGAAAAATAGCAAAATATGTAACAATGTTTTCAGCTGAAGAATTATGTTAATATAAAGAACTTGAGAGAGAAAGAAAGAGAGGGGTGCATGTGTGTGCACAATGGGCCAAATTCATGTGTGGTGTAATTCCACTGAATTCAGTAGAGTTCCTGGGATGGATTTGGGCTAGTAAATTGGAATAAACTTATCTAGAAATATCAAGGCTGACAAAGTTTTGCACAGTGTGGATCATATTAATAGTCTCATGAATAATCTCCAGTCCCATTCAATGCATGGCCAAAGGAACTCTTTCCTGCCCTATTGCAAATCACATGGAGTTCTTTCCCTTCTGTTGTGTAATATCCCTGTGGCAAACACAGCAACTGCTTCTGTGGAAAAGCACTATCAAGAAAGTCTTCCGGACAAGATTTTCAATCATAACCAATGACTTTGGATGTAACTTATGAAAGGATCTGAATGTTCAGAAGAGCAGCAGCTCAGCACTTAATGAAAATCGACTTTCACTTCAAACTATCTCAGAGCCTAGAGCAGGGGGCTGGACTTGATGACCTTCTGAGGTCTCTTCCAGCTCTATGGTTCTATGATTCTATGATTAATAATATGGTTGCTTCCAAATGGAAGCAACCATATTATTAATCATAGAATCATAGAACCATAGAGCTGGAAGAGACCTCAGAAAGTCATCAAGTCCAGCCCCCTGCTCTAGGCAGGACCAATCCCAACTAAATCATCCCAGCCAGGGCTTTGTCAAGCCGAGACTTAAACACCTCTAGGGATGGAGACTCCACTGCTTCCCTAGGTAACCCATTCCAGTGCTTCACCACCCTCCTAGTGAAATAGTTTTTCCTATTATCCAACCTGGACCTCTCCCACCACAACTTGAGACCATTGCTCCTTGTTCTGCCATCTGTCACTACTGAGAACAGCCTTTCTCCATCCTCTTTGGAACCTCCCTTCAGGAAGCTGAAGGCTGCTATCAAATCCCCCTTTACTCTTCTCTTCTGCAGACTAAACAGACCCAACTCCCTCAGCCTCTCCTCATAGGTCATATGCTCCAGCCCCCTAATCATTTTGGTTGCTCTCCGCTGGACCCTCTCCAGTGCATCCACATCCTTTTTGTAGTGGGGGGCCCAGAACTGGACACAATACTCCAGATGTGGCCTCACCAGAGCCGAATAAAGGGGAATAATCACATCTCTGGATCTGCTGGCAATGCTCCTCTTAATGCAACCTAATATGCCATTAGCCTTCTTGGCTACAAGGGCTCACTGTTGACTCATATCCAGCTTCTCATCCACTGTAACCCCCAGGTCCTTTTCTGCAGAACTACTACTTAGCTGGTTGGTCCTCAGTCTGTAACAATGCTTGGGATTCTTCCCAAGCATTAATCACTATAGCTGATAAAAATCATACCCAAAAAGTGGGAGGAGTCTTGGGAGTGGGGGTGGGAGTGGAGGGAGTTGTCCTGAAAATTGTCAACTAGCTGCGGCAGTCATTTTTGCAAAATCTTATCCTGAATGCCTTTCTAGCATATTTTGATGGAAGTAGAAAGAACCAGCAATATGTAAATAGTCAGCTTCCTGTAAGACAAATTTCAAGACCCACAAACATATTATTAACAAAATAAATCTTGGGATTTTTTAAGAGCAATCTTTTCAGGGATGTTTATTTAGGGGTTAACCATTACCATGATGCATAAGAATTTACCTCAATAAACTGAACCTCTATTCACATAATGCAGTGGAGGAATATAGCAAAATGACTGAAAATTTATGCTGAGTCTTTATTTTTCATTCTGTTTCCTTCTTGGCGTTAGTGTGTCTTTGTGTCCTTTCATTAGAATATTTCTAGTTGTCGTCCAAATACAGGAACTAAATTTCTGGCATACAATGACTTCTAGAGGGAAATCAGCTATGTTAAACCATAACTGTAGCTGCATACTTATTTGTAGGAGCAGGAAGACTTTTAAAGGCCAGAACAATGCACCGACATGAAAAAATCACTGGAGTTCCTCATAAGGCTTACATCCCACAGATATAAGAATTAAACCCAAGCATTATAGAAAGAAACCAGTTAAGCAGACTTTCCAAGTAAAACGGTAATTCACACTGAAACCAGAATAAGGGTACGTCTACACAAGTGTTATTTCGGAATAACTAATGTTATTCCAAAATAACATAGTCCATGTCTACATTACAAACAGTTCTTTCGACACACAGTCGAAATAATGGCGAACTAGAGGACTTCTTACCCCCACTCCTGCAACCCTCACTGTACGAGGAGTAAGGGAAGTTGGAGGAAGAGTGCGCCGACTTCCTGCTATGGAGACAGCACCAAAAGCTGAAATAAGCTATTTTGACTTAAGCTACACAATTGCCGTAGCTCAAGTTGCATCACTTATTTCGGCTTTAGCCCTGCTGTGCAGATGTGTCCTAAGAGGCCACGCTAACCATGCAAATTCCTATCTTAAAATACTGACATGGAAGTACTGCCAAAATGTAAGGGCCAACTGTTCATGCTTCTCAAATGCAAAGTTGCAGGAGGCAGCCCCTGGGGATTTCTGGCTTCAGTTTAGAGAGTCTCTGGCCCTTCTGAGTTTAAACAGTCAATAGGATGGAAATGTTCCCGTGACTTTGATTTTATGTCCTACACTCAGCTTCCTCGCCTATCGCATTTCCCGGGCGCAATAGAACCATTAGCCAGCCCTTTGCATTGCAAAGAGCTTTAATGGCCCTGTGGCGGAGTCCCCACTCAGACCCCTTGGTCTGAGACAGCTTCTGGTCCATGAATCAGACAGAGACGCTCCTGATGCAGTCACCCGGGCTTTTATTGAGGCTCCCAGCTGCTTCGAATAGCCCTTCAGGCCTGGCTTGCTCGGCTGTGGCCATCAGCCTCTTCAGCCAGGCTACAGTGGCAGAGCTCTGGCTTAGCCAGCTGTCTGTCACAGGCCCATCTGATTTTGATAGTCCTTGTGGAAAGGGTGAAGGGGCGAGGGATAAGTCCCTTGCCTGAGTTCACAAGCAAACATTTTCAAAGTTATCAAGTAAGACTCACATGTTTTCTTACGGCATGAAACACCAACATTACAAGTGAGATTAAGATGTGCGAGCTTGTCTCAGAGTCCAAACACTATCTACAACACATTCTTATAAGACAAATACCTATTTTTAGCAAAACTAACACACTGGTGACCTAGTCTGGTCTCCAGCTACAAAGCTGTCAGTTCTTAACCAATGCCTGCAGCCTGGAAAAAAGCATTACACACGGAGACCCGAGTTCAACCATCATCTTCTTTGAGTGAATACTGAAGCAGCATATTCATCAATGCTTCACACAATGTAATTTCCTTTATAATTAACATTTGTAGCCTTACCACATCCCGGCTTATATTGACACCTTGCCTGTCTCCTGTGCTGCTTGCAAAACTGAAGAATCCTTAACACTTCCGGTGGTTTAGTTTTAGCTCTGTGGCTCGCTCCAGTTCAGTTGCTGAATTATCAGATTTCTTAGTCTTTTACTCATCTTTTATGTTGTTTTCTCTTTACCATCATTCATCTTCGTATTGTAGATTTTGAATTTAGAGCCAGCCATATATTGGAAGATAACAAGTGATCCAGTGTGAGAGAGAGACTGAAAGGGTATGTCTACACTTGCACCCTAGTTCGAACTAGGGATGCAAATGCAAGCATTCAAAATAGTCAATGAAGTGGGGATTTAAATATCCCATGCTTCATTAGCATGATCTCCCCAGCGCATTACTCTGAATGCCAGCTGTTTCGAAAGTGAAAGTGCACGCCAGGACACGTTAGTTCAAACCAAACCCCTTGGTTTGAACTAACGTTACTCCTCAAAAAATGAGCAGTAATGTTAGTTCGAACCAAGGGATTTGGTTCGAACTAATGCGTCACGGCACGCACTTCCTGGTTCGAATCAGCTGTGATTCGAACTAGCGTGCTAGTGACATCATGCTAATGAAGCATGGGATATTTAAATCTCCGCTTCATTAACTATTTTGAATGCCTGCATTTGCATCCCTTGTTCGAACTAGGGTGCAAGTGCAGACATACCCAAAGAGACTAATCTGTAATTAGGCATTCATTGTTTTCAGGTCTCTGACAATGTGCAAAATATTAACATGGCTTGTACCCAGAACTAGCACACCACTTTTGTTTATTTTCCCTGTTATAGCCTGTTCTGGATAGAAAATTCCATTACCCTTTTTTGCACTGCCCGTATTTCCCCCTCCCTGCTGTATTCCTGTCCTGTATTCCCAGCCAGTTTAAACTCCACAGATATGTAACCTTTTCCCAACTGCAAACCCTTTTCCTTTTCATATCTCCACTCACAGATCATTGCCAGGCTTCCTCCAAACTAAAGCCCTTCTAGGTCCCAATCCTGCAATTGGATTAACACAGGCAGAGCACAGCTGAAGCAATCCATTGACCTCAGGGGGTTCTCATGCAGATACAGGCTGCCCCTACACAGATACAATTCCAGTAATAGGGTTCTACTCCACCACCTTTCACGCCAGGGGATCTCAAATAACCCACTTGCTCTGCCCATATTGCTAACTGGGAAGGTGTCCCCAAGCTAGATGGATGGGAGTCATGGTGGAGGAGTCTTGGTACAGAAGAAGCTGAGAATCATCATCCTATACCAAGTGTTCAGGTTTCAATTTTTTTCTGCATGTGTCAACCAGTGCTATTCTTAAATTTTCCAAACCGTTAGAAAAGTTTATTTGTAGGTTTGATGCAAATTTGGGATGAAGATTCATTTCAGGACTGATTTTGTTTATGATTGGATTCAAATAAGTCTACCTTTTCCTTGACCCTCTACACTGAGAAATCACCCAAGACTCAGAGCCCCAATTTCATAGCATGCTTTGCATAAATGAAAGGTACATTACTACCTAACCTTCGCACTGTACTGTAGAGCAATGTGCAGTTATTCATTTTCTCTCTCTTCTTGTTTCCACCCGTGATACTCTTACTAGAGTCAACCAATTAATTAAAGCAAACTTTACTATCTCATCTCACAGAATTTCTACCCTATCAGTTATGCCCATTGCAGCAAAACTAGATGTTCTTAAATTTGCCTAAATCAAGGGAGAAAATGCTTTTTTGAAGAAAAAAATCATTTTTGCACAAAAACATCTGTTAATCTGTCTATCATATTTCTAAGGTTCCTAAAATGTTGACAGCAACGCCCCAGAAAACATTTTCAGCAGTTACAGTTCTTTTGCTTTTAATACAAAAATTGCAGCTGAAACAAAAAAGTTCTGCTTCATTATGTGACTTTTTTTTAGCCACAGCTGAGAATATTGTTAGACAATGCCATGCTCCTATTTCGTATCTCCTCCTCTGCACTGAGTAAGACTACATTTCTCAGAGACATTTCCAAGTTAACTTCTTTATTAAAAGGAAAACAAGACTCATACTTCATCAGGCATAAATCTTCCACGCCCTCCGTTCCCCCATAGACATGCCTCAAGTTCACCTTTGCTCCTCTCCTTCACCCTCTATACACACCAACATTCACTCCCACCTCATTCTATGCAGATGAATCCCAAATGTACTTCTCCCCACCCCTCGTTCCAGTCTTGCATCTTTGCCTGTCCTCGTACCCTTCTCCCTTGGCAAACTCCTTCTTGTAATCCAATTCTTCCATTTATCTTCCCCATGCTGGTCACCTCGCCAACAATCTCATGTTATGTTACAACAACT
Source organism: Pelodiscus sinensis (assembly GCF_049634645.1). Classification (NCBI taxonomy): domain Eukaryota; kingdom Metazoa; phylum Chordata; order Testudines; family Trionychidae; genus Pelodiscus; species Pelodiscus sinensis. The sequence goes on along the minus strand of NC_134720.1, from coordinate 6,742,822 downwards.
GGACCTACAATTTTACCCTAATTGTTCCCTGTTTATAAAATGTCACCATAACCCAAGACAACAAATGTTAATGAAAAAAATGCAAACGGATGACAGAGGTGGTCTAAACCAAAATGGATATAACACAAGGACTGTGTTAGGCTCATGCCTGGCAAACAAGAGAAGTGTAAAATAAGAAGTCAGTCAAGCAAAACTGGTGTGTTGGTAATTAGGCCTAATTGGCAGACAAAACAATGAAAGGACAAGCTATTCCACCCATCACTCTTCAGAAAGAGCCTTTGGGGGAAGGTTGTGAACACTAGTGCTAGGGAAGGAAGGAAGGATGTTTGGTCTGGTATGCAGAGCAGGAGTCCAGGTTGGAGAATGAGGCAGAGGCTCTGCACCAGGGCCAACTGCAGGAGTCAGAGCCACAGCTGGAAAGAGATGACGATGAAGTGACGGAAAGGGCCAGGACTGGAGGAAAGGTGAGGATCAAGCACGGAACAGGAGTGAAGGCAGCAGCGAGGCAGAAGCCGGGCCCAGAGCAGGAACTGGATTGGGTTCAGGAAGCAGGCACAAGCAAGTTCCAATAAAAGGATGACAGGAAATCACTTCATTGTTCCAATGGCTTCCTGTCCCCCCTTCTGGCTTCAACAATTGCACCAATTGGTGGAACCTGGGTAACTGTCCAATCAGGGCTCCCGTGGGTAGTTCCTTGGCTGAAGATGTAGTCCTACTACCTTCTTGGCCTCCAGGCAACAGAACTCCCAGGCCTGGGCTCAAGACGGGGACATCACAACTGGCTAACAAAGGCAAGAGTCGGGGAAGGAGCAAGCTTCATATCATGATAGCAACCCCCATCTTCTCCTGGGACCTAGGGATCTCTTGTGCCTCTGTCATCCTGATCCCGAGAAATGTCATGGCCACATGAGGCTTCAGAGAGGGCCTCCAATGACATAACCAACACTGGGTCAATCCCACTGGGATGTAAGACTTGGTTCCCCCTTGTGTGAACCTTTCCTCCCCTGCCTCATTTCTTCTCTTTCCTATCCCTCTCCTTTTGGTTTCTGTCGAATAAGAATCTGGCCTGGCCAGCCTGGACTGTATAGTTTACTGCACTGCTGTCGGCTGCAAGAAAAAGGCCGCTACAGCAATCCCTAAACAGCCTGGCATGGTCCATGTTGCATAGGCCTTGAAGCAGCTGATAAGACGGCATGCCAGGACAGTGGTTTTGCCAGCAGTGAGCTGGCAAGTAAAAGTCAGCACCAGAGACAGACGCTGTATCATCTCCCTTTGCTGCTCTTTCCTCGCCCCTCTCATGCGTGTTTGTCTTGTGGTCTTCTGTGAAAGGAGATGAGACTCTACCCACAGCCCAACTTTGTCTCTGCTCCCCACCAAGGGCAGTTATTCCCTTCGGCCGTCAGACAAGTGGGGCTTCTTTCTAGAGACACGGCCACTAAACAGAAAGGGAACTAAGGACGGCATCAGCGTGAAAGGCTCCCGGAACACTTTACACTTCAAATGGCTCAGCTGCATTTCCCTCTTTTTCTGTGTCTTTAATAAAACACTAAAAAGGAACGTCTAATGGTGTGTTTGCCATGGGACTAAGCAGGCTGAGGTTTCTGTACATCAACCCCAGAGCCTTGTTTCAAACAGTTTCATGGTAACGCCTATGACTCTTGGGACCCATTTATTCCATCTCACACTTCCCCTAGAAGAACTAGTCTCTCATGTTTTGTCTGTGTGGTATGTATAAGCTCTTCAAGGAAGGCAAAATTCGCAGCCCTACTGTGCCCCCTTTAAAACACTCACGTAGTATAAAGGGACCTGAAAGTGGACATGCATTATATTCATGGTATGGTCCTATAAGAAGCTGGCCCCACCAGGGGCAGCCTCCCGAGGCAGGCCTTGGCATGACGGGTGTTCCTGCCTCAGTCTCCTCTTCTGTTTCACCACAAAAGGAAGAGCCCATCTGCATTCAACACAAAGCCCCGCCTCTAGACATAACACATTCACACACAAATACCTCCTCCCAAGCCACTGGAGCGAAGCCATTTTCCACAAATCCACAGGAAACATGTGAAAGGTACAATGCTCTTCATTTCCCTCTGCAGGGATGTCACTTCCAGGTCTCCAGACTGGAGGCCACCTATTCACTCTTCCCAGTTCCTGCTCTTATTCCAGGGCCCCCACTTTCTATTCCAGAGATGGGGAACCTTTTCTGGGTCGGGGGCTGCTCACCCACAGAAAAATCAGTCAGGGACCGCACACAAGTGAGAAGCAAAGCGAGAAACCCCTGACTGAGAAGGAAGAAATCACTCCCCACTTTCCCCTCACACACCAGAGCCGAGGGGGGGGCCAGGCTAGTAGATTTTGTGTGCTCCAGCCCTGCGGGTGAGTGGCAGGGGGGCTGACGCACCAGCACAGGCTCCTCAAGGCTAAGCCTCGGGGCTGGATCCAGGCAAGCTGGGGGCTGCAACCAGCCTCCAGGCCTGAGGTTCCCCACCCCTGTTCAATATCATGCACTTGAGTGACCAGTCATGGCTCCTACACAACCCGCATCCCAACAATTCAGACTGTTCAGTCTCCCAGCACTGGTTGTCTGCTGAGAAAGGTCACGGCACCATGTCCCCCCTCTTCTGGTGTCCTAGCTATCACCTCCCTCTTCCCAGGGAGTAGGTTTGCCGACTTTCTGCTCCCACAAAACTGTACCCCCTTTGCCCTGCCTCTTCTCCAAGGCCCTAACCCCATCACTCCATCCTCCCTCTGTTGTGTACTCTCCCACCCTCGCTCACTTGCCCATTTTCATTGGGCTGGCTTGGGGTGTGGAAGGTGTTTGAGCTCTTGCTGTGGGTGAGGGCTCTGCGGTGGGAACAAGGCTGAGGAGTTTGAGTACAGGTAGGGGATCCAGGGTGCAGGACAGGTACAGGCTCTGGGCTAGAGGTGCAGGTTCCAGAGGGGGGCCAGAAATGAGGGGCTGGGGAGTGCAGGAGGGGGCTGTGGACTGGGTCAGGAGATTGGAAGGGATGGGGGTGAAGGCGCAAGCTCAGGGTGTGGGCTCTGATACTGAGCTGGGGGGATGGGTGCAGGAGGGTGCTCTGAACTGGAATTGAAGGCTTTGGAAAGCAGGAGGGAGATCGGGATGGGGCAGGGGATTTGGGCATGGGTGAGCGCTCCCAGAAGCAGCAGAATGTCTTCCCCATCCCCGCAACTCTTATATGAAGGTGCGACCAGACAGCTCTGCACTGCCCCATCCATAGGCACCACCCCCATAATTCTCATTGTCCACGGCTCCCAGCCAATGAGAGCTGCAGAGCCAGCACTTGGGGTGGAGGCAGTGTGCAGATCCCCATATGTGCCCACCGGCATAGGAGCTGGAAGGAGAACATACCTCTGTTTACAGGAGGTGCATGGGCCTATGGCGGGTACGGAACCTGTCCCACCACAGACTGGACTTTTAATGGCCCGGTCAGAGGTGCTGACCAGAGCCACCAAGGTCTCTTTTCCACCAGGCTTTCCAGTTTGAAACCGGACACCAACTCTACCAGGGAGGGCCACGGGGGTCAGTGCTTGGTTGCCCCTTCCTTTGCTCCTGTAGACTGCCAGTCAGAAGCCCTAACTCACCAGGTCCCTCTGTCCCATCCCATTCCTGGTGCCCTCTTTTAATCTGAATTAGGAGGTTGCTGGTGCATCACAAGTGACCTGGACCTGCTCCCTCTTAGGGCACTGGCTGTTTCAGGGGATGTACACACTGCAATTGGATACCCCCAGCTGGCCTGTGCCACCTCATCGGGCTCACTGGGCTTAGGCTAAGGGGCTGATTATTTGCAATGGAGATGACTGAACTTGGGCTGGCTCGGGCTCAATGATCCTTGAAGGTCAGAGGGTCCTACAGCTCGGGCTGCAGACCAAGCCAGAATATCTGCACCGCAATTAAACAGCCCCTTAGCTGGAGCTCCGCCAGTCTGAGTCAGCAGGCAGAGCCAGCTGCAGGTTTCTCACTGTAGCGTAGGCACACTCTGAAAGGACCCATGCCAGCCTGTGAACAGTCCTTTCATCCCACTACCAGAGCAGTGTAAAGGGATCGCAGTGTAAAACAGAATCAGGCGCCATCCCTGTGTGGTCGCTGTGATTTAGACACTGAATACATCTACAGCTCGCTATGCCTATTCACTCATATTTAGAAGTGGGAACAAAATCTATAGACAGAAATCAAAGCAAACCCTGGCCTACCTAAGGATGTTACATATCGACTAACTGACTAATCAAAGAGTTGGTGCATTTTGCATCAACTATTCGATTAGTCGGTCGGGCGCCTCCTAGGGTTGTTGCTACACTTCAAAGGCAAAAGTGCCGCGTGGAGCCTGGGGTCAGCTGGGGACTCCCCTGCTGACCCCGGTCTCTATGTGGCACTGCTGCTTTGAAGTCCTCCTATTTCTTCCCCCTCTCCCTTGCTGTCTCTTTCTGATAGAGGCAAGAAGGTGGGGAGGAAGCAACTAGTCAACTATCGTGTTGACTGATTAGCATTTACTTATCAGATAGTCAACTAGTCCTTCACGTCCCTAGGCCTACCTAAGAAGACATTCACAGCTACACTACAAGGTAAGATGTGAAAAGCTGCACAAAAGTCAGAGACCACCTTTTCTATTTGGCTGATTGCTTGGAGACAGTACATAATGCAGTACTGTCTAGATGTAGATCTATTTTGCTCTCTGCATGGCATTCAAAAGAACATGAACCTTCACTGTAAAGAGCTATAGCCTTTATCAAATACTTAGAATCACAGAATCCTAGGGTTGGAAGAGACCTCAGCAGATCATCCAGTCCAACCCTCTGCTAAAAGCAGGACCGACCCCATCTAAATCCCCCGTGGTTGGTCACCATTGTTAAATAAATTGCATTTTCCTTCTACAGAAGTGGAAATAATCCTGAGCACGAGTCATGAATGCTCTAATACGTGGCTACCCTCTGAGTTAATAATATGCATACTACTTCAAGTTGAGGACACATTATTGACCTCCAAAAAATGAGAGAAACGAATTAAAACCAAATTGAGATGGATCTCTGACCATGCACTTGCAGTTAAAATGGTAAATGTGTGGGTAGATGAAAAAACAACCATCTTAGTCATATTCTGTCCCGATTTATGTGAATAGCCAGGCAAGCGGCATCTGTGTAACGGGAGAATTTGGTCCTTGGTCATTTCAAATGAGCATGAAAATTGGACTGATTCTGTGATGCAAATTCTAAGTGTAAGTGACATGACAATTGAACCGTTCCTCTCTATACAGAATCCTAGGGCTGGAAGAGACCATCGAGTCCAGCCCCCTGCCCAAAGCAGGACCAACCCAACTAAATCATCCCAGCCAGGACTTTGTGAAGCTGGGACTTAAAAACCTCTAGGGATGGAGATTCCACCCCCTTCCTAGGGAACCCATTCCAGCGCGTCACCATCCTCCTTGGGAAACAGTTTTTCCTACTAGCCAATCTAGACCTACCCACTGCAACTTGAGACCACTGCTCCTCGCTCTGCCATCTGTCACCAGTGCAAAGAGGGAATGAAGATACCCCTGCCACTGGAGAACATGGGCAACAATCCCAGTGCCTCTTGCATGCAAAGTGAGCATGCTACCGCTTGAGCTAATTCCCCCAAATGAAAAAGACAAGACCGACTTTTATTCACACTTAGCCCCTATAACTTGTTCTGGCAATACATATGGAGCCTTAAAATACATATACCAACTTTAACACCCTTTCACACTGCCTCAGCAATAGAGACGGGACTTTGTGTAAATGGGAGCCAAGCCCAGAAACGTCGGCACCTTCCCATCAAAATCCTCATTCACTTGGGAAGTTTCATACTGCAGCTGATTTCCCCCATTCGACTGTTTGCTTCTCCTCTAGCAGACTGTGCCTCTCTCACACGTGCTTGTTATACATGTACAAGTGCCATAAGATAATAATCACCCACCATAGACTGCTCAAATTAGTCATACAGCCGTTACGCCATAATGGCTAATTTGGCCCAATTAGCTATTCTCAGCTGAGACTATTATCTGGCTAATCTCTGCTTGTTTTAGTCTGTTTCTGCTTTTGCTTTGAGCACGCACATCTCTTCCCAAAAAGACTTTTTTTTTTTTTTTTGGTTCTTGCTAATTTTGCATTCAGAGAGCATCGAGAATAGCTCACATTAATAGAAGCTGCAGACTTTCTGATTTCCTTAACTTTTCAGATCACTCACATGCTGTATAATTTATCTGCACTGACCTTGTTTAGTGCAAGACAGCCCACAGACACCAATTCCCCGCTTGTACCTTACACTAAAATAACTTCTTCCGTCACCCTCGTGGGAAAGAGCTCTTCTCACCTCACATCTGGGATACAGATGGTGCTCAGCAATACGTCAGAAGCGACATCAAAAGATCTGGTGCACCTGAGCAATAGATCGAAAAGTGAGGCTCCTACCCACCCCCGATGGCATACTTGTCAAGATATTTACACAGAGTCCATTCCTGGGAATACTAAGTCCCATGGAGGTCGGGGGAGGAAGCATTGCCCCGAGTAACAGGCCCTTTAAATCACCACTGGGCAGGGGTGGCACACCACAGTCTGGGCAGGGCTGACTGTTCCTGACCATGACCCTTCTCTCCAAGGCCCTCCCTTTCCAGAAAAGCGGGACTGTCTCCCCCCATCACCTTGCCCAGGGGCCAGGCAAGGCTTTGAGCTCCTCTGGGAATACCTAGAAACATGCAGAACCACCCACAGTACTAACAAGAGGACATATCCCCTATACCAATCATTCATGTGACTGGCAAGAAATTCAGCACTTTAAAACGTGTGATTTAACTGATGCACTATGATGCTATCTTTGTATTTCTAGGGGGGGTTTCTCTGTGCAAAGGTCATGCATCAATAGGACCAGTAGAAATCTGCGACCACAAAAGGTTGCATTTATTGGAAGCAAATTCCAAAAGGTGTTTTGTGGCTCTTGCCAGGTGCTCTCCACTTCTGTGCAGTGCTGAATGCACCTTACCTCCTCCCCTGGATTTCTGAGAGCTCTCAGCAGCTCACAAGAGCAAACCAATTGCTCGTGCTGTGCTAGCAAATAACAACAGGGAGGAATGGTCCCATTTTCCTTGCAAATGAGTTTCTCCAGCCTGGGTCACAGACTTAGAATACAGATCTAGTGTCTGAGGCTTTGGTTTGGGCTCATCTCTCATAGAAACATCAGCTGTACTTGCTTTGCATGTCATTTCTCACATACTGTCCAGCATGGATTAGAGATTAATGGAAATTGCCTATCTCCTAGAACCGGAAGGAACCTTGAAAGGTCATTGAGTCCAGTCCCCTGCCTTCACAGCAGGACCAAGTACCATCCCTGATGAATTTTTGCCCCAAATTCCTAAATGGCCTCTGCAAGGATTGAACTCACAACCCTGGGTTTAGCAGGCCAATGCTCAAACCACTGAGCTATGGCCTCCCCCCATGGCCTTTATGTTCTACAGTATCCAGGAATTCTGTGTGCTTCAGATTGGGAGTGCTCAACTTGAGATCTGCGGGGGGCTGATCTTCAGAGCTCAGCATCTTGCACTTCCCTGGAAAGCAACTAGAGGTGTCAGTGCTGCTAAGCAAACCAGGTAGGAGTCTCAAAATGAGCGTACGAAATTAATGGATGCCTGAAAACATGGGTCCCGGCTTCTGATCTTGGGTCACTGCCTCCGTAAAATGGAACTCTTGAATGATGCCTGGAGTCATGCCATCAGCCCAAAGGGCTCTGAACAGGACTGGAAGGAAAATGATTTTCCGAGGGAAGCCAAATGGATGTTTGCACCTGAACTCCTTTCTACCAGCAGCCATATCAGGTGCTGATGTCCACAGTCCAGCAAGGCATATGCAATACATGGTTTTTTCAAACTAATGTGAACTGCACATCCACATCAGAAGAATGCTCACCGACGCAGGCCGACAATACAGAGTGCAGTACTACGTCAAAGAACTGCAGTGATCTTCCTTCTCTCATTATCTGTATCGCCTCACAGAGATCAGGGCCTCATCATGCCAGGCACTGTATAGGCACGTGCAAAACTGGTCTGGTTACATGGCGCTTAAAACCGAAATAAAGTGACAAAGGAGTCACTGAGGCACAGAGAAGTGAAGCGATTTGCCTAGGTTCACACAGAGAGTCAATGACAGTTCCTGACTCCAAGTTCACGGCCCTATTTACAATTTTACTACCCGCTAGGTGCAAAGTGACTGCTTTTTCCAGTTCAACCATATGCACCATTTGCTGCATTACAGACAATAGCTGAAAATATCAATTGAACCCGGAGGCACTGTATTCTGCAACAACATGACTCTTGTATGTACATTCGCTTTGAAAATAGAGCTGTACAAGACACATCATTTCCTCGTGTCGAGTAGTCCTGTTCAGTTAACATTCCCTGCGGTTATGTAGATATAATGAAAGGGGCTGACTTTTCGAGCTCAGCTTGATTGGCATGTTTGAGGAGCAAGGTCAAGCACGGTAGCAAAATCTGCCTCTCTACTTTGCTACGAACACACTGTAAGCAGTGTTTACACATCCAAGCCAACTGCATCCCCTCATTTAAAATGATTGCCGCTTATCTAGTAACAAGGTGACAATTAAGGACTGGACTTCTGTTTCGGAGCATATTTTCCACTTTGTGAAGCATTTGAAAATCAGTTCAATATGTTCCGGATACAAATGTCGTCAGTTTGAAGTTGGTCTAAACCTTTGAAAACACAAGTTCTGCAACACTCAAACTATATATCCTGGAGGTTGGGGTGCAGGGAGCTTATCTTTGTGGGGACCCCAGGGAAATTTGGTAAATAGCCAGCACAGAAAGAGAGGAGAATTAAGGAGGAGGGGGAAAGGCAGTAAATATCCAAGGAAAACACACTGGAGCTGCAGGTGCTGAAGAAAATGAAGAAAATCCAGGCAGATGCAGTGTTACTATTGATACTGGTGTGACTCAAGTCTTAGAACATGAACCCCTGTGTTTATGGGTTGTGCTTTCCACTTACAAGTGGGTTCAAATGAAGTGCCCTTCATTCATACATTATAAAGGATTTCAGATAAATAAGATGCTAGTGTTAGGCCTGTTCTCTCATCACAGGATAAGAGGGAAGGTCCTTTCATGGATTGATAACTGGTTAAAAGACAGGAAACAAAGGGTAGGAATAAATGGGAAGTTTTCAGAGTGGAGAGAGGTAACTAGTGGGGTCCCCCAAGGGTTTGTCCTGGGACCCATCCTATTCAACTTGTTTATAAATGATCTATAGAAAGGGGTAAACAGTGAGGTGGAAAAATTTGCAGATGATACCAAACTGCTCAAGATAGTTAAGACCAAAGCAGACTGCAAAGAGCTTCAGAAAGATCTCACCAAACTGAGATTGGGCAACAAAATGGGAAATGAAATTTAATGTTGATAAATGTAAAGTAATGCACATTGGAAAAAATAATCCCAGCTATACATACGATATGATGGGGACTAATTTGGTTTCAACTACTCAAGAGAGATCTTGGAGTCATTGTGGCTAGTTCTCTGAAAACATCCACTCAATCTGCGGCGGCAGTCAAAAAAGCAAACAATGCTAGGAGTCATTAAAACAGGGATAGAGAATAAGACAGAGAATATCTTATTGCCTCTATGTAAATCAACGGTATGCCCACCTCTAAAAGTTACATTATTGTAGAGCAGACAACATTAGCCCTCTCCATTCACCAACCACTGCCAGGAGTATCCCAATGAAAATTACCACAGTGGCAAAAATTAATGGGCAGAGCTGAAAAACACACACCCCCCCTACCGTCCAACGTCATTCTACGAACAGAGTCATGAAAGACTGACTCAAATTCCCTGCCATGCCGAAAATCTGTTCACAGGCAACCAGGGAAGATTTTTATTGAAACACCAGGAATTGCACGGCTTAAACCATTGCTTGTTTGAGATGTTGACATAATGCAACCCCCTGAGATTTTTCCCTTCTCTTCCACCTGTGTGTATCATTCAGAGAGCTGAAGAGCAATCCAGCACGCAAAGCTTAAAGCTTTGCTTTTTCTGCACTAGCTCCACGGAAAAGAGAAGATGCTGAAGGTGAGAGCTGGCTGGCCCTTGCCTTTATGTAGCTTGAGAATGACCTGGAAGGATGTTGCTATTCAGAGTGGAGTTTCATAAAAAGCACAACGTGTGATTAAATCACCAGAAAAACGAGAGAGCATCCACGGCTGACTAATCATCATATCCGCGTTTTAACTGCTGATGAGAGCAAGTGTCAGGAGGAAAGTACAGCATGCAATAAAAGCACACTTTGGGGACTGCTGATTCATTAAGTTGATTAGTGCCCAGAATATCTACTAGAGGTGGAATTACAAAGATTATGGGTACTGAAGAAACATCTATATGGACACTAAAGCATCTGAAAATGACATGAATAGCAGAAGCAAAAAAAAGTCTAGGGATATGTCTTCACTGCATTCAGTGCTCAAGGTGTAACTCAAGTGTTACCCCAGCTCAGTTCTTGACTGCACCCAAACATTAATGGCCTGAGGTAAGTAGGTCTGTGATCTCAGGACAGCTAGCTTGGCAGATGTGGAGTGTGAGGGGGCAAGAGAGAAGGGCTTGAAAGAAGCTCAATCTACTACAGGTTGGACCTCTTTGGTCCGGCACCCTCAGGACCTGACTGGTACCGAATGAGGGAATTTGCTGGACCAGGAGAGGTCCCCTACCAGCGGCCTCCCAGCCTGTCACTCCTTCCTGTTCCCAGCTCCTTCTGGACCAGGTTCTGGCCTCACTGCTGCTGCGTTCTGGCCCTGGCCTCACTGCCACCATGCTGGGCTCAGGCTCCTCCTCTGGCCTCCCTGCTGCCAGCCTGGCCAGGGCTCCCTAGTGCTGCTGGCCCCGTTGTTGCCAGCCCAGGCAGGGCAGAGCTCCAAGCTGTATTGCCACCCCTTCCCAAGGGTTCCCATGCCACCTGCCACCAGCCTCTCCCCCCCCCCCAAGGGGCCCTGGACATGGCACTGCCCCCCCACTGGCGTCCCTGCCACTGGGACACTTCGGCCTGCTATAACCGCAGTCCCGCCATTCCTTTGAGCATAAGGCACCTTTGGTTTACGGATTCTTTTAAGTATTTGTGTCGTGGTAACACCGAGAGGGCCCCTTGTGCTTGGTTTTGCACATGCATATCCCTGCCTAGACCAAGGGTATGGAAAAGGACGTACACATGGGGGACTGGCAAGAGAAAGCAAATGAGTTGCCCAACATCACCGCGGAAATCTGTGGCTTAATTTAACTTCCCTTAAGACTGCAGGAAGGAGAGACAGTTTGAACTTCAAACTGCTTCATGTCCACTCTGTGGACACAGGATGTGCAAGATGTTATAAATCGGGGGGGGGGGGGGGGAAATAAAGCATAGGCTTTATCAATTATTTAAGCTCCATTCATGTATGAACATTCAGAGAAACTCAGTATCTTCTCCTTCCCCCCATGGACTATCCTTTGCGACAGCAGCAGTCTTCCAAAACAAGTCTACACCTGGCCCATGAACAACCTGCATTTAAAAAAAAAAATTTTTTTTTAAAGAAAGTAAAGCTGCGCTTACGCATGAAGAAATTTCCAAGTCAAAGACTGAGAATAATGGCAGCTCTCAAGAGGCCAAATTGTGTCTTTGACAGCTAAGGGCCGGCCACCGGAGAGCACACACATGTGAACACTGTGTGCAACGAGGCGTGGGAAGTAGTGCCAGGGTCAATTCTGGGTCAGATCAGAGCCGGTGGAAAATCTTTTCCTTAAAGAAAAGAAGGAATTAACTGCAGCTTGCAGTGCTGTAACTTTCCAAGTGGTAGATGCCATCAGAGAACAACAGCAGCCTGACAAAGCAGCAAGGCCTAGACACAAAGAAAGGCTGTACATGACCTCATTTTCACCTCACTAGAAGAGAGATGCCCTGTCCAGCAGTTCATCTGTCAAAGCTATAAGACAATGTGACAGGATGTCTGCCCCTCACTGGCCTAAGAAGGGTTAAATCGAGCCCTAGGAGAATATTGGGGCTGTGAGCTGTGGCATGGATCAACCAGTTAGGGCACAGTGAGGGCTATATAAATAAGGGCCCCTGGAGGGGAGGAAACACTCACTCACTTTTGCTCCAGCTGTAGAGCAGAAGGGACCTGGCTGCCAGTGAAGACAAAGCAGGACTGGGCAGAGCGGGGGAGCACTGGCCAGGCAAACTCCCAGGCTGAGGCCTTGCTTTCAGCGCCTGAGGCTATTAGGGCTGCAGGGGATGCAGCCAGGGCAGCAGAAGGCAGGTAGGCCCCTTTCCCCCATGGCTGGAGTGAGTGTGAGCTCAGCCTGGCCAGCCATCTCTTTTATACAGCCCTCCTGGGCTCTGATTGGCTGCCACAAGGCCTCTCATGATTGGCCTGTAGCTCTCCCAGGGCTGTTTTAACCTTTTTTATGCCTGGAGTGGGGTGACTACGCCTCTATATATGCCCAAAGGATCTGGCATTTTCACCCCCTCTCTTGGCACACATTGCTAAACTGATGCAAAAAAATCTCAAGACATTGCTCTAAGGCTGCAGCCCCCATATCTTCACGAGTTTTACTAGGCTCTCTTGAGTCCCTCTGTTGGACAAAGGGGCTTCAGATTGCATCTCCTACTGCCAGAGACTCTAGCACATCACCAGGGATCGGCAAGCACCGCCTCCCTCAGGCATCAGGCATTTGTACAGTCAGCTAGCCCAGTGGCCTATCAATGCAGTGTGCAGTCTCTGATTGGCACCTGTACCACATGAATCATAGAATCCCTTAAGAAAGGGATCGAAAATAAGACTAGGACTATAACAGAGTTTAAAGAGAGGCTAGATAATTTCATGGAGGTTAGGTCCATAAAAGGCTATTAGCCAGGGGACAGAAATGGTGTCCCTGGCCTCTGTTTGTCAGAGGCTGGAGAAGGATGGCAGGAGACAAATCGCTTGATCACTGTCTTCGGTCCACCCCCTCTGGGGCACCTGGTGCTGGCCACTGTGGGCAGACAGGATACTGGGCTAGATGGACCTTTGGTATGACCACGTACAGCCATTCTTATGTTTTTATGTAATCCCAGGGCTGGAAGAGACCTCAGGACATCATCGAATCCAGCCCCCTGCCCAAAGCAGGACCAATCCCAACTAAATCATCCCAGCCAGGGCTTTGTCAAGATGAGACAAAAACCTCTAGGGATGGAGATTCTATCACCTCCCCAGGTAACCCATCCCAGTGCTTCACCACCCTCCTAGGGAAATAGTTTTTCCTAATATCCAACCTAGACCTCCCCACAATAATGTGAGACAATTACTCCTTGTTCTGTCATCTGTCACTACTGAAAACAGCCTCTCCATCCTCTTAGGACCCCTCCACCCCTTCAGGAAGTTGAAGGCTGCTATCAAATCCCCTCTCACTCTTCTCTTCTGTAGTCTAAATAAGCCTAAATCCTTCAGCCTCTCCTCATAAGTAATGTGCTCCAGCCCCCTAATCATTTTTGTTGTCCTATGCAGGACTTTCTCCAATGTGTCCACATACTTTCTGTGATGGGAGACTTAGAATTGAAGGCAATACTCCAGATGTGGCCTCACCAGAGCAGAATAAAGGGAATAATCAATTCTCTAGATCTGTTGGCAATGCCCCTCCTAATGCACCCTAATATGTCATTGGCTTCTTGGCTGCAAGGGCACACTGTTGACTCATATTCAGCTTCTCATCGGCTGTAATCCCCAGGTCGTTTTCTGCTGAACTTCTGCTTAGCCAGTCGGCCCCCAGCCTATAACAGTGCTTGGGAATCTTCTGTCCCAACTGCAGGAGTCTGCACTAGTCCTTGTTGAACCTCCTCAGATTTCTTTTGGCCCAATCCTCCAATTTGTCTAAGTCACTCTAGACAACGTATGTACCTGCCCCCCAACATATCTACCTCTCCCCGTAGCTTAGTGTCGTCTGCAAACTTGCTAAGGGTGCAATCCATCCCTTCATCCAGGTCATTAATAAACTACTTCGGGACTATTTGCTGTTTTTTAAGTTTTTTCATATACAGACTAACACGGCTACCCCCTGAAACAATTAATAAAGATTTTGAACAAAACTGGCCCCAGAAAGAACCAACCCTGGGACACTCCGCTTGATACCGACCAGGTCGTATTAGACATCGGTCCATTGATCACTACCCATTGAGGCCATTGATCTAGCCAGCTTTCTACAGTCCATTTATCCGATCCATACTTCCTTAACTCGCTAGCAAGGATATTGTGGGATACGGTATCGAAAGCTTTGCTAAAGTCAAGGCATATCACATCCACCAACTTCCCCATGTCCACAGTCCACAGCAATCAGGTTGGTCAGGCATGACCTGCCCTTGGTGAATCCTTGTTGAATGTCCTTGAATCACTTTCCTCTCTTCCAAGCGCTTCAAAATAGAACCATTGAAGATCCCCACCATGATTTTTCCTGGGACTGACATGAGCTGAAATCTTGAAACCCCTGCTTACGTGACTCGTTTAAGGGTGAGAAGGCTCTATTGTGAACATGACCTCCTGTACATCTCAGGCAATAGATCTTCACCTACCTGCTCCTGTAATAGAACCCTGACTTCTGGCTGAGCTACTGAAGTCCTCCACTTGAACTCCAAAGACGTCGATGTACAGTGATTCCACCACTGACACTGGTTTAAACCTGTATTCTCCACACTATTAATTTCTATTGAGTGTTACTCATTTGTATTACTGTGACATTGAACCTCTAGGCAGGGTTGGGGGAGCCCTGTAGGAGGGTGCACAGTATAACCGCGGAACAAGACAGCCGCGGTTCCAGAAATCCTGCAGCCTATATTAGTACAAGATGCCTTGGGTGTCTGTAACTAACAAACAAACAAGGGGAACCAGAGAGAGAAGGTGGTGTTGCACGGTTACGTGCTTACTGCACAATACACTGCATCCAAATCATTCCACACATATGTTGAAGTTGCTCACTGTTCCTCTTATACAATCCCATTCGTAAACATTAGTCCATGATTCATGAGGTTACACAACGTCACATTGTTAGATATAATTCATTAAAAGGGCAATTGCATAGTTTGTAATCGTGTAATTACAGACTGTTGTATAATGCTTGTACACAAGGGGGGCAAACTAAGGTTGCATAGGCAGCTTTAATTCTGGCATTTCCGAGCTTGATTGCTTGAATTTGCAACCTTAACCTTCTCTTAGGGTAGCTTGCGTGTGTGTGGTATCCTGTATTTTTCACAAAACAAACAAACAAATCCGTTATGGGGCATCATACTGACACGTCTGCAGTTTTTCAGCTGTCTTGAAATATTTAGTCACAGCACAGATCTTAGTTACTTGGGCTAACAGTAGTAGGTTTTCATTCTCTGCCTCAGCAGTAGAGAGGATGACAGAAACCTTTTTGCCTGTGGCTTTCAGGGGTAGTTGCTGACAGAGGAGGGACAGTGTCAGTCAGGAATTTGGGGTTTATTCCAGGATCTGTAAGGAATGGTTCTCTAGTGGTTGAAGAACCTTTTGACCATTTCTCTCTCCTAGCCTCTTCTGTCCTATTCTCCTCCCTGTACCAGTCCTGTCCCCACCCCCACAGTCTCCTGTCTCCTAGTCTCAGGCTTTCCCTCCCTCAGTCCTCAGGCTCCTTAGCCTGGACCCACAAAGGGACTTAGGTATTGCAAGGCCTTACTTCTAGGTGTCTTGAAAATCACTGGAATTCACAAACCCTGGATTAGGTGCCTAGCCTCCCTTACAACAATGGTGAGAGATGGGTGCCTCAGAATGGTATCCACAAAAGCCAGCAGGTTAGGACAGGAGCTGTATAAACTAGCCTATGACCCCCTTCCCTTCACTGAATTCAGTGCCTAAATCCAGACCATGGGGAAACTTCTCATGCTGGTTACAATCCACAGCTGTGTGGAGGCAGTAGACTTATAACGTTTAGTCTGGCAGTTACAACACTTGCCCAGATGGTGGGAGACCCTGGTTCAATTTCCTCCTTCCCCCAACTTCCTGAGGAGGAAAGATTTGAACTTGGATTTGTCACCTTTCAGGCGAACACTCTCACTGGCCTACAGAATGATTCTCACCCCTCTCTGGCCCTATTAATATTTAAATACATTGGAATGGCTTGAATAAGAGAGACTGAGAGACACCCACGTGCCATAGCTCATCAGGCAGAGGGAGAAACTGATTGATCGGGGTTTCTCTTGTCCTGAGGAATACTCCAACCCCTGGGCTCACGGCTGTAAGGCAGGTCTCCCTCCCCAGGTGCTGTGTGTGGAGTTAAGCAGTCTCTGAGCAGGCCTACAGGATTGGGCCTCTCGGGTTATGTAGGCATTGCCCTGCTCATCTTCAGCCGGTTTGAGGTGTGAGAGAGGTGTCTGGGAACCTGCCTGAAGCAGCAAATTTTGGCACCTAGGAGTTTTTACAACAAACATTTAGCAACAAACATTTAAGAACCAATCCAGGTGAGGCACCTACAGGGTTAGGTGGCAGCTGAGTGTGTGTGCGCATGGGGAGGAGGGGGAGGGAGGATTATAGCTCATATTGGTGCCTGAAACTGGGATTTAGGCACCTAAAAATGGGATTTTGGTGCCTACATCCATTTGCGGATCTGGCATTTTGTCCTAGTCTTAACCCACTCCCTCTGCAGCACCTCTCTATTCCCCCCAGTATGGCCACAACCCGGAGCAGTGATCCTGATGTCAGAGAGCTGGTGTCAGGATGGCCAGAATTGCTGATGTCAAGACAAGAGGCCTGGTGAGGGCAGAGGCAGGGCGGGCTCTTGGGGATGCTGTAGAGTGGAAGAGGCATCATGATCCAGCTACATCCTGGTGATCTGGGGGTAGATACAGGGGGAGTCCAAGATGGCACTTGGGTTACAGGTCTGACTGACAGGGAGGAGGAGGATTTTCTCGTCAGAACTGCAGAGGTGAGACAGGGGAGGAGTTCTGGTTTGGCCACGTGTAGCCTGAGTCGAAGGTGAGACGCCATGAAAAGATGTCGGAGGGAAGGTGAGATGTGCAACTAGATAGGAGGCAGAGCGGGGGGGGGGGGGGGCAGTAGGGGGTAGTTTTTGAGTCATCACCAGGAAGATGGTCTCAAATCATGTGTGAGTGTGTCAGATATTTTCTGTGGCTACCTGTCCCCTGCTGGAGCATCTGCCAGACACTGCTCTGTCGCACATGTGGTCTGGTTTTCCACAATCATATAAGTTATGTAAAAATGACAGCCATGGGGAACATTAAGAGGACTAGGCATGTTCAAAAGTCTCAAGGGCTAGCCGTGTTAGTCTGTAACTTAAAAAACGAGTGGCCCTGTATCACCCTCAGTACAGTGAGGAAAAAAGGCTGGAGGTCATAACATCTTAATATGCACAGGGATGTTATAAAGAAGGCAGGGTCCTTTTATTCACATTAGTCAGCACGAATTGATTAGTAAAGTCAAGAAAATGTGGGTTTAACCTTCAAATCAAACTGTTTTTTCAGTGGTGACAGATGACAGAACAAGGAGTAATTGTCTCACATTACAGTGTGGGAGGTCTAGGTTGTATATTAGTAAAATCTATTTCACTCGGAGGTGGTGAAGCACTGAATTGGGTTACCTAGGGAGGGGTGGAATCTCCATCTCTAGAAGTTTTCAAGTCCCGGCTTGACCAAGCCCTGGCTGGGATGATTTAGTTGGGGTCTTGCTTTGGGCAGGGGGTTGGATTCGATGACCTCCCGAGATCTCTTCCAGCCCTGTGATTCTATGATTAATTGTCATGTCACTTACACTCGAATTTGCATCATAGAATCAGTCCAATTTTCCTGCTCATTTGAAATGACCAAGGACCAAGTTCTCCCCAGTTACACAGATGCCATTTGCCTGGCTAGTCACATAAATCGGGAACAGAATATGACTAAGGTGGTTGTTTTTTCATCTCCCCATACATTTACAAATTTTGACTACAAGTGCATGGTCAGAGATCTATCTCAATTTGGTTTTAATGTGTTTCTCTCATTTTTTGGAGGTCAATAATGTGTCCTCAACTTGAAATAGTATGAATATTATTAACTCAGAGGGTAGCCACGTATTAGAGCATTCATGGCTTGTGCTCAGGATTATTTCCACTTCTGTAGAAGGAAAATGTAATTTATCTAAC
Source organism: Pelodiscus sinensis (assembly GCF_049634645.1). NCBI lineage: Eukaryota > Metazoa > Chordata > Testudines > Trionychidae > Pelodiscus > Pelodiscus sinensis. Next base: position 6,724,658 of record NC_134720.1, on the reverse strand, counting down.
AAAGTTGACCAACCATGGGTTGAAGAATTTATGTTTGTTTGGCATTTGGTAATCATTCTATGATTAAAACAATAAAAGGGAAATTTTCAAAAATGAAATTAAGATTCAATTTTCATATTAACTCTCTGAACTTTACTGCGGCAGTGGGGGAGTTGTACGTGACCATGTCATTTAAAGGTTAACCCACAAGCAGAAAGAGTTAAGGATGTACAGGCAACCTTAATTTCCTCATTTTAAACTGTTCTTCTTTGCCAGCTTCCCATGTTTTGTCTCCAGGAATGCTCAGAAGCACCTTCTCTTGTTATGTACACCTCTACTAAAGTAACTAAGTCCCAAGGTAAGTAAGCTGTGGAAATCTGCCACTGGGTGGAGTTGAGGCCAAAACCTTAGCTTGATTTAAAGAGCAGCCAGGCACTTATATGTATAAATCCAGAATTTAAAAGAAAGTTTTGATGGGAATGATAAGCCATCATGCTTCAGGACTTCAGATAATTTCCAGTTATTGCAGGTTAAGGAGAAGACTTCTCAGGGGCAAAATATCCCACACAGCTTGCTTTGCAATTTCATGCAGTGTCCTCTTACTTCAGAGACAGTGTTCTAGATTCGGGGTCTGATCCATTCAGACTATTCCCACATCCCAGATCAGAAAGGTAGCATTTTTAATAGTCTCAACTAGGCCTAAAGCATTATCCAAGATGCAAGGTGCAAGGCAGTAAAGAATCAGACCCAACCACTTCAAATCTCAGCATTTCACTCCAACCTTACCCACGACACAGACTTGTAGCCTAAATTCACAGACAGTGCAGCCTTTCGAATACCGACATTGATCACGTTTTTTGTTACTGCAAAATGAAAGTAAATACTATAAACTTTCCTCTGATGTGGGTGGTAATGGTGCTGGTTGGTTCTCATCAGGCTTTCTATTTTTCTACTATTTGCTCTTTTTTGTTTTGTTTTGTTTTTTGTTCTTTGAACAGTCATTCCCAATCTGTTCCTCTATAGTGCAGCTTTAAACATAATCACAGGGTCAGGCTGGAGCAAATGAGCTTTCTGTGCCGCAAGTGGGGAGAAATGGATGTGTCATCACCCTATTCCCGACCCCTTCCTGCCCAAGCTGGAGACAAAGGAAGTAAAGGTTAGATAAGAATGGTTAGAGGAGCCTATCTGCTCACTATCAAGTAATAACCACACAAAAAAGGTTTACAAGACTCTACAGTAAACCTAGAAATGGGCAATGCGTTAGACAGAGCATTGACGACAGCTAAGTGGACATGTGGTATGTTGAAACACACTATTTAGTTTACATATAATTTATAGGGTGCCTGACATACCAGGAAAAGGAGAACATTAAAGATCATGAGGAAATAGTTCCCAGTGCTTTGTGAAGTATTTTGCAATTATTTTTCAAAGCCTTCTTCCCCTCCCCAACTCATGGGAAATTACTCCGAGTTAATAGCACCGAAAAGAATAAACAAGCTGTTTAAAGTCAATAGTTTGCTTTAAATCTTACGTTACACACTATAGACAAAGCCCAAATCTGATCCTACCTACAGATGAAATTCCCACGTTAGAGTGCCCCATATTATTGCTGCGCCCTTTAGTTGTACCATGACCCCCTACCCCTCCACTTTTTACACTTATCTGCTTTCTCCAGTTCTCTCCAGACCCATTTGCTAGGCAGCCAACGTGCTGCCTTCTTGCTCACCCGTTCTGTAATCAAAGACCCACATCTTTTGTGATGTATTACACTGACATTATACAGAGGAATCAGTGGAGCAGGACACAGTGAGGAGGGAGGGACTTGGCACGCCTTGGGGAAGCATTCAAATTAAAATCTATTACATTAAATTTAAACTGGGTTGGCTGCCGGTAGCTCTTGCAATTAAAATAGGGCTGGTTTTGCACTTGGAAAACTATGTGGGAAACAACTCATTTTAATATTAATGATGTTTACTGCCAAGTGGGTGAAACATTAATAACTTGCCAGGGCCCCACAAACACCAGGTCCTTAGTTCAGCACCTTCCTACCCCATCTCTGTTCTCCGTCATACTCCTTAGAGTCACCAGATGGCACCATTGTAGCTAGTCTTACAACTGTTTAACTACAGGTAGTTGGACCCTGGCAACGTGATGCTGTTAGCTGTAGTACAGTTCCTTTTAGTAGCTATGGCATTACACAAGTCAAGTTTGGGCAGCGTCAGAGTCTGGATTCATTCCTTAAATGCATAACTGTTGCCTACAGGCAATACCCCAAAACGTAGCATCACACAATATCAAAAACAATGCAGGGCATCAAAAAATCCAAGGGCAGAAGGAATCTAAAAAACAGCAATGACACTGTTACTTTTAAATATTTGGGGGCACTTGGATAGTACGCCGGGGGTGGTCATATAAAGCCCTAGTCAGAGAGCACAAGAGCAGTCGGATTGTACAGATGAGTGTCAAGAAGCTGCCCAGGATGAACAAGGAAAAGGGGAGTTTCCTGAGGAGTGGAAGATGTTCAAACCACACGTCGAATTCGTTTTCAAGGGTTCAAACATCGGGGGGGGGGGACCTTTTATTCTGTGAAAAAGATGGTGACTTTTATAATATTTGAATAGATACATCTATGATTCTATGATATCTGTTAGAGAAAAAAGAGCCACGGGTCTGCACTAATGAACATGTCATCTCAACAGCTAAGCCAGTGTTTGCCAGTTCGTTTTATAGAGAAGTCCAAGGTCTAAGTGAACCCACAGACTGGTTGTCACGGAGCTAGTACTGATGGTTAAGAAATGCATTGTATTCTATGGAAGCAAATTCAGGTGCATCAAAACCTTAAATATACCATCCAAATTCAACACAACTGGATGCCTTTCGCCAGGATCTGCTATTCTGTACAGTTCAGCAGACCTTAGAGGGCTCTTTAAAATGTCCTCATTTGGTGTCAAGTGGTATATTCCTCTCGCCCCAGTCCAGGTGACATGTGGTGCCTTGCACCCACAGCTGATTAACTCCTACAGCACATGCTGCCTTACTAACTAATCATCAAGCTGTGCAGAGCACACACCCTTAAGATGCAAGTTCCCCATCAGTTACGTCATATTCTTGGCTTAATCTACCCTACAAAGGTTTGCCAGAATAGCAGTGTCAACCAGAACGGTGAATAAAATCATCAACAAAGCCAATATGACCATGGCCACGTCAGCTTCACTAGTATTCAGCATGGTTGTGTGGCTACGCTTGCAGAAGTACACCGTCTGACAGCGAGGCTCATACCGTGTCTACAATTAAGGGTGTTTTGCCAGCATGGCTAACCAGTTCCGTAGCATAGACAAGTTTATTGGCACCCTACCTGCTCCCTCAGCAACACCAGATCAGAGAATCCCACCCAGCCTTCTTCTCTGTTGAAAGACAAAATGGCGGGTACAGAAACAGCAGTGGTCACATGGTAGAATTAGACAGCATGTGAGGAAAGGGACTGCTTTTGCAGTTCAGAGGGTGGTAGGACTGTAGAGGGCTCTGCTTATTAACTATAATCATGCCGACTTATTGAGGGGGAGACTAACCAATTCTTCTCCCTTCTCTCCAGAGCCAACCTTAAAGGGACAGCACTACACAGAACATATCAAAACCTCTCAAAAGATGTGTATGCAGAAGATATTGAACTCAGGAAGCCTGAATGGGTTCAAAACACCCCTTATACAAGTTTACCCTAAACTAATCAATATGCCTACAACTTATTAAATACGATTAGTATCTTCCTGTATAAAAGAGACTTGTCAACATGGAAAAAGAGTCTGCACCAAGAGCTTGTAGTGCTGCAGATAACTAACCTGAAAAATGTCATGCAATACAGGTACTGAATAACAAAGTAATCAGTTTTTCCGCTTAGATGCTTTTTAATATTGCTTATGCTTTTGTGCAAGATGTGGGGTTCATAATAAGTACTGTAAAGGACTAATATGCAGCAGCTCCTTTTTCATTGGCAGCTATTGAATCTCCAAATGAAAATATTTTTTTTCTTTTGCATTCTGCAAAACACCGTAGATTTGTCAATATCGTAATAACTCCTAGCAGGACTCCATGAATATAATCTCTCAAAAGTTTTACTATATTTAAACAACAATTAAAAAGAAAGTCTGATGCTTCTCTCTCCCCTTTTTCGATCAACACCGTTCATGCCACTTTAGTTAAGAGTCTGTCAGCATTTTCATTAGAAACCACTACTCCAGGGGGTTATAATTCACTATACACTCCAGGAGGAAACTTGTCCTGCAAGGAAGCACGTATTTAAAATGGAATGTCAGAAAATTTTATATTTGGAAGTTCATTTTAAAGCACCCACGTCTGCTCAGGTAGAATCCCAGGGCTGGAAGAGACCTCAGGAGTCATCGAGTCCAGCCCCCTGCCCAAAGCAGAACCAACCCCAACTAAATCACCCCAGCCAGGGCTTTGTCAAGCCGAGACTTAAACACCTCTAGGGATGGAGATTTCACCATCTCCCTAAGAGCTTCCCACCCTCCTAGGGAAATAGTTTTTCCTAATATCCAACCTAGACCTCCCCCACTGCAGCTTGAGACCATTGCTCCTTGTTCTGCCATCTGTCACCACTGAGAACAGCCTCCCTTCATCCTCTTTGGAACCTCCCTTCAGGAAGCTGAAGGCTGCTATCAAATCCCCCCTCACTCTTCTCTTCTGCAGACTAAATAAGCTCAAATCCCTCAGCCTCTCCTCATAGGTCATATGCTCCAGCCCCCTGATCATTTTGGTTGCCCTCCGCTGGACCCTCTCCAATGCATCCACATCCTTTCTATAGTGGGGAGCCCAGAACTGAACACAATACTCCAGAGGAGGCCTCACCAGAGCCAAATAAAGGGGAATAATCACTTCTCTAGATCTGCTGCCAATGCTCCCCCTAATGCACCCTAATATGCCATTAACCTGTTTGGCTGCAAGGACACACTGTTGATTCATATCCAGCTTCTCATCTACTGTAACCCCCAGGTCCTTTTCTGCCGAACTGCTGCTTAGCTAGTCGCCCTCCAGCCTGTAACAATGCTTGGGATTCTTCGGTCCCAAGTGTAGGACTGAACTAGTCCTTGTTGAACCTCATCCGCTTTCTTTTGGCCCAATCCTCTAATTTGTCTGGGTCACTGTGGACTCTCTCCCATAGCTTAGTGTCATCTGCAAACTTGCTGAGGGTGCAATCTACCTCTCAGATGGATTCAGATAGCTGAAGAGTCAAATACTTACATCTGTGCTTAAATTTGACATCCAATCACTTAACCCAAATTCTGCTGCACGTTTGACGGCATGTCTGTAACCAGGACTAGAATCTGGCCTAGAATGTGCCCTCGCTGGGGAGCACTTCTGCACAACATACTAGGCATGAAAGGAGGAGAATGGAACTTTCAGCCTCATTTTCTATCTGTACTGACTTAAGGGCAACCTTTGCTTTTTAAAGCCGTCAGTTTTCAAACTCAAATAGTATGATAACTCAATAGTTGGGAGTTGCAACAGAGCAAAAGTGAGGCAGAAGCTCAGTTCCCAGTTCAGTGGCAGCTGGGCACCTGACTCCCTTTAGCGCCTTTGAAAACACTCGCGCATGAGCCAAATAAGTTCTTTTCAGAGCAGCATTGAATACTGACCTGAGCAGGTAAATAAGTGCTGGTCGCTGATTGGATCCATTACCATCTTTGAAACACTGTCAGGTTCAATCAAATAATTCTTTGCCTTCTTTCCCTCTGCTCCATCTGTAATTCTTCAGAGCTGAACAAATTGACTCTCTAGGCAACAGGCAAAGTTTTCAAAAGGAGCTAAGTCGTATTTTCAAGAGCAATACCGTCACTCAGGAACCTCACAGAGGCATAATTACTAAGCATTGTACATAGTATGTTAATAATTCAAACCTGGGCATTTAGGTGGGAAGAAGGATCAAACACAAAAAATGGAGCTGCAGTCTGATTCTGAAGTAAGCTGAAGACAGGGTATGTCTACACTACAAAGTTAATTCGAACTAACAGACGTTAGTTCAAATTAACTTTGATAGGCGCTACACTAGCAAACTGCTAGTTTGAACTTAATTCAAACTTAATTCAAACTTAATTCGAACTAGGTAAACCTCAATCTACGAGGACTACCGCCTAGTTCGAATTAAGTAGTTTGAATTAAGGGCTGTGTAGCCACTTAATTCGAACTAGTGGGAGGCTAGCCCTTCCCAGCTTGCCCTGGTGGCCACTCTGGGCACCACCAGGGAAACTCTTCTGCCCCTCTCCCGGCCCCGGAGCCCTTAAAGGGGCACGGGCTGGCTACGGTGCCTGTGCCAGGTGCAAGCCTGCCAGCACCCAGCCAGCAGACCCTGCACGTGGCACGGCTCGAGCCAGCCACCCGCTGCCACCCAGCCCTCCGCCTCTTCCCAGGACCAGGCTGGCGGCTCCCAGGAGCCTGCCCAGGTCCGCAAGAGGCGGGCGCCCGCCTGGTCTAGTGCGGACATCATGGACCTCATCCACGACCTCCGCACGAGGCACAGGAAAGTGGCCGTCTAGGGCAGGAGAGCTGCCAGCCTGGCCACCCAGGAGCAGGTTTGCATGAAAATCAAAGTGGTGCATTGAGACCCCCGACCCTGAGCCCTGAGCTTAGAATGGCCGTACTGGGTCAGACCAAAGGTCCATCTAGCGCAGTAACCTGTCTGCCGACAGCGGCCAACACTAGGTACCCTGGAGGGGATGGACTGAAGGCAATGACCAAGTCATTTGTCTCGTGCCATCCATCTCCAGCCTTCCACAAACAGAGGCCAGGGACACCATTTCTACCCCCTCACTAATAGCACTCCATGGACCCAACCTCCATGACTTTATCTCACTTCTCTTTAAACTCAGTTATAGTTCTAGCCTTCACAGCCTCCTGCAGCAAGGAGTTCCACAGGTTGACTATTTGGTTTGTGAAGAAGAACTTTCTGTTATTAGTTTGAAGCCTGCTACCCATTCATTTCATTTGATGTCCTCTAGTCCTTCTATTATGGGAACTAATGAAGAACTTTTCTTTATGCACCCTCTCCACACCACTCATGCTTTTATAGATCTCTATCATATTCCCCCCTCAGTCTCCTCTTTTCTAAGCTGAGAAGTCCCAGTCTCTTTAGCCTCTTTTCATATGGGACCTGTTCCAAACCCCTGATCATTTTAGTTGCCCTCCCCTCTCCCACCCTCTCTCTTCCCCTCTCCCACCTCCTTTTCCCAGTCTCCCTGAGTTTTGTTCAATAAAGAGAGTTTCTATTTTTGAACACAGGTGTCCTTTATTTTGTACATCAGGAAGGGGGGCTAGGGAGGGGTAAGTGGAAGGAGGTGAGGGAGGAATGGGGTACGAGTCCCCAGTGGGGAGGACTGGGGTGGCTCTGCGGGCTCCTCAGGGTGGAAGCTGTCCTGCAGCCCCCGATTGACCCCCGTCTCTGAATGGCAGCCTGCGGCAAGTTCAGCTGGGCTGATGGCCGAGTGCTGTGATGTGCCGAGTGCGGGCATTCAGGGCACACCAAGCCAGGACTGCTTTACTGTCCCTCATCAAGTTAGATAAGCGAGCGGGGAACCCCTGAGAACTGTCTGTCCGGGGTGGGGGTCGGGTCCCTTTAAGCACAGCCCTCAGCTACCCTGAGGCAGCAGCTCCACGCTCTAAGTCCTCATCTGATGCCCTGCCGGCACTGCTTCCGGCCATCCTTAACCCCGGTTCAGGGTCCACTCAATGTGGACATGCTAGTTCGAATTAGCAAAACGCTAATTCGAACTAGTTTTTAGGTCTAAATGCACTAGTTCGAATTAGCTTAGTTCGAATTAACTAATTTGAACTAAGTTAGTTCGAATTAGTGCTGTAGTGTAGACATACCCACAAGGACTTGGGGGTGATAATAAAAAGGTACCTTGGTCCTCACACACTGAAAAGTTAGTATTGTTACATTGCTCTATAAATAAACTTTGATATTCAAAGATGTGACTTGAATTCCTTAACCTTGAATCTGAAGGCAGCAGGATGCAATTGACCAAAAAAAAAAAAGGGCACGGCATCCATTATGTGCAGGAACTAAGACCCATTTGATAAAGTTCTATCATACACGGAGTTGCTTATTATCCCTAACATGCCTTATATAAGTGAATCATTGTACTTGGACTGCTGCTCACCGACAGCAAAATTGGAAACTATAGAACAATGAGGTTTGTACCAAAAGCAGTTCAACCAAGCATTTTTTGTTTTTCTTAGGGTGGTCAACTGGGTTTTTTCTTTGAAAGATGCCTGCGTTTTGATGAAATGCATTTCTTTTAAAAAAAATCAAAACATCTTTACTCTTTTCAAAGAATCAGGGAATATAATCTCACCACCTGTCATTTAATTAGCTTCCTTCATTGCTCGTTCCAGTAAAATCCGGTCACTTTCAATGGAAGGGAACTAGCAGCAAATGCTCATCTTTTTAGCGCAACTCCTGATTTGTGTTTGGCCAAGATTGTTTCTCATATGGCGGTAATCTACAGTAACTGTTGTCTGACAAGAGCCTTTTAACTGAAATTGCTCTTGTTACTGCTGTAATAAAATTGGTTCAGAAGATGAAGAGGCTGGCTTTATGGGTTCATCTTTTTCTCCCCCTCTTTTTAGGTGCGTTTTCTATCATTTATGGTACTTTATAAGACATTAAAGTATTTAAAATGATTACAGGGTTTCATTTTAATATTCAAAGCCAGCCACCAAAGAATCAAGTAAAATCTCTGCAACTAGACAGCGAGGAAGGATGAAAAAAGCATCCTTGTTGCTATTTGATAAAAATGGCTTCCTGACAGTTTGCATACTGCAAGCGGCAGAAAATATGCGTGCAAAGTGACACTGAAGTGAACATTATTTACCTTAAGGGGAAAGTAGATTTATTCTGATACACTGCTATAAGTCTAAAGCATTCATTTTAAAAATAAAGCACAATAAATTGTCCAGGCAAAGTAGGTAGGAACAAGGTATTGAGCATTTTAAGTTTTTACAGAATCTAAGACGTTGAGGTAATATTCCATGAATACGCTCACTGAAGTCAATGGGACTATGTGCAGAAAAAGAGCCTACTCAAGTTGACTAACAATGGCAGAATCTGAGCTTTGGAGATCAAGCAGAAGGTGCAGAGACAAATTTCTGGCTAAATGCCCTACAAATGTAGGGTCTGATGCTGCCGCCATTGAAGATAACGAGAGTCTTGACACTGATTTAAATGGGAAGATGATGGGGCTTTACATTGCCATAACAGTATAATATTTAGGGTGTCATACTGGGGAGAAAAAATACTACAACTTACAGACATTTTCTCACAATCAGTCATAGTAGCCTTGTCCTCTGTAATCATTTTCTCCCTCTTGGTGGCCAAGGGAAGAAAGAAAAGTTTTTTGACCAGCTGCAAAAAAAGATGGCAAATGGGGCATTTCATATGGACTATCCCATTACCCATGGGTGTATTTGTATGGTCTTCTCCCTTCCCCTTTCAGCATCTATGCTTTCGTTTCGGAATTATGTCCATGACATTTTAGCTGCCAGTGACGAGTGATCCTTGACATGCTCCTGAGCTTTAAGAACCTTGGGTTCAGCTGATAAGACTGATGAATCCAGCAGAACTCCCGGAGTCTTAACTCATGGATCAGGCCCTGCACACAACAAAAGCATTGTAGCTCTGCCCAGCACTAGCATGGGGAGGATTGCAGGCAAGGGGAAGAGACAGCAGCATGGATAATAAGCTTGGATCAGAGGGCCAGACATCCATACGGCAGAGCAAAGAGAACCTCAGTTCTCGGTGCACTGTTGGAGCTCTGGGAGCAGGCATAGAGCAGCTGCATGAATGGGATGTCGGTTGAGGAGAAGTTTTAGTTTCCTTCCTGCCCCAAGCAGCTCACCTCTTTAAAGCCTGGTTACTGCTTTGGCACATGGACCTCCCACGGAGTACAAGCAGTACGATTTTGCCCGCTGTAGACAGAACTACTGCTAGCGTACCAGCCACTTTGCATTCCTTTTTTTAATATTAGGTGGAATAAGTAGGCCATCAAGTAGTGTTATTTTTAGATGTACTTGTAACTCTCACAGGGGGCTGAGCACATCTGCATCTGTACAGATCCATGACACTTCGACGCTACTGCTACTAATTACAGACATTTCTCAAGGGCAGAAAATTATTATAATTATTAGTATTTATAATAAAATGGTGCCTAATTTAATGGTAATTTTGGAAACCCACCTCTGATCACTCATGGCACGTATTGTACAGGAACATCAGTTTGACAATTATCATTGTCATGCTGGGAAGACTCATCATTGTCCTCTTTCTTGACTGATAATTTATAGCCTTTCCCAAAATACTTGTAGCCAACTCTCCTTGGCCCTACCAAATGCCACAGGCAATGACTACAGGAGGCACTGGATTGGAACTGCTGAGAGACACGGGCTTACAGCCCAGCACCGAGACCTTGGCAAGTCAATTCCTCGCTGTGCTCATGTCTGTCCAAAATAAACGGCGTGGGGATGGAATGGCTGCTGCCACTCTTCCAGAGATCCAGGTCTGGTGCTCAGGACTGGTGAGGAAAGTCTGTCATAAAGTCCCCTCTCCCCATATTCTCACAGATTCCCTTGAATCCCTCTGGTCAGACCAGTCTTAATATTGTTACCATGAGTGTGCCATATCCACCCCAAAACCGGAGCTGGGAGCATACAGGAAGACCCACAAGGAAGCGTGGAATCCATTGTACAGCCGCGTTGGCAGGGGAGGAAAATACAGTGGTGACCTCTTGCACGTCACTCATGCACATGACCAGGTATCCATGCTGCTCCCAATAATAATTTTGGGCAGTTATATTTGATAATTTAGAAAAAGAGGCGTCAGATCTCTTCACTCACTTTTCATTATCAGACAGCACGCATCCCCAAAGCACCAAGTGTCAAGAATCAGGCAGCAGGTATTGGGCACCAGATGTCAGGGATTCAGCAGCCAAAAAGCAGCAGGATTGCATATGAAAAGTCAAGAGCTCTGGTCGCTTGTTAGCCATCACAAGGAAACCAAAACTCATTTGGGGATTTCTTGCTGTATCTTTCTAAATTGCTATTTTTAGAATACATCTGAGATTCAATTAGATGCAGAGAAGAGAATACAAGGACCCTGTGGCTTGTAGCCATCAGCAGATAACGTGTTGGCAAGAGAAAGCTAGATCTTGTATAAAAAGGAAAGAGGTACTTGTGTTGCATGTTGCAACTATAAAGCATCAATACAATGGTTAATATGAGCCGAAGAGACCAGTGTATTAGGATAGAACTCCCCATCAAAATGCATCAAGCCATCATTGTACACACTTCTAATGCCTCTTTAAAAAACTCCCCCATGCACTGCGATGCCTAGACATTGCGACATTTGGCCTGACTTTAACTGACCACTGAGAGCAATTATCACATGCAGCCATCTTGACTGTTACAGCTTCTTCACCCAACCGCAACCCAGTTGATCTTTTTTTCCCAACTTTTGCATCTGTTCATATTCCCAGACTGTGCAATCTCTGGGCAGTCTCTCTCTGTATTACTTGTGTATGCAGATTCTAGCTCAGCAGGACCCTGATCTCCGACAAGGACCTCTAGGTACCACCACAAATAGTACTGCAGATGTGATGAGGAGACTAATGAAAATGGCTTCTCTTTGGGGTCAGCCCTCCTTATCACTGGCTTAATTCCTGTTGTATCTCAAGTTATGGGAAAGCTGAACCTACTATGAGTCAGTATTACAGTGAAGAATCCAGCAGCTGCACTGAACATGTCTGGTTGGATGCATGCATTATAGCCTTCCTACCATGAGGCAAGGAGTAAATTCCACTGTGCTATGTTACTGCTATGTTCCAACAGTGTGTTACTCCACACTGAATAGTAATAGAGATGGAACCGTGTTAATCTGATCTTGCTGAAACAAAAGAGAGGACAATGCAGCACTTTAAAGACTGACAAGATGGTTTATTAGATGATGAGCTTTCGTGGACCAGATCTGAGGAAGTGGGTCTGGCCCATGAAAGTTCATCACCTAATAAACCATCTTGTTAGTCTTTAAAGTGCTGCATAGTCCTCTCTTTTGTTACTCCACATTGACTTGCTCATTTGCTGGATTTGATGGGCTCGCTAACCCATTTCCCTTGTCAACTTTAGGCACTCACTCAGACCTGCCAAAATGTTGGAACCACAAGTAAACCCAGAGACAAAGCACAGCTCAGTCCTCTACATTATGCATTTTTGAAACATCTATAGTTGTGCGTGGGAGGGGTCAATTTGCATCGGGATATGAAACAGTATAAATGCAAACCCTTCGGCTTACAAGGTCAGAATTAGAATCAGTTGTAGTTTATGGGTGGTGCACTCTAATCTGGAGGACTTTGATCTGAGTCACACCACAATCCCTACGGTCAAAGCTTCTGTGTCTTGATGGGTTAACATGCGATGCTGAACGAGTTAATTGCTTAGTTTGCTCCATGCCCCCTGCCCTTTACTGTGGCACTTGCCTTCCTTTCTAACCAATTCTAACATTTTTTGACTCCTGAACTAATTATTTCCATTGGAAAAATCAACTGATAGAATATGCAAAAGAAAGTCCTGATTTACAGGGAGCAAATGAAGACATTAATAGAGCACTAAGTTCCTCAAGAAACTGATGCTCATTATTTCCAATAAAACAAGATATCTGGCAATACATTTCAAGAGAGCCAGTGAATAATTGCTGTGCTATCTGAACTTACTGTTATCAGGAGGGGCTGACAGAGAAAACGGAGTCTATTACCCAGCTCTCCGTGTTATGCCATGCTCTGCTTCTCTGTTACAAAAGGCACGCCAAGTCCATCATCTGCTGTCTGTGCTCATCAATAAATCAACACACTGAGGCAGGGTAATTAAGACACCTCACAATAGAGAATGTAAAGGATTCTTTTTAAAAGGGAATAGATTAAACTCTAGGGCTGTGTCTAGACTGGCAAGTTTTTCTGCAAAAGTAGCTGCTTTTGCGGAAAAAACTTGCCAGCTGTCTACACTGGCCACTTGAATTTCCACAAAAGAACTGACTTCCTACTGTCTGAAATCAGTGCTTCTTGCGGAAATACTATGCTGCTCCCATTCGGGCAAAAGTCCTTTTGCGCAAAGCTTTTGCGCAAAAGGGCCAGTGTAGACAGCTCAGATTTGTTTTGTGCAAAAAAGCCCAGATTGCGAAAATGACAATCAGGGCTTTTTTGCGGAAAAGCGCGTCTGGATTGGCATGGGAGCTTTTCCGCAAAAAGTGCTTTTGCAGAAAAGCATCCGTGCCAATCTAGACGCTCTTTTCTGCAAATGCTTTTAACGGAAAACTTTTCCGTTAAAAGCATTTGTGGAAAATCATGCCAGTCTAGATGTAGCCTAGGTCTCTGCAATCCCATCAATGTTATTCCTATCATCCATCAGAGTTCTTAATAAATTATAAAGTTGCCCATTTTGACCCAAGTGGTTGTCAAAGTTTGGGGCTAGGGGATGTTCCAACTGGGAGCAGAAATTAGTGGTAGTCAAGAATTCACAAGGAATGTGGAAAGTCTTTGCCTCTGAACAGAGAAGGAACTAAGATTAAAAGGAACAGTTTCTTAGCGTACAGCCCCCAAGCCTCTTTAACCAATGCCAGAATGAAAAGCTCTCCCACTAGCTTTTCTAAGGTCACATTGGGCTGGCTCTTGCTTGACTTTTTTGCTTCTTTTCTTCTGTCTTTCCATCATTGTCCAAGACCTCAGTATCAGTATGTTCTCTCACACATACACAAGACTCAACTCACAAGCTCTTGGGGGTTCACAGGACCTTTTATCTTAGGGGGCTCATGTTTACAGCTATGTTAGTTGAGAGAGAGTTCATACCTATCAATCTCAATGGAGTTTTAGCAGAACATATAACAAGGTTTCATGGAGCTCATAACAACGAATAGTCTTGTAAACATGGCAACTCAATTCAACAGTTTCCTTAAAGAAGAAGTAAGTCAGTAAGATTAAATATTTAAATAAACAAATATTTTAAATTTACTAACGCTAAGTTTGAGTAGTTTTTCCTCCTAAAATGAACACTTAAGAACTAATTGTAATCATGGTGGGCAACCCATGTGGACATTCCAGCTGAAAACTGCCAGCTCCAATTAGATTTTGGATCAGAGCTATTAGTTTGTTTATTTGATCTTGGAGCCTTTGATTCCCGAAACCAGCAGAGATGAGTACAGACAAGCAGTGCTTTTTTTGTGATGGTACTTTCCGGTACTCAGTACCGGCACCTTCAGTCAGAGCTTACCTAGAAAGAACAGAGTGTACCAGCACCTCTGTATGCAAATGTGCAACAGTCAGCTGGGCTGCATGTCTTAAAGGGGCCACATCTCTTAAATGGGCAATGCTGGCCCCACCCCGGCTTTTGGGGGGGGGGGGGGGGTCAACACCCTTCCCCTGGAGTACTGGCACTTTTTTTTTTTAACCAAAAAAAAAAAAAAAAAAAAAAGCACTGCAGACAACTAAAGTATTCCAGCTGAGTCCACTGCAGTCTTTATTATGAAAAAGATCCCTGGCTAACTTCCCTGGGATCTGCATCAGCAGAAATCAGCAATGATGTTGGTAGAAAGTTCTGGAAATGGAAAGTCCACCTGAAGAGTTCCTGCACCCTTCCTTCCACTAAACGAGCTGGAGACAGTCAACAGGGCACTTAGATTCCTGACAAATTTGTGTTGGAGAAGCTTCCACAACTTCCACTAACCTTGCACTTTGCTTGAGTCAATGCCATTTCCCTGACAAGCTTAAAAAGGGTGTGTCCCCACTGCAGCACTAGCACGAAATATGCTACACAATTTGAGCTACGCAAATCGCGTATCTTATTTCAAGCTTATTTTAAGATAGTCTATTTCAAAAAAGTCTCTTAATCCTTGTGGAACAAGGTTTACCAGGATGTCAGAATAGCGTGCCTGTTATTTCAATTACATTTCGAAGTAACGGACATGCTATCAAGATGCGGAAACTGCTATTTCGAGATACCGGAAGTATCCCGAAATAGCGCCGCAGTGTAGGCGTACCCAAACAGAAGAATAAAACCACAGAGGAAAGATGATAAAGATAATTATTTCAAAAAGAAATACAGCAAGTACTATATATTCCACTTGACCAGGGTATACTTAGCATCTTGCTGGGCTGATTCTTCCTTACAAGAATAGTTTCTTTGAATAAAGGATTCGGAGCTTAATCCTTCCTTGGGCTATTGCTTAGTGAATCAATAAAACCATGTACTTGAAACTGGATCAGATCATGGAGCTGCTTAGGACTTTCCATCTTTGATGAAAAGATTTTTCTCAGTTTGCTTCTTCTTTTGTCCTCAGAAATCCAGATTGGAGGGCCTTTAGGGCATGCTGCATTGCTCATTTGTTTTCCCAGTCTTTTGCTTGTCTGCGTGGGGATTTGGGGCTGAGTAATATGATAATAGTTTTTGTTTGCTGGACCTACTGAGCAATTTCTCTCTAATGATTGTTCTGCACATGCACTACTGGGGAAGTTGCATGACAAGGGAGGTGTCAAGTTTTATTTTCGGGCCCCAGGTAGATTTCCAGGGTTGCCTTTTTGGAAAAAAAAATCTGTTTTTACTTGTAAACTTACTACATTTGATATCAAAATCACTGCATGAAAATAAGCATGGAAACCCCAGGATAGCATATGTATAGTGACTCATCAAACTAGAGCCCTGAATGATTAATACTTTTGATTGGACTTTCCTCCCACTCCAAAACAACATGTTTATAATACTTGTCAGAAAGCATGCAGAAAATAATAAGTATGGGCCATATGGCCCTGTGAACATCTGCAATAGATAGCCCCTCATGTCACAAGTAGAGTGTGTCGGTCTGAGACTGCCCAGGCATTTCTGTCTGATGTGCTTATGGATTGAAGGAGGAACAACAACAATAAAAGGGAACCGGGAGTGTGGTTTAATATTTTCCAAGAGATCGTGCGCATTATCAACCGTAATTAATTATCTGGCTTATAATGCTTTGGGGAATAGTGCCCAACAAAATAAACTTGATTGTACAAGTAACTGAGGTATGTTAAGTGCAGAGGCATTTCATGGCAACACAATGGTTTGCCAAAGAGGGGGCAAAACATAGTGCAGTCACATCCAAATAACCAATAGAAAAACTATATCAAGCCCATAACTAGATTGATTCCTTTGGTTTAGTGCACAATAATCCTCAATGGGGCTTTCAGAACCCAAACACACTTCACTATAGTGCACAGAATACCCACACAGTGGTCCAGCACATGAATTCTTTTCCGCTTCCGAGCTACAACATCAGTCCTTTCACTCCGGATACATTCCCCCAACAACACTCATTATTTATTATTCTTATTACTTCAGTTTTTAAATGAGTCTGTCTCCCTTAACCTAAAGCACTGTACAAAATTAAAAATTAGACCCACAACATAACCTACATAACCAATCACCTTCTCTGCCCACAGCTACTCTGCACTGCTCACATCGCGCTAACAGTACTTGAGAATACCAGCCAAGATTTTACATTAATACCCTTCAATCCACCTTTCTAAAGTCCTCAATGCTCCCCTGGGGGAAAATGTTTCAAAAAGGGGACTAGCCATACAGTGAGTCCTGAAGTTCAGTAAATCCAGGCTTTGTAAGATGAAAGGGATAAGTGAATCTACAGACAAAGACCCCTCCAGGACATGCCCTGAAAGCAGATTCCTTTGTTGTACCCATGCGGTACCAGCTCAGAGACTGTAGCTGCCCAAGTTGAAACATAGTGGTGATTGTTTAGGTAGAACAGACCCAAATCTCAGAGCGCTTCCTTGGTCAAACTGATCCACAGACCAGAGAGACTTCATTGCTCACACACGCACCACCATACCTTCAACTCAAACTAGCAAGCAGTCTGCGCAGAGATCAGAGAGCTGAGTCTACATGCTTTCTTACTGTAGGTTACCAAGGAGACCCACTCTGAACTGTCCTAGGTACCTGAATGCCTTCAAAGCACAATCCCATGTAAACTGCATGGAGACAGACTAATCTCAAGGGGTGACAAATAAATCTGCCAATTTTTTTAAAAAAGCGACACACTATGCACTGGAACAAATGGTAACAATGCTGCCTCTGTTTTTCAGGGGAAATGGGTACGAAACAAAATTTCATGCGTCCCTAATGGAAGACGAAACAAACACTCCCTCAGTTGGGGAAGTGAGGAGAAGAGTGACAAACAGAAATGTCTCATCGTCTCCACACAGGGAGGATCTGAACAAAGGCACAGGTAGGAAAGGAATGGTCTGGCCTCTGTTCTTGGCTGTCTACTTAGAACCACCACCTCTAGGAAGCATTTCAGAGAGCGAGAAAGACTGATCGCCTGGCACTTCGATGTTCTCAATAATACAGCTCAAGGGAATGATTGACAATGGTACAAGGGCACTGCAGGACTTCCTTACTGGAGGGGCAACAAGGAATGGTTACTCTAGAAATGATCCTCTAAAGTGCTTCTTTTTGCCTCCCAGTGCTACAAAGTTTGCTGCTTTCTATTTTCAAGTCTTACTCCCTCTCTTGATCCAGCTAGAATAGCCTCTATTTTTACCCTAGTGTCCTTCATCTCATGTACAAAGCTCTCAGAAGAACATACGGAGCTTTTTGATTTAGGTGGTGGAACGCCTCTCTGGCCATCCAGCATGATACTTCATGTCACCATGTGTTTGGAACTGGAAGCAAGAGACTAATAGTGATACTATCAGTCACTTTTTCCTTGCCCTGCTGGCCTGTGGGCTGTGCAAGGGGGTTGTCTTTCCAACATTTCTTGGTGATTAATTTTCAATACTTGAGCAACAACTTTACAAAGGCTATTTTAAATGTCATCACACACAAAAATTAGGTTTAAAAATTGTCAGAGCATAAAGGGTAAACTTTAACATTTCAGACTGGGTTAGTATTTCTTATTCTCATCTCTACCCCACTCTAATTTTGCTATAATTTTTCCATGTTTTTTCTTACATATACAAATTAGTTGTCTAGGGGTATGTCTACACTAGCCCTCTATTTCGAACTAGGGAGGCTAATGTAGGCATTCGAAGTTGCAAATGAAGCCACGAGGTGTAACAGTTAACTCGAACTAAGGACCTAGTTCGAGTTAACGTTTGACTACTGTGTGTAGCCGTGGGCAGTTAGTTCAGACTAGGGGGATTTAAAAATGGCCCGGACAGGAAGATGCAAATAAAGCCTGGGATATTTAAATCCCGGGCTTCATTTGCAACTTTGACTGCCTACATTAGCCTCCCTAGTTCGAACTAGATGGCTAGTGCAGACATACCCTAGTAGAGCTGGTCAGAAAATGGTAAGTATTCACCATTAGATATTTCAAAGAAACATTTGTTCAAAACTTTGTTTGGTTAAAATATGCATTTTGTAAATTTGTTGGGGGGAGTGAAAAACAAAAAATATTTAAGTTTGTAAAAATCAAAAATGTTAGTTATGCACCAAAAATGCTGGCGAATTTCAGTGAAATGAGAATTTTCCTACAAGATATTTTTGGAAAAGAAGCTAAAAGTTCCAATGGAAAAGTTTCCAACCAAATCTGCTTTCTCATGACATTCAGTGGTACTGTATTCAGCTATTAGCACCATTACATACATCCAGCCATGAAGTCCTTATTGCGTCAATAATCTCATTGATATCAATGAGAGCTTTTTCTGAGTAAAGATGCTATCTCGCGTTAAACAGAGCGATAAGAATTGATGAAAATAAATTGATGTATTTAAAAAGCGGGAAGTATACATTTTACTCTGAGTAACCAGCAGGAAAGTGTTATTTTCCCCACATGCTTTATTTATGGAAATGCATGTTCTCGTCTGGCTCAGATCTTTGGAAGAGTCAACATTCTCCTGTCTTTTAAAGAGAGTCCCATATTTCAGATGCTGTTTTTTCCATCTTCTGTAATTTCTTCAGAGCCAATGTATCAACTTACACTATTTTTAGTGATGTTATGTAGGGAAGGCCAATTTTCTTCCAAACTGACAGGCCCCTGCAGACACCACACAGTTCATGAAGGCTCTGCTTCTCCAAATGTTCATGCACATGAGAAACTTTGTTCACAGATCTATCCGTGTGTGTGCGTAAAGTTACTCACATAAAACTTATTTTGAGGAAAAGGCTCTAAACGATCAAACTCTAGTGCCACATGAACTTTGGTTCTGTAAATCTTTGGCCTACTTTTTTGCATGATCCTGCAGAAGAAATCTGGGTGAACTATTAAGGAACATGTACTCCCATTAGAAGTAGGGCGGTGGTTTTCAAACTTTTTTCTAGCAACCCATTTGAAGAAAATGGTTGATGTTCGTGACTCAGCAGAGCTGCGGATGAAAGGTTTGGGGTGTGGGAGCTGAGACTGAGGGGCTTGGGGTGTGGAAGGGGGTTATGGACTAGGGCATAGGGTTGAGGTGGAGGAGGGGTCAGGGCTCTGGGCTGGGGATTCAGGCTCCGGGGTGGGGTGAGGAGCTTGGAGTGTAAGACGGGGGCTCTGGGTTTGGGGGGTTCAGGGCTGGGGTACGTCCTGCCTCTCTTAGCATTGCAGACCATGCTACATCCCAGAAATGGGCAGCAGCAGGTCTGACTCCTACGTCGAGGCATGCATGCAGCTCCACATGGCTCTCACCCACAGGCACCGCTACCCCAGCTCCCATTGGCCAGTTCCTGTCCAATAGAAGTACGGAGCTGGTGATTGGGGCAGGGATAGCATGCAGAGCCCTGTGACCACCCTGCCTAGGAGCTGGACCTGCTGCTGGTCTCTTCTGGGGTAGAACACAGTGTCAGAACATATTGGGACTAGCTCAGTGGTTTAAGAGCAAGTCATGACCCAACTTTAGCCCCACTGATGGGACTTTTAATAGCCAGGTCGGCAATACTGACCAGAGCCACCAGGGTCCCTGGGAGGCTGAGCATGGTGTCCCAGTGCCCTACATTCCACAACCTAGTACTGAGTCACGACCCGCACTTTGGAAACCACTGCTCTACATGGTGCAATCAGGAACATCACTGTTCAGGAAACGCAGCTCTGCTCAAATAGGGTTTGTTTTTCCTTATTTATTCTCTCATTTTATCATCAGTTTATCTTTGTAAATATTTATAAGCCCCACATTCCTGACATACATTTGAGGCTAGAGTTGTGAGACTAATAACTCATTACAAAGATTAGCCATTTAGTTTGGTTATGTATAATTTCATGAATGTTTTCAGGGTATTACACCTTGGGGAGTATTTGTAGGAATTAGAACAGGCAGTTCTGTTAGTGTGGGGATGGATCATTTATACAACAGTCACGGAATGCACAGTCGGTAGGTCTTGCAACACACAAAAGGGAGATGTAGTTGTAAGTCTCTTGCCATATATGCCACATATCAGTTTGGCATGCTCAGTGGCCACATGCCAGGTACTCGGCAATGTGGAAGGACACGAGCCGTTTTAGCGGGAAAGGTACTTGCACTGTGAAAATGGATGTCCACAAAAAAGACGGGACGTCTTGGGAAAATATATTATTCTCCGCCAACTAGATAAAATGCAAAAAGAGAAAAGACATAACAAACCTACTGTCAAAAGGTAAACTCCGTAGTAATCATCATCAGAAAGAATGCCTATTTCCTCCACCGTTCCTATCTGTGGAGCAGAAATGCCACTCACTGCTCCATGTAATCATTAATTGAGGGAGATGGGAGTGAAATCAGCCAAACAGGTTGCTACCCTACTTTTGCCATTCTAAATAAGTAATGGCTTCATGTTTAATGCACGAATTAGGGCCCTGGATATATACTGCAATCTGCTTCATGTAAGTCAGTAGAGTCTTGCTTAATGTCTTTTGTCTCATCTGCAGTCAAATAATGAAGCCCAAATAATGAAGCCCAAAGTGCATGAATGGAGCTATGTTGGGAAGAAGTTTGTATGGCTCCTATCTCCACTTTATCAGTTTCAATCAGTCCGCCATTGGGAGGAGCACTATAGAAGTTGGTTTATGTAACACTTTTCATAGTCACTCAGGTCACTTGGCAGGAGTGGGGTCTTAATCTAACTCCAGCTGACATTGGTGGACTTAGAAATAAACACAATAGGGACCCTGTTATCTTCACTATCAATGAAATCCAATCATGGTGCAGATAGAAAACTGTGACCACCATGGTATCAGCAACAATCAATGGACAGGAAGTCAAGAATATTTAACTTTTTAGTGCCACAAGGGCATTTAGTCGGTGTGATGGGGTAGCCCCATCACCTGCAAGGCAAGGGAATACAGCCATTAAGTGCACTTGGGGAGGTGAATAGCTAATTGTCTCCTGGCCAGAGGTGGTAGAAAGCCACCATAAGTAGACTGAAGGAGCTCAGGTGGACAGACAGCCAGACTAGAGGGGGGACAGATCTCTCTGGCAGGGGAAGCACACAGCTAGGGTTTAACAAGTGGATAAAGCTGGAAGCACACTACAAAGGTAGCTAGGAATTGCAAGTAGAAAGACTTTGGCAGCCCAAAGAGGCAGAAGTAGTTATTCAGATTTGTTTGGGCCCATTTCTGATATCCCAGAGGGGAGGATTTTGTGACTGGGCTGAATGATTGAGCTACAGAAGACTGGGAGTCAGAGGGAGACAGGCAGCCAGCAGGAGGCGCTGGAGCTGCGGATAACAGCAACATCATTCCCAGACACAAAAGGGCATCCCAAGGGTGAGGGTGCTGCCCCGTAGCTGGACAAAAAGCCATTATGCCTTACTGGAATGTGTCACACACAATAGGGCAGACATCCCTACTGCAGACAAACCCTGCTGTGCGATCATTAGTGGCGAACTGTCTGGTTCTAGGGTCTCAACCAATGAAGAAAAAGTAACTCCATTTTTAAAGAGTGTCCAAACAAGTCACCAAATAGAATATTGGTTGACAATGTATAAAAGTGCATACAATGGTTTCCCCAGATTATCCTTTAAACGCAATGTCTTCCTCCTCCATTTGGGTTAAAAAACCTTGTTGCAGCTGTTTACCATGGAAGCTGCAAGTAAACAAATTAACTTCACTGCCTTAGACACTCACTATCTGGACTGCCTATAAATTTCAGCGTGTTGCATGTGGTCTGTCTCTAGTGTCTCTTGTAAGCCTCTGCCTCAGCCAAGCACCCCCTATTTTCTTTCCCACATCTATGAATAATCATGAACTCTCCATGAAATATTAAATGGTACGGGAGCGAATCTGGTACCGCAATCATTCAGACAGTACCAATTCATGTTTGTTTCATAGAACGCTGTGCTTTGTAATGTGTTTGTATTTGTGCTTTATCTCTGCAAACCAATACAGGCATGAATTGCTGATGTGCTGTAAAACAAGGATCCTGGGGAGGGGATGAACTAGCCAAGGCATTTTCATATAAACAACTGCAATTTAAATTTCTAAAACATTTTATTTGTCAACAGTCTGCTCACTTCAAAGGAAGGCTACGCTTTGGGTCGGCCAAGCGTACCCCAAACTTATAAATTATTAACTGAGGATGATTCATCACAAATTAAATATGAAAGACAGAAAGGCACAGCATGGGGATACCACGCTTGACTTTTCTGTTGTAACAGGTGCTGGTGTGCAACAGCTCCTGAGCCCTGAAGCTCTCTTGCATAACTTTTGGACAGTCGGCTCCTTGCCTCTTTGGGCTAGTGGTTTTAAAGCACCACAAGTTTTGTGTTGGCCAGTAGAGTGAGCCTGCCCAAATGTAATATTAATGCACTGAGTCCATATACCGAGAGAGGATGAATGGCAGGAACAAGCTAACTGTACTCAAAGCTATGATTGTTCCTTTCTCCCAGACTGCAAAGCAAGATTCAGTCCGCAGCTACCACAGGAGGCCCCCGCCCCAGTCTGATCGGACCTCCAAAGTCATGGGTAACACACCCCTTATCTTCAAATGGCGCACCAGCTAGCCTCTTGTTTGCATGCGCAGTGAATTAATTCCCCTCAGCCAGCCCAGCCCTGGCTCCCTGTATACAAGACAAGCAACTGCCCACTTGCTCCTCTCAACCCCCACACCACTGAGGTCCTCTGCCCACTACCCCTCCCTACTCCCCATCCCTTCCCCCAGAGTCCCTGCTCGCCTGCTCCTCTCTAACCCTTCCCCCAAGAGTCTCCTACCAGCCCCCAGGGCCTGTTGAACCCCTGTTTTTTTCCAGGGGTGCTTGAGTCTTGAAGCACCCACAGAGCCAGCCCCTGTGCTGAGGACTGCAGAGAAACGTGTTTGGTGAGAACTTACAGCTGGAGGGGTTGTTGAGGGCCCCCTACTCAGGCAGTGAAAATGAAATTACTAGGAAGCACGTTTAAAACAAGCAAAAGGAAGTATTTCTTCACACAAAACACCAGCCTTTCTGGAGGATGTTGTGAAGTCTAAGCCTGTAAGAGGGTTAAAAAAAAGAGCTAGATAGTTCATGGAGGATAGGTTCATCAATGGCTACCAGCCAGGATGGGCATGGATGGAGTCCCAAGCCTCTGTCAGAAGCTGGGAACAGGTGACAGAGGATATATCACTTGGGCTATGTCTAGACTGCAAGCCTCTTTCGAAAGTATCTTTCGAAAAAGCCTCTTTCGAAAAAGAGCGTCTAGACTGCAAGCAGTACTTTCGAAAAAGCAAGCCGCCTTTTCGAAAGAAAGCAGCGAGTGAGTCCGGATGCTCTCTTTCGAAAAAGCCCTGTTGGCATTCAAGAACGCCTTTTTTCGAAAGAGCACTTTCAAAAAAAGGCGTTCTTCCTCGTGAAATGAGGTTTACCGCCGTCGAAAGAAAAGCCGCATTCTTTCGATTTAATTTCGAAAGAACGCGGCTGCAGTCTAGACGCAGGTGAAGTTTTTTAGAAAAAAGGCTACTTTTTTCGAAAAAACCCGAGTCTGGACACAGCCTTGATGATTACCTGTTCATTCCTTCTGAGGCACCTGGCATTGTCCAGTGTTGGAAGACAGGATACTGGGTAGATGGATCATTGGTTTGCCCCAGAATGGCCATTCTTTGGTTCACTCAGTTATGCTCAGCTACTAGCTGTGTCCTGTGGTGTCACAGAATCTTCACACTTTTATGGAATCCAAGCCCAGGAGTGAACACTTTGATCATCTAGTCAGAACTCCTGTATAACACAGAGATTCTCTGAAATAATTCCTCAAACAGCTCTTTTAAAAACATTCACTCTTGATCTGTAAATTGTCATTGATGGAGGATCCACCGTGATCCTTGGTAAATGGTTCCAATGTTTAATTTTTTCACCATTGAAAATTTAGAATCCTAGGGCTGGAAGAGACCTTAGTGGATCATCGAGGCCAAAGCAGGACCAACCCCAACTAAATCAGCCCAGCCAGGACTTTGTCAAGCCAGGACCTAAACACCTCTAGGGATGGAGATTCTACCACCTCCCTAGGGAACTCATCCTAGTGCTGCACCACCATCCTAATGAAATTGTTTTTCCTAATATCCAGCTTAGACCTCCCCCACTGCAATTGCTTCTCGTTCTATCATCTGTCACTCCTGAGAATAGCCTCTCTTCATCCTCTTTGGAACCTCCCTTCAGGTAGTTAAAGGTGGCTATCAAATCCCCCTCACTCTTCTCTTCTGCAGACTAAACAAACCCCAAATCCTTCAGCCTCTCCTTGTAGGTCATGTGCTCCAGCCCCCTAATCATTTTGGTTGCCCTCCACTGGACCGTTTCCAATGCATCCACATCCTTTCTAGAGTGGGGGAAGGGGGGCAGAACTGGATGCAGTACTCCAGATGTGACTTCATCAGAACCGAATAAAGGGAAATAATCAGTTCTTTAGATCTTCTGGCAATGCCCCTACTAATGCACCCTAATATTCCATTAGCCTTCTTGGCTGTAAGGGCACACTGTTGACTCATATCCAGCTTCTCATCCACTGTAATCCCCAGGTCCTTTTCTGCTGAACTGCTGCTTAGCCAGTTGGTCCCCAGCCTATAACAGTGCTTGGGATCTTCCATCCCAAGTGCAGGACTCTGCACTTGTCCTTGTTGAACCTCATCAGATTTCTTTTGGTCCATTCCTCCTATTTTTCTAGGTCACTTTGGACCCTTTCCCTTCAATATATCTACCTCTCCCCTTAGTTTAGTGTCACCTGCAAACTTGCTGAGGGTGCAATCCATCCCCTCATCCAGATCATTAATAAAGATGTTGAATAAAACTGACCATAGAACTGATCTTTTTGGGGGTACCCTGCTTGACACCGACAGATAATCTTGCCAGCTTTCTATCCATCTTACAGTGCATTTATCCAATCCATACTTCCTTAACTTGCTGGCAAGAATACTGTGGGAGACTGTATAAAAATTATTGCTAAAGTCAAGGTATATAATGTCCACTGACATCCCCATGTCCACAGAGCCAGTTACCTCGTCATAGAAGGCAATCAAGTTGGTCAGGCATGACTTGCCCTTAGTGAATCCATGTTGACAATTCCTGATCACTTTCCCCTCTTCCAAGTGCTTCAAAATGGATTCCTTGAGGATCCCCTCCATAATTTTTCTGGGGACTGAGGTAAGGCTGATTGGTCTATAGTTCCCTGGATTGTCCTCTTTCCCTTTTTTAAAAAGATGGGCACTACATTTGCCTTTTTCCAGTTGTCTGCGACCTCCACCAATTTCCACGATTTTTCTAAGATAATGGCTCTGCAATGACATCTGCCAACTCCCTCAGCACCATGATATCAGCCAATTCCCTCAGCACCTTTAGATGCATTAAATCTGGCCCCATGGATTTGTGTACGTCCAACTTTTCTAAACCTCTTCTTTCTCCACTGAGGCCTGCCCGCCTGTTTTCCATACTGTGTTGCCTAGTGCAGTAGTTTGGGAGCTTATTTACACTTTATTCCCCATCTGAATTTGTCTAGCATCATAGTCCAGCCTTTCAGTCGTATTATTCCAGTCTGTGCTAGACTGAAGAGCCAATTATTAAATACTTGTTTTCCACATAGGTACTTTATAGATTGTTCTCAAGTCTCTTAACTTTTTCTTCCTTAAACTAAATAGCTTGAGCACCTAGAGTCTGGCCAGTACAAGGCATGTTTCCTAGGCCTTTAATCATTTACATTTTTCTTATCTGTACCCTCTCCAATTTGTCGATTTCTTTCTTGAATTATGAGCACCAGAACAGGGCACAGGATTCCAGGTGTGGTCATAAATGTGCCAAATAGGTGCAATCATCTCTCTTCTACTTGAGATTCTCCACCCCCCTCCTTCCCCATTTATCCCATTAAGAGTAAGAAGCATAACAGAAGCACAGGAGGAAGGAGTGTTTTGTAGACCACATCAGTGTCATCTACACAAGCATTTAATAGGGAGGAAGCACTTCCAAAATGCAGGTGGCTGAGAAAAAAGAAACTCACTTCGAAATGTCTAGTTGCTGGAAAATTCACTGACCATTTAATGGATAAAAATCCACTATATAAAATGTACACTTCTAGAGATGATTCGGTAATAATGGTGACATAAAAGTTTTATGGGCAGCTTTATCTGTCAGAATAGTTCCTATATTATAAAAATCAATGTTTAGTGCAACTTTCAGTAGACAAAACAGCACCTCTTCTATCTACATAGGGAAAGCTTTGTCCAGTTTATGTTGTGTTTCCCCATGAAATAGTTCAGGCTAGGATTTAGCTTTCACTAGAAATTATTTAGTGCCCTTTTGCCATCGACAGAGGAATATGCATGAATCATCTTAACCTCAACTAAAAATCGTGAGTGCTTTAGAAGGTAAGATAAAATCTGTATTTGTGTGACCCTGTCGGGCAATAAAAACATGGAGGTTAGACATACTCAGACTGAATCTGAGAGATTAAATCAATCCAGGGAAAGGATGGCATTAAAGCAAGAAGTGCCAGATAATCACTCTTCAACATTGCAGATTTTTTAATAGCTGAAATTGGAGATTTTCTATGAACTGGTCCCCTTGAATTTTTTCCACAGTTAGGGACAGACTATTCTTTCTCCAATGAGTACAGTAGAACACAGCGAATTCCATCTTCGGGAAAACATCCAAAATGCCACAGAAAATGCATTTTTCTTTTTTTGGGGAAGATAACAGTGGATGGGAGAGGGGAAGAAGAGTCGCCTCTAGAAATCATTGCTCATTTCTATGCAAAAAAAAAGACAAATTGAACCCAAATTTATTTTTATTGAACAAAAGATATCTTCTCTGGTTGACAGCTTGAATTCCGTGGGAGTGTTGCCATTGACTCAAATCGGAGGAGGGTAGCATCACAACACACTCTCTTAATTATTTTAATATCACCTTGTTAAAGTTAGTCCAAAATAAAATAAGGACTTGGCACGGTTGTTGACACCAGGCTCGGTGTTGTCATTAATAGACAGCGGCCCAAGTCACAGGCTTGGCTCAGCATCAGAAAGAAGAGGGGCACCGGTTAGTGTTCCCATTCTTATGTACATATCAGACAATACAACTGGGTAGAGAGCAGCTATGGCAAAATCATTATCACTTGGAAACAGCCTGGTCCAGAGGCTAAGCGCCTAGAATGGGGCTTTCAAGACTCCTGGGCTCTGCCTACCAGCCATGTGAGCATGAGCAAGTTACACCCTCTCTCTGCCTTTAGCTGCAAGTGCTTCTAAGCAGGGATTGTTTCTTCCCATGTGTGTGTGTTCAGCACAATGGGGTCCTGTCCCTGGCTGAGGATCTAGTCACACAAATGAATAGTGGTTAAGAATGTGTCAAGTTGGCTCACAGTTGGCCTGTGCAGGGCCAATTCATGGCTGCCTCTGACCAGTGTAGCTCCTAGCAGGGAAAGAGGCAAACATGGTCTTTATGATTTTTCCCCAGGTAGCTTGGGATGCAACTGGTTCCCATCAGCACTTTTCAGCAGGAGGGTTCCCTAACTGGGCCACAGTCGGCTGGAGTCCATGTGCACCTGTCGGAAGGGGGCCAGAGTTCATCCACTGAAAACATCAAATCGGGAGACTTCCATTTTAAAAGGAACCCAGGGCCAAGCAATATCTAGCAGAAGGCTCTGAGGTCTGAAAGTAAGACGAGACACACCAGGCATTGTTAGAGCCAAATTACCCCCCTGGCTGTGACTATTCTGGCTGACGTACGCAGCAGGGGCACGTAGCACATTCTGCTGAAAAGAGTCAAAGTCAGTCAAGGGGCATGTAGAGCTCCCGAGACCAAACACAGAATTGAAAGTCCATTTGCTCCCTGCCTTTGTGTGTGTGTTTTCAGGGTGACTCGTCCCTTTTGCCAGCGCTGATACTT
Source organism: Pelodiscus sinensis (assembly GCF_049634645.1). Lineage (NCBI taxonomy): Eukaryota > Metazoa > Chordata > Testudines > Trionychidae > Pelodiscus > Pelodiscus sinensis. The sequence goes on along the minus strand of NC_134720.1, from coordinate 6,696,368 downwards.
TTAAGATTGGCTTTTTATCGCGGAAGCTTTCTCTCATCCTGCCAGTGATGACTTCTCCAGGGAGCTGGCAGTTGTGACTACAAATTGGATCTTCCCTCCTGCCAAGGAGCCGGAGAGCTCTCTGCTGTTCTCCCCTTTTCTAGTTAAATGAGAAGCAACTGGGGCACTTGCTGTTCACAGCATGGATTTCTAGTGCAACTTCGGAGTGGGGCAGCACTGCACAGAATTCAGCCAGAATGGATAACAAAGCTTCCATACCACTGAATATAAAGTTATATCCCTATAGGTGATAGCAAATATTCCCCTTCTGGGCCCACTGAGCCTAGGCCACAGATATTAGAAACAGAGGGGCAGAAACACATACATGCCAGAAAGCAGCCAGCGTGATCCTGTCCTTCATGGGGCAAAATGTATTTGGTCCTCCAACAGGAACCTCTGGAGTTTAGTCCATGAGCCTCTACAGCAAGCCTGGGCAAAATACAGCCTGTACGCCAGATCCGGCCCACCAAACCACCAGATCCGGCCCATGGAGGCAGCTGGGAGTCCCAGGCAGGCTTCCCAGCTTGCCCCACAGCCCCGTGCACCGTGCAGAAATGCGGCTGCAGGTGTCCCTTTCTGTTTTAAAACTGGAGGGGAGGGGGGAAGTTTTAGGGGGCCACCCAGCCCCCAGCACATTCCCATTGGCTGGTTTCTGGCAGAATCCAGCCAATGGGAGCTGCTTGTTAGAATAACAGGAAACTAAGAGAAATCATACTCCCTTCTCCTGGGCTCAGTTATTCATGAAGCACATGGCCAGGCAGGCAGGCAGGCTGGAAAACATTTTAAGCTCTGCAGGCAGGCAGGCTAGTTTGGCAGCTGGCAAGTAAGTCTCTTGGCCATGGCCTGCTTCTGGCACCCCGGCCCGTTCCTGCCCCAACTCTCTGCTCCCCCCGACTCAACATACCCAAACCCTCTGTCCCCCTCTTACACTCATACCCCCTCCCAGATCTGGCAGCCCAATCTCCTGCCCCAGATCACAATCCCCTCCTACCTTAGGTCACATCCTAAACCTCTGCACTTCAGTCCCCTGCCCTAGGTCACAACCGCCTGCTTCATCCCAACTCCTTCCCAGACTCCAGTCTCCCTCTTGTACCCCCAGTCCTTTACCACAAACTCCCTTCTGCACCCAACCTCCATCCCAGACTCTGCACCTCCTCCGTTCCTATCATGGAAGAGTGTGGCCCTCGACCACTTTCCAAAATCTTGGAGTGGCCCCCTATCAACAATTATTGTCCACACCTGCTCTACAGCATAAGCTAAAAGCCAGCTGGCTCTCAGCTAAAGCTGTAGAGCAAACTCATACTTTAAGTGATCTAAATAGCACTACCTTGGAAAGTGAACCACACCCAGTAGGTGTGTGGGTTACATATTACTAATTGATTTTAGTCTTCCCTTTGAGTGACATTATGAGTCCTTACCCTCAGCAAGCTCTGAGTCACCTGTCATAACATTTTTTTTGCATTATTTTAATTGAATGCAGCAGCCAGTGATCAAAAAAGCGAGGCTTTTAACTTAATCGCTGATCAGTTATTCAAAAAGATGCTGCTTTGGCAGCTTTCTGGTAAAACTGCTGATTTGTTTTGTGTTTGTGTGAGACAAAAAATGAAAATTGAATGAAGCATTCTCTCCATCCCATAAAGTTCTGCAAGGCGCTCAGGTGGGTTTCACTCAAATCACCAGCATGGCACAAATATCTGTTTAAATATTGTGGAACCACGTAACCCATTCAAATAGGATCATAGAACACACTAGAACTGGAAGGGACCTTGAGAAGTCATCTAATCCAATCTCCTGCCCTCACAGCAGGACCCAGTACCATCTAGATCACCCCGATAGATGTCTATCTAACTTGCTCTTAAATGTCTCCAGTGATGGAGATTCCACAACCTCCCTAGGCAACTTATTCCAGCATTTAACCACCCTGATAGTTAGGAAGTTTTTCCTAATGTCCAACCTAAAACTCCCTTGCTGCAGTTTAAGCCCGTTGCTTCTTGTCTGATCCTCAGAGGCCAAGGAGCACAATTTGTCTCCCTCCTCCTTGTGACACCCTTTTAGATACCTGAAAACCGCTCTCATGTCCCCTCTCAGTCTTCTCCTTTCCAAATAAACAAGCCCAGTTCTTTCAGTCTTCCTTCATAGGTCATGTTTTCTAGACCTTTAATCATTCTTGTTTTTCTTCTCTGGACCTTCTCCAGTTTCTCCACATCTTTCTTGAAATGTGGTGTAGAGAAGGCGATGGTGGCACTTTATAAGTTTGAGCCATGTGGACATGGGATCCTACATTAATTACAAGTGGCAAAGAGATGCACGGGCTATTTGCATTTCAGTAGCATCTAGCAGCCCTATCAGGCTTGGACACTGCATTTGAGGTTGCTCAGAGGTTCAAGAATGTGAACCAAAAAGTGGTCCTATGTCCTGCTGAAAGTCAAACTTGCATGAAAAATGCAAAGCGCATGAATACCACCAAGTCATAGATGTTGTGTAACATGTTACAGATAGTAGTACATTTAATCCCGCAGGCATGCCAGGCAGGATAATGAAGCTTGCCTGACACTTTCCATTATAAGATCCTGTTTTCAGTTTCTCATCACTTTGCTGAATTTTAACCATATTTCCCCCACAAAAGCTGTCAGAAAAATGGTTCAACCATTTCTCAGAATGAGATTGAGGGAATATATATTGGTTTTTTTGAGCATTAAAAAAACTCTTACAACTGTGATCACTGAGAGGTTCTAGTGCCTCCATGCTAGCAAGGGCTAGAAATTTGGCTGGAGGGGTTGGCTGTGTATCAGAGATGTGCCTTTTTGCTGTCCACATTTGGCCAATGAAGCTTTGAAAATTCTCAGTTCACACAGGTTCAGTACAAACTTGTTAGAGTTTGCCAGCTAAATTCTCTCAAAATTGCCTCTGTTCTGAGCAAGCTCTGTCTCCTCAGAGCGCCTTTATATGGACTGAACTGTGCATTAGCAACCCACAGAGTAACCAAGCATACTTCATCCCAAGGTTAAAAAGGACCCTGCAAGGATTTTCGCCTGAAATTGCTGCGCCTGGCACTAAAATGAAAAGAAGAATTAGAGAACTAAAGGTCCTCATTCCCTCTCCATATACACTCAATATACCATACAGAAACTAATAGCCAGTATAATCCAAGCACTGTGGAAGGAACATGAGATGAAGGCTTTACTGACTGTGTTTGATAATGACAAGAGCGCAAATGAGAAAGAGGACACTTACAAATATCGTGCTCAATCCAACTTACAAAGGAAGTTGAATGTTTTCAGTGAATATGGAATCAGACCACAGCTGACCCTGTTCTGTGAAATATCCCCCTTTCCTTGTTTCTCATTTATTTTAAATTCTTGTCGAAGTGCTTGTATGGGAGATGAAAAGAATAGCAATTAAGGGGGAAAATAAAATGCCATCTTCTAATGTATAATATTGAGTTTTTATCCTTTCCCCTCTGGCACTCTGTTAATGTAAGTAAAATAAAAAAGGTTTATGAATCTAATTTCAAAGGACCTTGCTCACATGCATTATCAATGAAGAATTTCCATGGCAATACTGCTTTGATCCTAATCTTATTTATAGGAGAATGCTTTGCATATTCCATTTGCAATCGCCCCACATTACCATAACCGTACATGATCAGTTGTTCAGATCTACTGATTGTAGATATGCAGGACCAGGCATCTCACTTAAATATGTAAAATATGAAAAGCCGAGAGAATTAAAGTCTCACTTACGCTGACATATTGACACCACAAGGGGCTGAAGCCTTCTGCCGTATTTATTCACATAGATTGTGAGAGAGAGAGAGAGAGAGAGAGCCATTGGTGACTCGCTATTTGTGCCAGCAACTCCTCAGGCTTGACACATTCCCTGCACCTAACACATGGTTGTCCAGATATATACCCCAAAGGTGGTATATAATATATCATTGGAAAACTAATAACTCCAAGATTGGGAGGGACTGATGCCTGTGGGGGATGGGGTATAGGGAGGGCCAGCCAGAAGGTAGGAAGGGGCCACGTGGGGGCACCTCATTCAAGCAATTTAAATTTGGGGGGTGCACCTCCCAAGTGTTACCATAAGTCACGTATGTAGGTGATCATTAATATATGTGATTGATATATATGTGCTAAGCCTACAAAGGACTATATAGAAATATATAAAGATGGAAAATACACCTTTAAACCAGACATGTAGTGGGAATTGATAAATAGTGTTTTTTCCCCCAAAATAAAGGAATGTGATTCTACTTGTCTGAATGTGTCTCCGATGTACACTGAGCAAGGGGTGACCAAAGACAAAGAAAAGCACATTTGCACAGCAGGCAAACAAAGCATTCAGGAGAGCAAATGAGGGTGGGGGGTGGATGATCACTTCACCTCAGTGGGAGATAGAGACTGAATGAACCAGGAAGCCTTCCCACCCCTTGAAGCAGGGTCAATGAACTTTGAGAGAGAGACTTTCCAACAGTTTACCGGACTATAAGGAGAGGGCAGAGACGCTCTACTTTATCCTTCACCTGAGGAGACCAGAGGAAGCAGTGCTTTGGACTCTGTGGGGATCCCGACTAAGAGCTAGGCAGCCACTGTGGAAAATTGGTGAGGAAACTGCCTTGAGGAAGCCAGCAGCTTGTTAAGTTAGCTGTTTGCCATTAGAGCATATTTACTTTGGTTTGTTTGTAACCCTTTCTGCCTTTATCACTGTTACTTCAACTCACTCAAAATCTATCTTTTTAGCTGATTAAATTTACCTGACTTCTCATCCAAACCAACCAAGTGCTTTGATGGCACTGATGGGACACTTAACTCTGCTCAAGAAGATAAGCTGCTGTTTTTGCCTCCTGTGCATCTTCCAGGAGAAGTGTAGACACACCAAGGAGACAATTTGGGGAAATTTGGGTTGGAGGAGGATGCTGAAGTCACTCTGCAATCAGAAAGGCTATGTCTACACAGCAGCATTATTTCGGAATAACGCCAGTAAATAACATAGTGCACGTCTACACAGCAAACCCGTCATTTTGAAATAAATTCGAAGTAACGGGCATCTTACTCCAACTTCTGTAAACCTCCTTGTACGAGGAGTAAGGGAAGTCGGGGGAAGAGTGCTCTATTTCAAAATAACCACTGCGTAGACAGCGCCAAAAGTCAAAATAAGCTATTTTGACTTAAGCTACGCAATTAGCATAGTTCAAGTTGCATAGCTTATTTTGAGTTTAGCCCTGCAGTATAGATGTGCTCTAACTGGACAGAGAAAGTTAACATGTGAACTGCAGACTTGGCAGCTAGTGTCAGGGTCTAATCACAGCAGCACAGCATTTAAGGCACTCAAAGGTTCAGGACAGGTGGTAACAGTCTCTCATTGGTCAAGACAACCTCAAAATGTCAAGTTCAACGTAGGAAGTGGCAAAGGAAAACTCCTCACCGTTACTCTCAAGGGTAGCTTCTTAGTCCCATGAATGTCCTCATCTTTCTAATGACTGTGTCCACCATTGCTTCAATTGAGGACAGAATTTTGCTGTTCTCATTGAAATGTGGAAAAATAAGGCAAGAAGTGGGATAATCTATGTGATGTTGACATGTACCTAGAAAGGTGTATTTCCACATTATCTTAGAAGCACTATTGTTATGGGTAACAATTTGCAGCAGCGAATGTCAAAAGCATTTTATAGAAATGATACACTGTAATTTTTCTTACGGACTAAAGAAATCCAAACATGCACTGTTTGAAATGTGAGAGTCCAGCAAAGTGTGTACAAGTTCTTTGCTAGGAGCTCTCCCAACCAGAAATGCATGCAAATTCCAAATCTCTTTCATGCAGATAGTTATATGTCACCCAAGCCTCTATAAATGCCAGTGTGGATCAGCCAAGCACGTATTCACCCAAACAACTAGAATTTGGGGAGACAGCCTGAGAACAAAAAATGAAGATTGATATTGGAGGTAAAGGTTAACAAGAGTGGCTCTGGAAAACTGATACATGGACTAGAAAGGGTCAAGAAATTCAGGCCAGCAGGCAGCAAGCAAGCAGATAGCATATCTGGAGAGTTTAATTAAAGCGGAATTGTATGACTGCATTGCATTTAGTTTCAATAATTATTAATGTGCCCTTTATACCTTGCCTCCATCATACATACTCCACCCCATGACACACAGAGAAGGCCTCTAATCATTTGTATTCTGCTTTAACTTTAGCATAAAATACAAGTTTGATATAAGTGCATCAGCTGCTTTTTACAGGTTTGGGAACAGGCCTTAGGAAATTCATTCTCTTCCTTCTCCAGGCAGCTTTTGAAATCATCTTTCCTGCTCTGATATCTGCCAAAGCCAAAATAAAACTCTCACTGGCATCCACAATCATCATTGAAGAGTCCCTCCTCACTTACTGTCCTAGGCTCCTGAGCCAGACACAGAATCGGTCCATCTTTCTTTTAGAGATTTGTGAGTTGGCCTACCAGTGAGTCCATCTGTCCGTGAGTCCTTTTGTTCAAGAACTCCTCCTAAACAGTAAGAGCTAGGACCACCAAATCTGGTAGGCAGCTTCCAATTATCCTAACTGGTGCCAGGAAAACAGAATGTGCCTGGGATTCGATTGATATCCATAACAGGGAAAGGGAGGGGGCTGAGCAGAGGGGCACTAGGGGATAACGAGTGCAGGAGACAGCAATACAGCAGAGTGACCGGCCACTGCACCACCAAGGGAGTGGCTAGCTGGGGATGGGGCTCGCCATTTTGCCTGCCACTGGCCCAGGTAAGTGGCTCCCCTGCCCAAACTCCCTATCCCTCCCCCCCCCCCCCCATGCCCTTGGCCTCAGCACCAGACTGGGGAGGAAGAAGCCCTACCGCCATTGCCTCCACCCCAGGAGCACCAGCCATAGCCCCCCCGGCTCCCCAACTCTTCCATGTCATCCTACGTGACCATGGCCAGCTGGATTGCGTGGCTCCCCCAGGCCAGCAGGTGGCAAATGCACTCCTCCTGCCCACAGCACTGAGAACGCCAACGTGACCCTCTGCCCCTCAGTTTCCCCTCCAGCCTCAGGCCCTCCCACTCTGGCCCCTGGCTGTCACCCCCTCTGACTCTTAGACTGGGGTGGGGAGCACTGATGTGTGAGGCCTGCCTGGCCACCCTATCCTCAGGCCAAGCCCAGGCAACACCGCATAAGTCTTCTAGTAACATATTAAATGAATCCATAGGAAAAAGGATGGCGTGACCTCTAAAGTGAGCAGGACCGAGCCCAACTGTGACCGGGTCCAGGGCTGGGGGGCCATTCCCCCTTCCCCTTAAGGCAGTCCCTCTTCTGGTACTAGCAGTTCCCACACCTAACTCCAGTGCGACTCATGTTCAGGATGCTATGATGGGCGCACTCTACACGCAGACAGCAAGCGTCTGATGCTCTCTGAGTCGGGCCCTCAGCACAATCCGGTCCGGCTGACGGGGTGTACAGCTGAAACGCGCCAGTCGACCAACCACTCCTGGTTGTGCCCTGGGCTGCTTCCTCTCCCCTTTTGGCCCCTGCAAGTCTGCCTTACGGAGCTGGGAATTCAGGAGTCCTCGTCGTCACCCCTCCCGCTCTGGTCCCCCCAACCTCCCGGGTCCGGCTTCTCGAGGCTCACCTCCCCCGAGCCGACAGGATGCCTCCAGAGTGGGGTGCCGATCAGGGGCTCTGGTTCGTCCGAGCCACGTCAGTTTTGGCTCTGCACCACCACCCCTCCTGCTGTCCTGGCGGGAGCATTTTTAAACGTCCTGCCACTTCCTGCGCTCCCCAGGGGCGGGCCCAGGCCGTGCCAATGTGACAGGGGAGGGGAAGGCCCGCCTCCTCTGCACCAGCCACATCATGGCTCTCCGCGGCCCCCTGGCTCACCAGCTGCACAGCTGTGCGGGAGCACCTGGCACACCACCAGTGCCCGCACCTGGGTCCCCAAACAGGGCTTGCCCGCCAGGGGCTTCAGTGCAGGGCGGGGGCGTCCCGTCACAACAATACTTTGAAATGTACCAGAAACAGAACAGAAGACACCACAGATCAGGAAGTGGAGGTGTAAAGGACTCCCCGTGGCACCACCAAGCATCCAAGCAAATCTCCTTCAACTTAAGTGGCCAATTGGCTTCCAGGGCTACCCCATATGGCATACAGTAGTCATTCAAGTTTATATTAATGCCCAAGAGTCTATTGCACATCTAGCTGGGTCCTAGCCCTTAAAACCAACTGGGAGGTGAAAAAACAGATCTTGTAGGCTGCCCCACTGTATTCTAGTTTTCACTGAGGCACTTTTCATACCACTGAGGAAACCTGTTTACTGGCAGTGTGCCTTCACCACCTGCATTGCCTGACCCTGAATTTACCAAAAAATGTGGTTCAACAGGCAGCCCAAGGGCCAAATCTGGCGCCTGAACTTGTGCTGTAGAACAAAATGGCATCCTCTGGACACTGTGACATCGCTTGCGCCACATCACTTGCAAGGCCATGCTTCATGGAGGATGCCTTTTGTGGAGCATCAGTGCCACGGGACTGCTCGTTGGTTTTAAAATGACAGACTAGCCCAGATACCCCTCTGAGACCGGAAAGGTGGGACTACCACCTCCCGCATTCAAAGAGCAGGATAGAACCGTTCCTGGCAGATCGAGCTACCCACGCCGACTCTTCCCCTCGATGGAAAGCTTGGTGCAAAAATGGGTGCACTGAGTTGTGACATGCCTTAGTAAAAATGCCAGTGCATGCTACAGCTATTTGAATTGTTCCTCTTATCCAAAGTCACCTTTGTGGGGTATTTCCTGTATTCGTTTCAATTTAAAACCACCTATAGCTGCTCCTGTTATATGCAGCAGGGTCCACAGGAATTTGGGAGGTTGTGGGTAGGTGCTGCGGAAGGAGAACAACTCAACAGTGATGCAGCCAACTCTGTCCACTCAGTACCACATAACCTAATCACTTCAATCCCGCCTCCTTTCATCCTTTGGCGCTTTGCTTTGATTTGCTGCTGGTGAGTTGTTGTCGCCAATGACTCCCATCAATATTAGATTTTGTCAAGCCAGCCTAAGGACTCAGAGTGTTGACCAGTACTTGATTTACCACATTTTTTACATTCCAAGTACAGTATTTGCTTTCATTTTCACCTGGAAGCCAGTCGGCCGGTTGATATATAGAATATCAATTAACATCTCTAAATATTAAATTAAAACAATACTTACCACAGAACAAAGTCGTGCAATAATCTTAAGATTACCATGTACACAATAGTGCCATACAAAATCTCATGAAAACAATATGTGCTCTTTTGCTCCAGTAACCGCATTACTGGAAATAGATTCTCCACAATCCTCCTTCAAACAGCCATTTAAACCTCAGGCTTAAGGGAGATTATGCTGTTTGCTGATTTAAGCTGAAAGGGAAGCCTGTTCCAGTCATCTGGGGGCTCCAAAGGAAAATGCTCATCTGCCAAATTCTCTCTTTATCCTAGTACAATGTACAGCATCTAAATTGTGGTGCTAAACCTCAAAGCAAAATCACTCTCCTGTCCAAGGTAACATTTAAAATAGTCACAGGGATTTAGCGAGTATTGCTAGGGGTTGTTTTAACTTTGGTGTAATGACAGGATCTTGCCTGGTCTGCCTGATCTGCTAATGATGTTTATTGTCACGTTAACGCTGACCAGTTCACGCATCTCTCCACAAACAAGGATCACTCGCTTTCTAAGAGGAACAGGCAATTGGCCAGAGGAAACAGATGGTTTTATACTATACTGGATTGGGACTCAGGAGATCTGGTTCAATTCCCAACTCTGCAACTCACTTCCTACGTGACAATGGACAATCACATGGACCCAGATCCTTAAAAGATATTTAGCCCCTAGCCTCCTCTTGATTTAATTGGGATTTAGGTGTCTATTTACCCTTGGGGATCAGGACTCTTCATCCTTCCACCTCACATCCTCACCTGTAAAATGAGGGAAACAAGAATCCTCGTCCTCCTCCTTCGTCTCATCCATTTTGACTGGAAGCTCTGAGGGGTAAGGACGGCCTTGGATTATGTGTTTGTACAGTCTCTAGCACAAGGGCTGCCATTTCAACTTGGCTCTCTAACTGCTAATGTAGTACAAATAGGCCCTAATATCAAACTGCCAATCCAGTTCCTATGTTGTGGGGCTGTAGCGCTCAACCAGAGACGACTGTACCCCTTTCAGGAGTCTTGTTTGTCTTCGTACCCCCAAGTTTCACTCACTTAAAATCTACCTCGTTGCAAAATCAGACATAAAATTACTCAATTGTCACAGACACAATGCTACCGAAAAATTGCTGCTCTCATTTTCACCGTACAATTATGAAGTAAATCAATTGGAATGGAAATATTGTACTTACATTTCAGTGTAGCATATATAGCACAATATCAACAAGTTTGTGTGCGCATGAATTAGTTTGCACTGACCACACTACTGGTTGAACCTCTCTAGTCCTGCACCCTTAGAACCTGGCCGGTGCCAAACGAAAGAATTTGCCAAACCACTACAGGTCAATATTGTCTAATAGCATTACAAACACTTCCACTGCTTACTGGGCTCTTAGAAGACATGTAGAGGTAAATTAGAGCTAAATAACAGCACAGAACACAGAGCCAACATTGGTGGCTGTAAATAAACTTTTTGGGACCATGGGAATCTTGGGGTAAGTGGGCATCCAGCTAACTAAAATCATGCAGGATTCAATAAATATCTAGAGGAGAAGACCTCTACGTACTCCTGGTTGAGAACCACTGATCTGATGGATACAAGGGGTTACACGGGCAACATCAAGAAACAGTTGGAAAAACAAGTAAAAATATGGAACATTATTCCACGGCAGGTTCCCCTGTGCATTGTATTACTTCACTCTATCGCAAAGATACTGAACACTCAGGAGGCCCCAAGCAGAATACTCCTGCCCAGTCATTCTTCAGGTACTTTAGATACCAAACCCTCCACGTGTTCTAGTCATGCCAAATAATTACTGAATTCTCCAATGACCACAGATCTTTTTGATTCCTGTTACCCACGGTGCTTGGGTATGTTCATCCCACCCCCTATCCTTTTCTGTCCACTATCATCATGAACATTTGAGACAGAGAGGCAACAAAACCTAGTAGAATAATACCCTACCACTGAATGTTAAAACAATGCAGTTAATGCAGCGTTATGCCTGGCAAGATGACACAATTTACAGATTTAATCGTTTAATGCCAGGCACTTCAAACTTCCATTCTATGTGTAATTTCATACGTGAAATTATTTATCAATAGGAGATGGCTCCACTTCAAAACAAGTAAAAATACAATTAGATGCAGCAGGGCAGAATAAATTTCTTCTAGTAATATGGTTACAGCAGCATGTACAACCCCTCTATAAAACCTTATAGTGAAGCTCAATTCTCTTATGACATAATGCCTCTAAATATACCACATCATTAGCAAAATTACATAGCTAATGAAGGGAAAATTAATGGAGCTCTGTAACATTTTATAAGCCTGTAAGAACAGCTACTTGTCATACATCGCTAGGAAGTAATTGCAGCAGAGTCAATCGCATGAACTCATTAAGCTTTTAACAATACAAACTGGGCAAGCTATTTCCCAAAGAGAATCTCCTCCAAATGTGCAGTTCACTGGCATTCCAGGCATCCTGCTAAAATTTTCCTGCAGGGAATTTGAGGAACTCAAGCTGTTTGGCTGGCAGGCAGGACTGCAGTTTGCCCTAGAGCAAAGTGTACTGTACCATCAAACAATCATACACAAACATACATGGATGCCCTACAATCTGTTTTGTTCATATAGAAAAATGCATTGAAAAAGTCTGCTGAGTGGGTAGCACTGTAGTGTTTAGGAACGCTAAATCAGGGAAGGTCTGTGTTTCTGTATTATGGGCTTGCATAGGCCAATGGAAGGAAACAGTACATTTGTGAATGTGTTTGTACAGTACATCATGCAATGTTGCTGGCACTGTATGCATTGAATGGGGGGACTGATTGTCATGGATTTTTATTATGGATGAGCTGGCTGCTTATGAAGCAGTTGGGGGCAGGAGAACTGTACATAAAATTAAAGCCCTTATTTGTGAATATGGCTGTATTTTAAAAAGCCCAATATTAAAGCATTGGCAGGCAGGCCAGCTGCCATTAGAACACTGAAACAGTGATCAACCAACACCTGAACTGGTAACAAAACAAAAGGCATAAAACCAAACATTAAACAGAGCAAGCCGTGCTGTAAAACCCCCTAATTTTGCTTGTCTTCTGCCTACCCTCCCCCCCGGAAATTCTCCTTTCCCTTTCTTGTGCATTCAGGGTGCATTTGGCAAAGGGACTTGCAAGGGGGGTGAGGCCTGCTTCCCTCTCGGACTAGTCCATGACAGGCTGGAGACCCAGGCCGAGGTACAAGGGGCTGTAGAGGCTGAAGGACCCAAGAGCAGGTATCAAACAGTCGTTTATGATCTCCATAATTCAAACGGTTTCACTTCACCCGCAAATGTGGTTTGTGAAATCTCAAAGCCAAACAATGATATTTTGCAAACCTGAACCTGCACAGCCTCCGTGGAGAAAGCTGAGTTAGTCAAAGTAAAAACAATGCCATCGTTTCACGCATTCTACATTTTGAAGAACATAAATGTTCTTAACAACAAATGGTGAGGTAGCACTTTATAGACTAACAAAACATGTAGGAAACTCCGGTCATCTGAAGAAGTGGGCTGTGCCCACAAAAACTCATTTTACCACCTACATGTTTTGTTAAGTCTATAAAGTGCTACCAAACCATTTGTTATTTATTCCTGTACAACAGGCCTACACAACATATGGCCTGAGGGTCGCATGCGGCCCACAGGGGTTCACTGTGCGGCCCATGCCAACTACGGGCGGCGTGGCCCTATCCGATCTGCCGGCCAGGCAGAGAAGCAGAGCGCCGCCAGGGAGGGGAAAGTGCGGTGATTCTCGCTGCCAGGCTGCCTGCATGCAGCTCCAGCGCAAGGAGGCGAGGCATGAGCCAGAGGGCGGGACACCGGCAAATGCCAGGATGCTGGCGTAACGTCATGGCCGGCGACCACCGGATTCAAAAAGGCTCCGGCAGCCCCACAACCCAGAAGCCAGGTAGGGGAGGGGAAGGGGATTGTGCTGAGGGGAAGGGGGCAGGTCAGGAGAAAGGGGAAGGCACCAAGGGGCAGAGTGCAGGAGAGACAAATGCCAGGGGGCCAAGTGGAGACACGCGTGGCGTGGGTTTTATTTTTCTTCTTGACAAAACTTTTTAGCCTGCGTGTTCAGTATTTTTTGGGAGAGCATCCCTACTTGCGGCCCGCAGCTGTTTTCTTTGGAGTAATAGGGCCCTTGCCGCTTTCCGAGTTGGGCAGGCCTGCTGTACAGACTAACTCAGCTACCCCCAGAAACTTATAAACATTCTTGTGATCCCTGAACACCTAAAAATGATTTATCCCAAGCTGCTGGTGGCAAGCTAGTCATATATGCATTGGATGTTTTCAAAGCTCTGGTGAGATCTTTGAGTGAGGTGGACTTGTCCTCTCCAGAGGTGAGTCTGGGAAAACACACCTTTCCCAAAATGTGACTACCTCTCTGGAGTTCCTACTACAGGAAAAGATAGAAGATACCAGCACTCAGAATTGGGTCAAAATTCATGTAGATGCTAACACACATGCTAATATGGACTCATAAAGAACTACACAGCCTCCACCTCACACAACTAGCTTGCTATTCCATTGGCTTGGCAAGTGATCTGGAGTGATGTGGTAACGAGGACAGCAACACAGGGTACTAATTTTTATCACCCTGGCACATCTTTGCAAGAGTATGAGAATTTCTAGAAATAACACTAATTATCAATGCTTGTTTCATTATTTCTTGGTCTCTATTTTGAATTCTACATGGTGGAGGCGATGAGAGGTGGATATCATCTACAGCTACACGATGCTGCCTGTGTAATAACTTCTGCATGGGGTCATAAATCGAAAACCCCTCCTGTTCCTGGTCTCGTCAAATGTGGAGCCCATACTTTCCTGGCTCCAGGGCTACATCTGCCCCTTTTGTTTTGCTGCTGGTTCTGGGGTGGGTTGCTCCTCAGTCGGAGGGCAAATAATGCCTACTAGGGATTGAGCTCTTGGGTACTGATTTTAGCACCAATGTCACTTTTGGCAGATTGATCGGGCATCCTCTGGCTCATCCTCTCTCACAGGTGATTCTGGGGTCAGAAGATCACCTTCCAGACTGACTAGGCCATCATGGACCATGGCTGACTCCGTACTCAGCACCGTACTCAGCACAATACCCACTACCTAGTCAAGCGCTTTATAAAAGAGTCAAGGTGGTAGCGAGTTCCCAGAAGTGCAGGTCTCACCCCTAGCTTTCAGCCACAATCGGCTCCCTACACTGGTCACCAAGCTGTTGAGAATCTGCCCATCTATTTTCATTCGAAGCTCTCACCCCCAGGACCTTAGCCAAAGCTCATTAAGTTCAACGAATGACTCCAATTGACTTGAGTGTGCTCTGTATGGGGTCCATAATGCAAGAGGAAGTATATGCAGTAATTGCTAACCTCTGCCATGTTCACAATGCACCCGCATGACATTCCTAGTTGCCATATGGGAGCCTTCCAAACTGTTACCATAGCTACCTGGACAATCCTATTCCACACAAACTGATGGCAGACAGCCTTAAGCTTTGGTTAACCAATTTCAGTGATCTGCTTATCAAGTGGCTCTACAAAATGTTCACCCAGCTAGCCTGTATCAAATATTCTATTCCCAGGGTGCGTGTGTTATCAGACAGGAGAGACAAAGGACCGGGGAATTATTTGTTTTCATTTCAACAGAAATGCTGTCTGCTAACAAAGAGTAACCAAGGAGGAGGCAGCCCCTGGCTAAAGAAATCTCACTATAGTAAAATATTTGTACTTTCTTCCTGAACATGATATTGAAGGTTATTGATGGATCAGCTCTTTGGTCACATGGGCTGGTCAAAGAGAGAAAATATAAAATAAGAACCTAAGAACATAAGAACGGCCGTACTGAGTCAGACCAAAGGTCCTTCTAGCCCAGTATCCTGTCTGCCGACAGAGGCCAGCAACAGGTGCCCCAGAGAGGGTGGCCCAAAGACAATGATCAAGCGATTTGTCTCCTGCCATCTCTCTCCAGCCAAGGACACCATTTTATCCCCTGGCTAATAGCCTTTTATGGACCTAACCTCCATGAAATTATCTAGCTTCTCTTTAAACTCTATTATAGTCCTAGCCTTCACAGCCTCCTCTGGCAAGGAGTTCCACAGGTTGACTACATCCCCAAAAAAACCCACCCCAGCTCTGCAACTGGTCAAAGAGTCAGAATTTTCAGAAAGAGAGATGGAGAATTTGTCTCTTTCTGGTCAGGTCTAGTGACCACTTCACATGCATCTACCCACACTGGGGAAGAGAAACTGGTACGTTCCGCACTATTTTCAAGGTCACCTATTAATTAGGGATGTAAAATCCCATTTAATTGGTTAACCAGTTAAACGTAATTTTTAACCAATTAACCGAATAAAGGGGGAGTACCTCCTCCACCATAAACAGGGGCTGCTCCAACTGGGCTGGAGCGCCCCTTCCTGCGTGCATGCAGGCTGGACCTGTTGTGGATAGGGGATGCTCTGGCCAGCCACAGCAGCCTCTGCCCACAAGTAAGGATCAGCCAAGGGCCAGTGGTTTTAAAAATTGCCTAACTCCACCCTGGATATTCCTGATATCCATTTAGGGATCCAATGCCTTTTTGAATTTTAAGGTCTTTGTACTGATTGCCACCAGAAGTCACTGAGAACATTGCAGGGGAAAAGTATTTCCTTTATCAGTTATGAATGAACTACTTTTCAAAATTCTCATTGTGTGTCCTCATGTTCCTGGGTATTTGCCTAACCACACATTTCTATCTTCTGCTCTGTTTCTGAATGGCACATCTTGTCGGATTTAAGTGTTTAAGACATTTTATGATTCGATCTTAAAACTGTCTAATGAACTGTAAAAGACCCCTGTTAAAAAATAAAACAGTTTGGTGTGACTAAGGGGGGACTCAATAAGATCTTAAAACAGATACCATGGAAAATAGTGATTCACTGTTCATCTTCTAGGAGCTTTGCTAGTTTCACTACAGTAGGTCAAACTAGTTGCTTTGCTACATCATGGACTCTGCAGTCAGGTGTATCAGGTTGGGCAGCACTGAACTAATGCAATGTGATTGTAAGCCTTTTTCTGATAAAGTACAGTTTCCCTTCTGCAATCTGGTTTGATTTTCATCTGGTTGGGGTTTTTTTTATTGCATTGTACTTCATTGTTGGCAATGCATATAACGCTTTTCACACCCTCTGACAAAGAGTTACAGAGAATGAATGAGCAATTTTCTCGCTGGGCCAATATCAGTACATCTCAATT
Source organism: Pelodiscus sinensis (assembly GCF_049634645.1). Taxonomy (NCBI): domain Eukaryota; kingdom Metazoa; phylum Chordata; order Testudines; family Trionychidae; genus Pelodiscus; species Pelodiscus sinensis. Next base: position 6,679,906 of record NC_134720.1, on the reverse strand, counting down.
CAGTTTGGATTCATAACATTTATAATGGAATTGAGCAGCGCAAGATCTACTACCCATATGGTGTGATAAGAAGGTCAATGGCTGACAACCAGGTTTTATGGTTTCCTTTTTAAAGTGTATGCCATGTTTGAAATTTCCTGACTTCCATTGTGTCATGTGTAAAATACTGCTGCCTGCTCTTGTTATTGCCCGTGTAGAGTGGGAACATAACAAATGTATGAAAGGCTGATATTGCATCAGTGAGCTATTGGCAGAGCTTGAAGAAATATACACAAGCCTATAGCATGTATGATGGTGTTAAAGGATGCTTTTCTGGGTAAGACATCCGAGTGGGACACAAGAGATCTGGGTTCAGTTTTCCTGCATGAATTGGGGCAAGTCACTTACTCTTTATGCGTTAGTTTCGAATCTTTCAAAGGGGCAACAATATCCTGTCTCCCATCCTTTGACATGTGCACACTGCCTCACAGGTTGCACTAGCAGTGGGCACCAAAGTACTGTGCTGAATCTCCCGTGTGTGTATGCTACCAGCATGAGCCTCAAGGTTCTTTCTTCACATTAATGTAGTCTTGTTTGAAGAGGACGTGTAGACATGTCCTTTGTCTGCCTGTTTAGATTAAAAACTACTCTGGGCAGGAGCAGTCTAGCTATGTTTTGATTGGACGTACATGTCACATGAACTTGGTCTGGGCATAGAGATTACCCCTCCTGTTTCACTTAGGGGACGTCTACACTATTACGAAATAACTAGCGCTATTCCGAAATAACTTAGACTGCATCTACACAGCAGGCATTTATTTTGAAATAGTGTCCAAATACTGTCAAGCTGGAGGACTTCTTACTCCGACTCCTGTAACCCTCATTGTACAAGGAGTAAGGGAAACAAGAGGGCTCTATTTCGAAATAAGTGCTGTGTAGACGTTCCCTATTTTGAAATAAGCTACGCAATTGACGTCGCTCAATTTGCATAGCTTATTTCGAGTTAAGCCCTGCAGGGTAGACGCACCCTTAGTATGACACTTAAAATCGTATTTCCGGTGCAATTACCAAACAGACCTTTGCTTGCTGTGGATACATACGTAGCCCACGACTCACAGAGGGGTTTTCTGTTGAACATTCATTTGCTAGAAATACAATCAAAGCAGAGGCCCACAATCAAAGCAGAGAGAAGTGCCACCCTTACTTGTGAGCAGTCAGCAAGTCATTGTGCTGAGCTGGGATTTGCTAGAGCAGCATTATGCAGTTACAGAAGCTGGTTCAGGGAGCCTGAGACTCAAAGCACGATGCTATTCAGACACGCACGTCTAAAAGCGGCACCTCCCATCTGCAATGTATTCCCGGCTCAATCATCTCAGTTTGCAGACAGAAATAAACGGGCACTATTTTTGTCTCCTGTCAGCACTGCAATAAAACTTGGGGAGAAGGTCAGATGGCACATGCTGCCAAACATTTCCTGCATTGGCAGTTTTGTCATAGGCACGTTGCACTTTTGGAAGAGCTACTCAGGATACAACATCCTCTCTCCCCTCAAGCCATGCTGGAGGGATTGCAGCTCAATCAGCAAATGGAGATTGCCTGCCACAGAGAGAAGCTGTACTATTTCCATGAAAATAAGCAAGCAGCAAGCTCCATTTGATCCAGTCTTGTTTCGATGGTTACTGCAGGCGCTACTGATGTTATTAGTTAGAGCCCACTGCATCTCAACTCAGCCCGTTACTTAGGTAGCCTAATACAAGACTGGCTTTTGCAGGCGCTCCCGTCTCTGGCAATCTGCACTGAATTATACAATAGATGTTACTCTTGAACTCCCCAAGTTCACTGTTTGCTACAGGCAAGGACAGTCCATCTGTTCCCCTGCTAGAACTTTGGAGGGAGACATGCCAGCGAAAGGGATTTTTCCCAGTCGGTGAGGCCAGGGTACACAGGCAAAACAATTAGAAGCAGATTCTTGTCTGATTAACACACTAAAGAAAAGAGACCGGACAACGTACCTGGAGGCTGGCTGTAGACCAAGCTCCCTGGCTCTGCAAGAATTGGACCCAGAACGTCCGGTTATAAATGCATGAACCTTTGCAGCCTGAGCGGAGGGGCTGTCTGTTAGCGTGAAGGCAGTAAAAAGTCATACATGAGTGCAGAGCAAAGACCCACACGATGCCTCCATGGGCTACCAACTGCCGAGAAGGGAACTATCTCCCTTCCTGCTCAGCCAGTACAGAGTAGGGTTTCCAGGTGTCTGGTATTGACCTGGACAGTCCGGTATTGTCGCCTCCTGTCGGGTAAAAAATTCAGAAAATACGGGACACCTAAAATGTCTGGTATTTTCTGGGTTATTTTCTGGGCGAAAATACCAGACACGTGGCAACCCTACACACATTCAGCAACCGCCCCCCGCCCCCATGGACCTGCCACCGGGCCCCTCCACTCCCCCGCTTACCTGGGTCTGCAGGGGAGCTGTCTTGTGGCGGGAGCAGAAAAACAAGATGGCCACCAGCCAAAAGTCTCTTCTTAAAGGGGCCATGCTGAGTTTTTTTATTTATTTTGGGGGGTTTTTTGCTCAACAACTTTGGTGTCCCTCCTTTTTTTTTTTCTTCTCAACAGAATTTTTTTCACGGTTTTTTTTTTTGGGGGGGGGGGGGGGGTGTTCAGTATTTTTGGTTTTACCATGTGGCAACCCTAGTGCAGAGGGAAAGAGAACCAGGCCCATGGCCTTAACTTTGAGGTGTGCACAATGCCTCTTCTTCATTCCCCCATCTTGGAGCTGCTAGGCGCCAAGCCGGTCCCTCTGGCTGCTCTCTGTTGACTTACACTAGTCACCTATATGACTCCTCAAGGGACTGTAATGGCCTTTGGGGAACACTGAGCACAAGGTAGCCCCCTGGCTATGGTACCTGTGGTAGCCTCCCCAGGGAGATGGGGGCAGGAGAGGCTATTCTGGCTCTGCACTGCCTGTGCATCCTCAGGCTACTGACAGGATCCCGCAGGATCAGCTCTACTTATTGTCGGTCCATTCTGAGCCATCAAAGTGCAGGGCCAGGCCCAACGTGCCTGCACTCTTGCAACTCCCTCAATCCTGGGGCCTTGAATCTGCTCCTGCACCAGTCAGCACAGTCCTGGCCTGCATGTCTGACGCTCATTGGTTGGGCTGGTGGACTCACATCCCTTTCACTTGAGAGGCTGCAGCAGTGTGTAGACTGGGGGCGCAGGGAGCCATTGACCCAAACTGTATGATGGAAACCACTACAAGCCCGAGGGCGGGGGTTCTTCTGCACCCCCACATGTTTGCCAGAGCTTCAATAAATGATCCCCATTACCTAGGGGCACCAAGCTAGAGAACTACTGCCTGTCCCAGCACAATCTACAGTTATCTCTGTCAGAGGGGTAAGGGACCGGAAATAGTCAATGATACCTCAGATACATTTTTATCATATTTTGGAACCAGAAAGACTCCTCTGAATGTAGGCTTCTTTCCACCGTGCTGGGCCGATTCATCTCAATGTAAATCAGAAGTGATTCTGTTGATATAAGTGGGCTGATACCTGCACAGAACTCAGACCAAGCGGAGATCAGCATGAGACCCGCTATTTGTGGCTTCATACAGAACTAAAGGCAACATCTTGATTCCGGGATATGGGACTTGGGGGAAATGTTTGTTGTGCATATTCTTGGCATCCTTACACCTGCTCATGGGCCTTTGGTGCAGTACCCCACTATCCTCAGCTCAGCAGACACAATAGCAACTAATGAATTTCAGCAAGTTGAATTCAGAAAAAGACAGACTTCCGGTACTTATAATACAGGCAACTATATGCCAAATTAATAATGCATAAAACATCAATAGCTTTCCATTCAGAGGTATCACAGTGCCTGTCAGCCATTGATCTTATACCATATGGGTAGCAGAACTTGCACTTCCATTTTACAAGTAGAGAAATCAAGACAGAGAGGTGAACTAACTTACCGCAGACCCCAGAGGCAAAGCTAAGACTAGAAGCCTGGTCTGCTAGTCAAGTACAAATATGCTGCTTCCCACGAAAGACCCAGGTCCATTCCACCACCTATGGATCGTAAAGGGAGCTTTCAAAGCAAGGGTTAGTTTTTGATTAGAAAACTAAATTTTAATAAATTTACCATCTGTAACTATACACAAACCCGGGGGGGTGGGGGGGCTGAACCTTTCGTACTTTAGAATTATTTGCAGTGCAGTTCAAAACATTTCATAACGTTTGTTCTCTTTACTTCCTCCTAACCCTCACCCATCTCCCGTCAATGCCTGGAGATCCCATGCAATTTGATTGGGGGATCTTGTGGTAAACTTGCAAATTGATTCAGTCCCATCACACCCCCTCAATTCCAATCCCACACTCCTAATTCCAGTATGACTATTTGCCTGGATTGAGGATTACTCCCAGGAGGAAGGGCTATTAAGAGCTGTTCTGACAGGAAAAGTAAAGGATTTTGTTTGTTTAAGTTTATGGGTTTTTTAATGATCTCATAAAATGCAGAGGGGTGGGGAGGGAGAACCGGAACCAAACTTCACTAGTGACATTCTTAGGAGCAAAAATCTATCAAAGCAGCTGTGCTTTAATTCTAATTTTTCTACACAAGATGTGTTTCAAACAATGTTTAACTACTATGTTACCCATAAAATTAACATTTCACGTGAATTTCATGGATTCTAGGGATTCTGCTTTTACAGCACAATGGCGACCGAACCTTTCAAAGATGTGCCAGGGACGAGGGCTCGCGCACAAACTGGTAACAAAGGCAGACCATGAGACTGGCAGGTTAGTGCCACTGGCTTTGTTAGTTTTTCCAGAGGTTGAGGGTATATCTACACTGCAGAGTTTTTCCGGAAAAGCGGTCGTTTTTCCAGAAAAACAATACAGTAAAACTCCAATAGTCCGGCATCCAATAGTCCGGCATCAAAATGGCAAGAGCCTAGTGAGTGAGCTTTAGCAAAAAATGAGTCACAAGGTAACAGCGGCAGCAGCTGAACTGAGCAAAAAGGGTAAAAAAGGCTTTAAAAACCTAAAACATTACAGTATACTGTATACAGTATGTACAATAAAAAGGGTTAAGAACACTTTATATACAGTATATAATGTATACCGTGTGTGTGTATATATAACCAGTTTATAGTACCTCCTGATAGTCCGGCATATCTGATAATCCGGCACCACCTAGGTCCCATAGGTTCCGGATTATCGGAAGTCTACTGTACTTACATCCACATTGCTATTGCGTTCTTTTAACAGCAAGTCAAAAGAACAGAGGGTTTTTTCTGATGGCGGTAAACTTCATTCTACGAGGAAGAAGCCTTTTTCTGAACAAGCTTTTTTCGGAAAAAGGTGTGTGGGGATGCGGAAGAGAGTGTTTTTTCAAAAGAAGAGGCCTCCAGGAAAAAACACAGGTACCTTGGTGGCCACTCCGTTCACAGTAATCACAACTGAAATGTGAGATAGCTCCAATCCATGTGGACGCTATCTTTCAAAAAAGCACATCGCTTTTTCATTGCGCTTTTGCTGTGTAGATGCTCTCTTTCAAAAGAAGTTTTTCCAGAATGTAGTCCCCTTAATAAAGGGGCCTCTGTTTTATTCTGAAAAGACCCTGTGTGCTACAATTCAGACTACAATTCCCATGAGCCCTTGGGAAAGAACAGGAAGGGAGGACTCTGGGGGGAGAGAGGACTGCTCTCTCCATGTGCTGAAGAAAGAGGCCTAGCAGTCTGGGACTCTACCTTGCAGTTTGGAACCAAAGGGGGAGCCAGGCTGCTGCCAAGGACACTGATCCAGTGCAGGGGCTGTTGGATGCAGCTACTACATGCCTGTTGGAACTGGGAGTTAGCAGGCTGCTTCCTATAGGCACAGCACGAGGCAGTAAGTTTGGGCCTTGCTGGAAGAGTGCTGCCTGGGACAGAGCTGCTGTTTAGCCTGGACCAAATCCTCACTACAGCCGCAACATCAGCGCCAACGCAAGTGTCTGGGACTGAGTCTAGGGGTGTGCACACGCTGAGGTGGGGTCACTGTTGTCTAGCTGTATAAGCTTCAGTTATTGTGATGTGTTTTGTTAATGCTATTCCTTGCTATTCTGTTAATCCCTGTTTAGTTAAGTTAAGTAAAGATTGTTTATTTTAAAGTATTCTATTAGATCCAGCTTTATGTTGGAATGAGTATATTCCTGGAGGCTCTCAAGGCACCAGCGTGTGTACAAGGCCAGCCAGGTGGAGGCACCACCATTTTACATTCATTGCCAGCAAGGGACTGCAGCAAGGGGGTGGATAGGGCTTTCCCCAACTAAACACCATCACCACTGGGGTGCTCAAGATCTCTTAGGTTAAAACATCTGGCGCCCAGGCACACCTGTGAGTGTGACCTGCTCCCCAGTAACCCGGGTTACATTTTGGAGGCACCGCTGGGATATCCCCTTTACCACCTCTAATTTTGCTGCAAGAAAAATTGTCCCTGCTTTCTTTACTGGTGTTGGAGTTCTGATTGTTTTCTGAGATCTGCTGGTATTTAAAACCTTTGTTTGTGTTTCTAAACCTGTTATTGGATGCATCATGGAACCCTTTAAGTTACTGTCCTAGTGTAGAGATGTAGGAGTGCCACCCAGCCGAGCGCTTATGCTGGGCAAAGTGCCCATATATACTGAGGATGCTACTATCTACCAGGCATTAGGAACTGTAAAAATCTTTGGTAAAACCACAATCTGTGGTCGCCGAGGTGACTAACACCCAGACTGTGTCAGTACTGGTGAGAGCAGCTGCTGATCTTGACCCAGGGTGTGTACCCCCGGAAGTTGGTATTGTGGGTGAAGTTGGCCCCTGGCCTGTGTTTCTGCCTGGGAATGTCCCAGAGGAGGAGACCACTGAAGCTGTGAAGCAGCTAAATTGAATGTTTTTCTGCAAAAAGAGGGGAAGTCAGTGGAAGATGTGACTACCATTGTTACTCCAGCATCTATGCCATCAGCTGTCACAAATGAAGGTCTGATAGCTGCTTTAGGAAAAATGATGGAAGAATATACCCCTCCCTCCTATGAAGGAGTTGGATATCGGAAGCTGAGATTTTTCTCTGGGATTCATCCTACCCCTGTTGGAGAGGATGACTTTGAATCTTGGATGGACCAAGCTGTCCAGATGATGGAGGAATGGCAATGCTCAGATACTATGAAACGGCAACGACTAGCTGAACGTCTGAGAGGACCAGCCTCTGATGTTATTAGATCCTTACGGATGAGTAAACCATCTGCTGGCGCTATGGAGTATCTCCATGCTTTGGATGATATATATGGGACTACAAGAAGATCTCTTCCAGAAAAGCTTCTTCTGAAAGAAGCCTGCAGTCTAGATGTAGCCTGATTCTGCCTCCCTCTCTCTCTGCGATCATGTATGGGGAAGTGCCTGTGATGTCCAATCTGAGGCTTGCATAGAGGACTTACTCCCCTTTTGCCCTGAAGCGATTGTGTGTATTCCACCATTTCTTACCATAAACTCCCTTGCATTGGGACAATTTGGCCTTTAATCTTCATGTACCGGTGTACAACTATTGTAAATACAAACTATATGAAATATGGGGTAACTCAAACTTAATATAAACTATCATGGACGCAGATGAACTCATGCAACTAGTTCAAACTATCTCTTTGGATTGTCTTTTACACAGCTCGGAACTTCCCATTGGTGACCAAAACTCAAGACACAGAAGTACCATTACCAGCTGTTGCTTTGTGGGGATGGAGGTCATTGTGTTTTTCTAAAAGCTGGCTAGAATGAGGGAATCCCACAAAGAAAACTATTCTCATAAGCAGGGCTTGACAAATGGCGGCAAAATCTACTCGCCAGCCCCGCACTGCACATGCACAAGACCCATATTCGCGCGCTGCCGGTGAACGGGGCGACCGGCTGAAATCTACTCGCCACGGGCGAGTACAAAGAGCGATTTGTCGAGCCCTGCTCATAAGAGTCGTGCATCCAGAAGATATTTGGTTAAATTTTGAATGAGCGCTGGAACAAAAGTCTAATCAGTGGCACCTGAGCTATTTTGATCAGGGTTGGACTCAGTGACGACCTGAAGTCTCTTCCAACCCAATGATGATACTATGGTTCAGTGAGAGAATCCTGACATTCCGAACCATTAGAACTGCTGATACTATTGGTCAGTTGGGTTTAGACAGATCCTCTACCACAAATTCTTTTCACTGTCACAATTTTGATTTTAATCATCCTTAGGGAACAGAGGAGAGAGATGAAAAATTTCAGCTATTATCACTGGTGAGTAATTATTTTGGATGACCTGCTTGTTAAATCATAATGTGGCCTCATTTTCCAGAGCATAGACAATCAGTACCTCTAAAAATCTGGCCCTTCTAAGGGTACGCCAACACTATAGGGCAAAAGTCGAATTAAGCTATACAACTTGATCTAAGTCTATTGCATAGCTTAAGTTGAAATAGGCTAATTCCGTTTTTGTTGCTGTCTGCACAGCAGGAAATTGAAGGAAGAACACTCTTACTTCGACTTCCCTTACTCCTCATGAAATGAGGGTTACCATGAGTCAGAGTAAGAAGTCCTCCAGCTCGCCATTATTTCAAAATAATGGCTTGTAGTATAGACACTCTCTTAGTTATTTTGGAATAACATCAGTTATTCCGAAATGATGCTTCTGTGTAGACATATGCTTACGCAGGGCTACTCAATACACGGCCCGCATGCAGCCCGTGGCTAGTTTGTTTACAGCCTGCGATGCAGTTTGGGTTTATGTGGGGCTCAACATGCAGCGCATGGCTGGGAGCCAAAACAAAAAAGTAGTTAATATAATGGTCTTCTGTTGATAAGCATTTTAGTAGTTAAATTCCTGGACTGTCATTGCCCATTAAAAGCACTGTCCTATAGGTGGAAATCAGGTAAATATTGCATTTTATTAATATCAGCAGAACTGACTTAAATGGAGCCTGTGTGTTGTGTAATCTTGTCTTAATTTTTGTATTCATGCCTGTCAGTGTAAAAGAAGCTATTCACATATATTTGCATGTACAGTAATTCCTCATTTAACACTATAGATATGTTTCAGAAAATGATTGTGTTAAGTGAAAATGTGTTATGCAGGATAAATTTTCCCATTGAAAATAATGGAAAAGGTGGGGGTTACGTTTCAAGCGGTGGTGTTTGTTGGAACTGGGATATAAGGTTGGGGGAGAAAGGGGACTGGGTTACAGCAGGGAGGGGAGGTGTTTGGCTCTGGGGAAGGGAAGGAGGGGAGGGGGATTGGGTTGGGAGTATGCCCCTGTGACGGGTCTGCTGGGACCCGCACTGCATCCAGCAAGGGGGCGTCACCAGGGAACGGTGCAGCAAGCAGTGAACCCTCCGCTGCTTTGCAGAGAGGTGGGCGAAGCCCTGCGCAGCTGCCGGTGACGGGCCGGCTGGGAAAACCCAGGCGCCGGCCTGCAAGCAGGGGTGGAGGAGAGCGGGCAAGGCGTATGCTGAGGGAGAGTCAGCGGGGAACGGCGTGGCGAGCGGCAAACCCTCCGTCACTTTGCCGGGAGGCGGGGGAAGCTCCACGCAGCCGCCGGCAACGGGACGACTGGGGGAAATTGTGTTTTTTCAGGGACGGTCATGTAAGCTGTGGGTAGCACAATAAAATTATCAGTGAATATCCAGCCAAATCATCTTAAAGAGATAGCTAGAGATAGATCTGGATGGAAATTGCTTGATGTTTCAGGTGCCTCTAAATAAAAAATAAAAGAGGATTTCAAAATGGAACTGTCTCTTTAATACCTACTTGCTATATCTTCTCAGCCATTGTCTGCATCCCCTTGCTAATTCAGTAACCCACACTATGATAGTGCTGTTTACAATTAAATACAATTTATTTTGCTAACACATTAAATGAAGTGCCTGAAATAAGCACCAAAATTAGATTCAATAGAACAGTTGTTACATTTTCATTGAATTTCAGCATATTCCATAGTGGAACATTTAATCAGTATTTTAACTATTATGTTTGGAATAATTTGCCAAAGAAATGAAGGTGTGATTTGATTAAATATATTAAAACTGCAAAGTGTTTTTGCATTTAATTGCATTAAAGAAAATAGCTGTTAGATATTAATTAGCATATCTACTAAATGTGACTATTTGTTTCAACTCTCATCCTTTATCTAAATGCACTTGCTTTGGGCAACAAAACAAATCTGATAGAGCTATTTAAATCATTACCAGGGCATGGACATGGATGCCGAAGGGGCAGCTATAACTAGACACTCACAACCAATATCCAGCATTGAAATAAAAGCCTCTCAAATAGGACAATGATTGTATGTTGCTCTTTCCAAAATGGAGAGGCACGTGACAATGGCAACAAAACGTAATGCTGAAAATCACCACCGGTATGAAAAGTTGTGCCATGATTAGGCAGTAAAGACCGGATGGCTAAATGCTCAGTGACCATAATTGGGTGCCTATTTTCAGAGCTTAATTTCTATTTAGGAGCTATAAGGCCCAGGTTGGCAAAAGAGCACTTAACAGCTCCCATGGTGACATTTATGGCCAGAGATTCAAAAGAGCTCAGCAGATTGAGCAAACAGCAGCTCAGCTCTGTAGAAAGAACTGGCCCCAGTGATAAGTCCTGATTTCTTTTGAAAATCAGACCCAATATTTAACTCCTTTGCTTTCAGTTAAACAGAAGACGATTTCCAGGAGCGTCATCCGGGGACTTCCAATAATGCTGCACATTCATCATTAACTAAAATTAGGGGACAAATTCATTCATTGGCTTATACAGCCACAATGCTTTGACATCAATGGAGTAGTGATAAATTTAAACCACACTCGTGAATTTGGTCCCTTGAGCAGAAGAGCATGGTGAAAATTTTGGAAAAAATTCTGCAGCTGACCCCAGGATAGAGGCTGATGGCATCATCTTCTCTGTTCAGTGGAGTGGGTTCCTGAAACAAACAATCCTGGTCTGTGGCCAACTATCTATCCTCTGAGAGCAGGTAATGGGTAGTTAATGGGAAACAACTTGCCTTCTACTCTTTGTGCAGCACAATGTGATGCAACACCACACAAAGGACAAATCCCTCAACATATTCAGATTTGGCTCCATGACTAACAGCCAGTTCAGAATTTTTTGTTAGACTTTTTACTTGTTGTCATCAACGTTTGAAATGAAAAACAAAAAAAGTCGCTAAAGTTTTGACGTTAAAAAATATTGAAACTAGCTGTCTTGCTTAGCGATACCTGATTTTTCCGGGGGCAGGTTTCTCTGCAAGTTCTGAAAACCAGACTTTTGAGCATTCTCAAGTTGGGCACCCTAAATCTTTAGCCACTTTTGAAAATTTAAGCTGGGTACTCAAAGAAAGTCTTTGCTCGCAATACCCCTCCAGATCTTTTGGTATGAATTTTCAAAGGGGCCTAAGCAAGTGTGGTTCTAAGAACTTACATGCCAAGTCTCAGCTTGGAATTAATGTGTGTATGGAATAATAAACCTATCAAACTCTGAGTTGCTAATGGACAGCCACGTTAGATGCCTAAATTACAGCAGCTCAAACGGCGCTGCAATAATCAACCTTGCAACTGCCAAAATGTTTTCATTGTTCATTAACTGGGACTTTTTTGCATTGCTAATCCTAATGAGCTGCCATTCTTATTCCCATTCAAGCACTGTCTGCAGCACATCTCTAGTTTTATTTTTCCACCCAAACAGGCAATCTTATTCAACAGGCAGCCTTTTAATGCAGCAAATCCAGAGAACTAGCTGATATAATGTAACCGTAATAAATCCACAACACAAACAGCTTCAGGGGAAACTGCACTTCACTCCATGGCAGTCTTCAAGGACTTTTGTTTAAGTGGAAAAAGCCAAATGGCTGTTTATTTCTTCTTTAGAAACCCTGCACAAGAGAGCTTACGGCTCTAATCCAATGTCCACTGAAATCAATAGGGCCCTCTCCATTGATTTTAATGTGCATTGGATCAGGCCGTAAACTATTTTCCTCCCTCCCTAAGCACGAATAAGTGAATCCATTTGCAGCACAGAGATTTTTCTAGCTGGGAGCCGTGGGCGGTAGCTGAGGGCAGCCATTTGTGCAGACAACACTTTGCATTTCAACACATGGCTAATTACCACCATCCTGGTTTCTCTTACCCTCCTCAAGTTCCAACATCAGACATTCAGCTGCTCTTTCTTGTAGCCTATTAAAACGAAGGTGTCATTAGGCTGCATTCCCAATTCACAGGAGCTTTCACCCAGAGCTGCCAGGCCTCTCACTGAAGGACGCTAGACACAAAGACCATGTGGATAAATCTGAAACCCCACCATCATTTCATTCCAACAACAAAACCAGCCCTCTGTTGTACGACATTAGAGGCTCAGGGCGGCTTTCCAGTGCAAGAGAATTCGGTGATGCAGAATCTGAGTATATTCCCTTGCTTTATTTACATATGCCAGTCCTGGAACAGAGGTGGTCAAACAGCATGCACACAATCCCTTCTTTCCAGAATCACAATCCAACAGCAATACTCAGTTCCCACTGACTGAGTCACCCTCAAGATTTTCCTTGAAACAGAGACCAAAGCAGAGAAGTTGTCCTGCCTCAGCTCTCTGTCCAAAGACCACTGCAAAACTTTACATTTAAAAAAAATGAAAAACAAACTCAGCACATACCTTCCAAAGACTGAGCTGCTAATGGAAGAAAACGTTCAGAAGAGTGTGTGGAACCTTGCCTCTTGGTGCCATCTGCCGAAACACTGTGAAATTTGTTTACATTAAAAAGCCCTGAACAGATGTAGAAGAAAATACACACTCTCACATTAAGCAAAAGTAAGCAAAAAACTCTTCCAGTCAGGAATACAAGCGCATCTGACCTTTAAAGTGATTTCATGACTGATTAAAGAATCTGCGCGTTCCCACTTTGGCAAAGGCCAATGATTGTATTAAATTAAGAAGAGGCTTGCGCTTAGATTGTTTGGTTAAAATAAATGCTTGTTATTCCAGCGACACAGCCTATCGGTGTATGTAACCTGTCTAGGTATATTTAGAAGCTTCAGGGGGTAGCCGAATTAGTCTGTACAGGTAAACTGAAAAAACAACAAATAGTCTGGTACATTTAGAGGCACTTAAAACACTAAGAAATTTCCATATCTACAGTATATATGAGTATAAAACATGACTTCCTTGGGGTTTGAGAATAAAGTGTTTCTTTACAGTTTCCAAAGGACAATTCTGAGAGTGAAGTTATAACACCGGCAGACGCTGCTCATGTATGGGGGGAATGGAACCTGGGACCTCTGGAGCTTAGTGCACAAGCCTCTAGCACATGAGCTAAAAATCAGCTGGCTGTTAGCTAAGACCGTAGGACAGATTCATTAGTTTCTCTGTACGCGGTTGCAGGGCTACTACATGGGACAATGTAGCACACCCAGAAGAGTGTGCGTTACAATGCAATGAATTGGATATAATACATTTGTGTCTTAAGTCATTGTCCTTGCATGTGTAATCCACACACCTAGGCTATGTCTACACTGGTGCGCTCTTGTGCCAGAAGCATGCAAATGAGGCTAAGCGTGGAATATCGCCAAGCCTCATTTGCATATCTAATGAGCCGCCATTTTGCGGAAGAGGCTCTTGCGCCAGAAGGAGCTGTCTACACTGCCCCTTCTTGTGCAAGAAAAACCCTCTTGCACAATGCCATTACGCTGATTATTTTCAGGAATAATGGCATTGCGCAAGAGGGTTTTTCTTGTGCAAGAAGGGGCAGTGTAGACAGCTCCTTCTAGCACAAGAGCCTCTTCCGCAAAAATGGCGGCTCATTAGATATGCAAGTGAGGTTCGGCGATATTCCACGCTTAGCCTCATTTGCATGCTTCTGGCGCAAGATCGCGCCAGTGTAGACATAGCCCTAGCGTGGTTCTTTGTCCCATGCAATGGCATTTAGACCACCGCAACAGATAAGAACAAGGGACATCTACAGCATGGGCCACGAGCCAGTTGGCTTAATAACTCAAGCTGTACAAGCTCCTATACTAAGCTTCAGAAGTCCCAGAGTCAAATCTGCCTGGTAGTGGTCACAAGTGGGGGCTCATCCAGGATCTCAGCTGGGTCTCTGAGGCTTGGGATGTGCTACCTCAGCTAGGGGAAGTATGTAACCCACACACCTAGTGTGATTCACTATCCATGCAGTGGCACTTACATCACTTACAGCAACAGATAAGAACAAGAGACCTTGACAGCCAGCTGGCTTTATAGCTCAAGCTGTAGAGGCTCCTATACTAAGCTTCAGAGGTCCCATCCACCCGATGGCGGTTACACAAGTTCAAGGGAAGTCTTAAGAGCAGGGCAGAGATCGGAGAATGCCTTATCTGGGGCATGGTGCGTGAGGTAATATCTTTTACTGGCCCAACTTCTATGAGTAAGAGAGAAACTTTCAAGACCCATAGAGCTATTCATCAGGTCTGTGAGTTGAGAAAGATGGGAGTTATCTGGCAGCTGAGAAACTTGCTAATAGTTTGGGAAATGAGAGCTACTCTTAGGAAATCCAAGGTCAGAAATGACAATCAGGTTCATGGTATTTTCACCTCAAATTGGATTTTGTCCTGAGAACAACTGCCCTTGTTATGTTAATTAGTGTAATTAATGGAGAACAGGGAAGCAATGGTAGCTCCCCATGCTGAATATTTATTACATTTAACGGCACTTAAACTGGAGAATTGGTCTGAAATCAACCAAGATGAAATTCAAGAAAGACAAGAGCAAAGTAGTACCTTTACACTATGTCTGCACTGGAAAAATTTGGTGATGAAAGCACTGTCAACATTCATTAAGTCTCCAGAAAGAAAGCTGACAAATCATATTTACACTGCTACCCTTTGTCGACCTATCATGGCTATTTTGTTAGCTCCCCTATGCCAGAAAAAGCAAAGCAATGTGGGTATGCAGCCCACACTGTCTGATGTCACCTTCCTGTGGGAACACGCTATATAGTGCTAAGCATTTTGGGAACAGGGAAAACATCCCATCAGTCACCTCTTTGCTTCCCAGCCCTATTGGGGCTTCCGAATTACTTTCACCCTACTTGAATGAGAGCCCTGGCTGCAAACTCCCACATATCCAAGCCTCCTTGCAACAACATTTTTGCAGCTATATGTTTGTACACATAAAACCTTGGAGTCTTGCACACAAATTGTATATGTGCAAGCCCAACTGCACGGAAAGATGCCATTTGTGCAAATCAATCATGTCAAACTACCTAATTTTCATTTGCAGATGTCAAATTTTTGAGAACACAAAGTACTTGAACGTCAAACATTATAGCTGAAAAAAACTGAATGTGAAACTACGAGAGCCATCTTACGGCCCTTTTAAAATACGGTCCTACAATTTGTGTCAAAGGCATACAATTCTGCAGAAGTATTTGCTAGGAAACTCTGGTTGTTGAGACAGACCATGCTTCATGCACTGCGTTTGATCTTGTTTATTACTGATTTTTTACGTGAGAACTAGAAGAACTAAAAGTAAGATGAGTCTAGCTTATAAAATTTACAGACATTTCATCCCCGCTGTCAAGGGTAGACTAATCCCGGCTTCAGTATAGCAGAAAAACAACTCACTGAAGCAGAAGGTTCCATCTCAGTGGAATTCAGCTGATTATAGGCTTGAATAACCCCTGTAATAACAGCAAGTTGTATGGCAATTCGAGGATAGGCCAGACAGATACCACCTTGACCGCTGCTAACTGGAATCCAATAACCAATTATCCCTCCTTTTCTGCACATCTGGCATGGTCACTTGGGGAGGAGGGCAGACCAGTGCTGATGAGGCATGTCTTAGCAAAGTTTGACCACAAGCCCTGGGACACTATTTTGAAGGGAGGATGAAAATAATCCAAACTGAAAACAGAGGTGATACGGTTGAAATAATGTTGTAGCAAAAACATGGCTCTTAAGCGGTCTACTAACTCCAAGATAAGCGAAGCGCCTGACAGACAAATAGGAGTTGAGAAGATTGCTTGATTTGTGGTACATTTAGAGGAAAAATTGAAACCACTGTTTAACAGAATTCAGACTCTGAGCACTCATGTGGGAAAAAGTCCAATCATTCCATCTTCTCCCCCCATTCTACACACGTGTCACAGATTATATGGTGAAAAAGTAAGAGATGCCTGTATCTTAAATCGAGGGAATCCTTGCAAAAAGATGAAGCACATTAAAAAGTGGACAAGACACAATTGGTGGTAGCATAAAGCTCTGAAGTTGGCCCCCCTAAAATCTCACTTTATAGTGCATATGAAAGCTGCTGCTTAACATTCATTTTCATTGGGTTTATTTCAGATATACTCTTGTGTGCACTGGAGATTGCTTTAAAACTCAAATGCATGTAGCTGGATTTGCCTATCTTCATTCGACGGTCCCTACAAGTGTAGACTTGACCTCTGAATGGCATAGAATGTTTACCCAATAACAGGTTATCCAAGAATGGGCTGGTTCCCAATGAGGACTGGTGATTCTATATGAACACCACCACTTTTAAGACATTCTGGGATTTGTTCTCATATTTTTGTAGGGTTTTCTCAACTTTTTTCCTAATATCCTATTTGTAAGACCAATATAAATCTCTCTCCTAGGTAATTAATCACAGCTATGAAATGCCCAGATTTTTTAATGGATAGCCAGTAGAGGAATGCACATTGGAACGGGATATTTCTTGCCTCCAAACAAGTTGCTAGAAGTGTAGCAATCAAGTGTTTGCAGCCCCATACACACTGCTAATATAAACATCATACTGACTGCTGCTAATCTACAATCTTTGGCTGTTAATCTACAATCACAAAAAGGCTATGCTTGGCTTCCTTAGTTAAATATTCCAATTCCCAGTCACTCTGAAAATATTGTGATTTTCTATGGAGTTGTAGCATAGCCACAAATACATTAATGTTCTGTTTATCATACAAACAGAGCCCCTAAGATCTGCAGTTGAGAAGGGAATTTATTTGTTCTCCTCACAGAAGATATGAATATCACATCATTGAGAAATTTATAGCTGTTAACAGTTATTAGCCCTATTAATCTCTAGCTAAAAATACTTTAAAAATGCATATGCCCTAAATAATTTGGTAGAAATCCCTCCAGCACTTGAAGAAGGAGTTTCATCCATGTTATTTATTTTTTTAGTCCAGATTGGATAAGGACAACTAATGCAAGTTTGCCTGACCATCCTATTCAGCACAATGCTTAATTAGTGGAACATTAATACTGCACAAAAAGAGAAAAACAGGCGGTTACCCAATTGAAACTAGGAAACATGAGATGCATAAAAAGTGAAATTACGCATTACACCAAGCACGCTACTTTTAACCATTGTTCTGGGATATTTTGTTGGTTTCCTTTTTATACTGTGATGTATGATTCACTATCCGATTTAATTAAGTGACCTCATTGCTAAGCAAACTGGGATTTAAAAAAATTCCTATGTATGGTTTAAATTTAGCACAGATCTTATTTCTAGAAACATGATATATACAGTTTATGCTTCCACAGGAAGCCGTTAATTTTCTTGGTATGTTGGGTTATGAGAGCCAAAAACTAATCCCTGCAGTGAAACAGAGGTTGCAGTCAGGCATGGGCAGTTTTAGAAAATAACCGAGGAAAAGTGCTGGAGTGCACAAGGTAAGCAGCAAGAGAGCTTTGTCCAGAGATCTGTCCTAAGAGGTCTATGAGAACCCGCACTAACACACCATCAGGGCTATCTAACAAACTGCATGAGGATGCTAGGAAGGGTTAAAAAGCTCAGCCCTACTCCCATAGAAATCAATAGCAAAATCTGCATTGGTTTCAGTGGGAATGAAACTGGAAGTCTTCAAGAGCCTCTCATTTTCTTTGGAAATATGTGGACAAGAGGATATGAAACCAGGCAGGTATCACAGTCAATTATCAGCCATGCCTCATGGCAGGGCCGAAGGAAGCCATGACCACATGGAGCTCATCGAGAATCCAGATGGTACAGCTGGAAAGAGTTTTCTCCATCTTGCCATCTGTGTCTTGCGGATGCCTTTTAAAAAACCAACAAGCAGCAGGATTACAATGGAAGGGAAATAACACCTCACTCTTACTCCAAATTACGTAAAAAGCTATATGGAAATTGCAGCTATTTCCTTCTGTATCTGGAAGGGATGGATCTCTTTTCTAGTTCAGCATGCTAAACGTTTATCAAAACGGTAACACTATTCTAGCAAAGGTTTTCCTTGTATTTCTGTTATTACAATATATAGTAATTGACTGTGTCTCTACACTGGCAAAGGAATGACTCAGCACTCCAAGGATCCCCATTTTGATTTAAAAATTTTCTTAGAATTCCAAACCCCCTGCTTAGCTCCAGGCCCTGCCCTCACTTCACCCCTTCCGCCAAAGCTCCGCCCCTTCCCGCCACCTCTCCACACCTCCCCCTGCCCTTCCCTGCCTCTTTTTGCCCCTCCCCTACTTCTCATCCTCTTTCCCAGCACCTTCTGCAGGTGGCTGAAATGACCCCTCCCTTCCCGGAATACCCTTGTGAAGAATAGAATAGAATAGAATAGAATAGAATAGAATAGAATAGATATTTTCATCTCTAACTTCAGCAGTTGCAAAATAATAGGTGAAACTTGCCCCTAGGGTAGTTCAATTGACTTCAAGTGGGTTACAGTGGGCATCACGGTCCTCTGAATAGTACACTGGGCTGGTGCTGGGAAGACCTAGGCTCTCTTCCTGGATCTGACACCAACCTGCTGTCTTACCTTGAGCAACGTGCTGTACCTCTGAACCTGATCCTCCCCCGCCTTTATCTTTTCCATGTAGACTTTTGAAAGCAGAGACAGGCTTGTGTGTCTGCGCAGGCACAATGGAGTGCCCCTCAGCTGGGACCTCTAGCCGCATTGCTTTGAATAAAACACCGATGGGCCCTGTCCAACCGCACCAGAATGGCTGCCCTGAACATGGCGACCCACTCGGTTACACCCACTCCGGGCTGGTGTCATTGCATGGCAGAATTTACCCTGGTTTGAAATGAGTGCTGCCTGGGAGTGACACCAGCGCACAACCTGCTCACGGACCAGAGCAGAGACTCATGGCTTTCATTTTCCCTTCAACTGGGTAGAGCACCAGACGAGACCCTGCAAGAACTATTTGCAATAAATAGTCTCAGATTTGCATCACCTCGTTTTGTTCAGCACCACCAGCGATGTTATAAAAGACATATGCTATTCCACCATTCCAGGGATCAAGCATATATCTCTCTTTGATACTGCACTGACGTACAGGGAATGCAAATGCCCACACTACAGCAGTTAGAAAACGGACTGGAAACTTTATGGCTATGAGAAATATTGAATATGCACAAAGCCATGCAGACACCAGTGAGGGGAATCACCAGACTCCTGTCACAGCAGCCACATGTGAATGTAATGATACATAGAAAGGAATAGAAATCAAAAATCACATTGAGTTCCTCCTCATGTTTACTGCCCTGGGAACCAAGGGAGACAACTTAGAACATAAGAACATACATAAAAACAGGCATACTGGATCACACCAAAGGTCCATCTAGCCCAGTGTCCTGTCTTCCAGAATAGCCAATGCCAGATGCCCCAGAGGGAGTGAACGGAACAGATAATCAAGTTATCCCTCTCCTGTCATCCGTTTCCAGCCCCTGACAAACAGAGGCTAGGGTCAGCATTCCTACCTATTCTGGCTAATAAATATTGATGGACCTAACCTCCATGAATGTATCTCATTCTTTTTTTAACCCTGTTAAAGTCCTGGTCTTCACAACATCCTCTGGCAAGGAGTTCCACAGGTTGATTGTGCGTTATGTGAAGAAAAACTTCCTTTTGTTTTTTTTTAAACAGATACCTATTAATTTCATTTGGTGACCCCTAGTTCTTGAAGTGACTGTGCTCATATTAAGCAAGTGGTTTAATTTTGGGAGAATTTCAGAAAGCTCAGAAGTCCAAGGGGCAAGGATAAAATAAGCGAAGGGTTTTGAAAGGAGTTGTGCTGTGCCAGTCAAACAAAATGCATTGCCTAATCCTTTAAAGACAGTAACATACATCTGAAAACACATAGAATCATAGAACACTAGAACTGGAAAGGACCTTGAGAGGTCATCAAGTCCAGTCCCCTGCCCTCATGGAAGGACCCAGTACTGTCAAGACCATCCCTGAGAGATGTCTATCTAACCTGCTCTTAAATATCTCCAGAGATGGAGATTCCACAACTTCCCTAGGCAACTTATTCCAGTGTTTAACCACCCTGACAGTTGGGAAGTTTTTCCTGATGTCCAACCTAAACTTCCCTTGTTGCAGTTTAAGCCCATTGCTTCTTGTCCTATCCTCAAAAAATGAGGTTTACGCGGCTTTTCAACAAAGGGGAAGGGGGAGGTTCGCCAAAAAAATCCGTGTCTAAACTACTTTCACTATCAAAAGCTCCACTTTCGAAAGTGAGATTGAAAGATATGCAAATTCCCACTGAATTTGCATATCCTCTTTCGACACTCTAGCGTAGTCTAGATGAGCCCAAATTGTGATGGTGCCTATGAGTATCACCCATGGATCAAGGGGAACCATGTACATCCTGTGTAAAATGCCATTGTTTTCTGAAGTCTGTCAAACTAAAGTGGCTGAGAAATGAGCAGAACATGAACCAGGCTCTGAAAGAAAATATTTGATGAGAATAAAATCCACTCACAAAGTAAGAGAGACAGTCCAGCACCAATATTCAGGGAGTGATATTGTTTACTGTTCACCTTATCCACCTTTTAGAATCACCAAGGTTGGACTCATGCCTGATATAACTATATCCAAACCAAGGGTCATGTGAATGGGGCATATACAAGGGATGAAGCTGGCTTCCTCTGAATGCAATCCTAATCCATTAAAGCCATAGTAGCTGTGGGTGCTAGCAGGGATTTGCTACTTGACAGGGCATCCCGAGAGCTACGGCATCTGACATGGCTGCAGAAAACCACCAAGGAATCTCCATAAGGGTCAGACAAGGACCTGTCTCCAGGGGGACGTTTGAAAGCCTGCTGACAGCCAACTGCTAACATACCTGCGACAGGGAGACAAGTTTGGACTCTCTACGTTCTGTCAAGGGCAAGGACAAGAACTCCAACTGATTAAATGTGATGGGAGGAATGCGATCCAAATGGTGACATGAAAGCTACCTGGAGGATGCTGAGAGAGCAGAAGTCAGACAGCAACTCCAACTCTAGCATGCCTGGCTGGGATGGAGGAAGGAACAGCTCTCTCATCAGGACAGCTACAGACCTGTAGTTTTAGAGGAAGCCGCTTCAACTACCATGAAATAGGGTGTACCACACAGACAACCTCCTTCTCTATTGTTCCCTGGCCAAAATGGGAGACTCCCAGAGGCTTACATTGGTCATTTTCATGTAGAGAACTGGTGTAGCTCAGGAGACAAGATACCCAGGAGTACTTATTTGGCCTCTTTTCTGGTTGGCCTGGTGCATGCTGTATTTCATGCCCCATGAGTGCAGGGGCAGACTATTGGATTACAAAGGCTGCTCTCTTGCACTGTTTAGGGTCCTTCTGGTGGAATTCACCTCTGAGTAAGGAGACTGGTCTCTCGGGGGGTGAGTTTGCTTCTGTCCTTACCCTGGCTAGTTGTCATGGAGCAGATACTTCCAGTTCCTCCTGGCTTTTCTGACACAGAAAGGGAAACCCCACACAGAACAAGAACTCCAATTTCTCAGGCAACAACGGAAGTCCAAAAACATGATCCCACCTTGCACTTGGCTCCAAAGGATCTTTTTTGGACACCGGCCAACCCCGTTACCAGGTGTTAGATTCCTTCACAAAACTGCCACATAAACCCTGCTGTCACAGTCTAGCAGCTGCAGTTTGCTACTTCCTCAAGGCAGGTGGAAGCTATTCTCTGGGCAGAAGGAAGCAGGGTCAGCAAAGGAAAGATCTCTGAAGGAACATCCTATGAACATGTAAGCTTAGACAGAGATTTCTGTTGGGCACTGTTATTTCAACTCCCGGCAAGGTCAAACCCACGGTTGTGGAGCGCGAGTTTGGACTATAAATGGATTGTACATATTTTCTGTTCACAGGGGGATGGGACTGATCTTCTCACTGATCAATGTTCATTGTAGCAAAAGGGGACAGTGACTCAGGGTTCATTTATCATTCAGCATCTGGTCCTGAGCTAATTATAATAATCCCTTCTATGTCAACATTCAGCCCTGCAAAATACTCCTCCCCCATTCCACACCATCTGGCTGCAGTATGCCCAGAAGATGCTGGTATACTAGAAGGTACAAGCAAGTCACATTTAAATGGACATGGCCAATTCTAGCTGGCAAAGACACCAACCATGTGAAAATAACTGAACTAATAACCACGTCTTTCAGCATGCCTCAGAAAAAAAATCTCCAGGGGGTAGCCGAGTTCGTCTGTACAGGATAAACTTAAAAAACAACAAATAGTCTAGTAGCACTTTAAAGATTAACAAAACATGTAGATTGTATCATGAGCTTTCATGGGCACAGCCCACTTCTTCAGATGACCAGAAGTGGATTGTGCCCACGAAAGCTCATGATACCATCTATATGTTTAGTTAGTCTTTAAAGCGCTACCAGACAATTTATTGTTTTTTATGTTTATCCAGAAAAAAAAGTTTGGGTCTGCTCCTCTATTTCCCTCAATATTAAAAAAAGTCTGCCTGTGCATAGTTCAGCTTCTCCCGCCAGTGACAAAAGGCTTGGGAAATTCATAACATACAGTGCTCTGGTCAGTAAAATACTGTTGGTTCCCCCTGAGAGAGACTTAACTGGCCAATGACTTAATAAAGCAGGAGAGATGAGCTACTGAGAACAAATCAACCCATCAGCTGTGAATAGTTAAGGGAGAGGAGGGAAGTGCAAGGGGAAGAGGCAGGCAAGGGCTGCAGAATCTCAGAATGGGGAGATCCTTTATTTTCCTTCCCCAGAGAGGAGTCGGGAGATGTTTCTCTCCACTTGTACGTTGCTGCACATGGCTGTGGTGATGAACAGGTAGAAGGGACCCCACTCTAGCGCACAGAAACCCAGAAAGCATCCAGCCTGCCTCTTGTTCCTGGCTGGCCCGACGGTTTAACGAACATTCTTTTATCCGGTAGGCCACAGAAAATGGTTCTTCCTCTCTAAGGGTATGTCTACACTACCCCCCTAGTTCGAACTAGGGGGGTAATGTAGTCATACGTAGTTGCAAATGAAGCCCGGGATTTGAATTTCCCGGGCTTCATTTGCATAAAGTCGTCCGGCGCCATTTTTAAATGCTGGCTAGGTCGGACCCCGTGCCACGCGGCTACACGCGGCACGGACTAGCTAGTTCGGATTAGGCTTGAAAGTAGGAATAAGAGATCCTCCGGAAAAGGCTTTATTTTCCGGAGAATCACGTCTAGACTGGCACTTTTCTCCAGCTTTTCCCCAAGCCGGAAAAAAGCGGCAGCCATGTTAATGCAAATGCCGCGGGGGATATTTAAATCCCCCGCGGATTTGCCTATTCCAAAGTCTACATTAGCATCCCTTTTCCGGAAAGGGGTGCCAATGTAGACACAGCCGTTTAGATTAGGGATGTTAAGGACTAGTCAACTATCCGATAAGCAAATGCCTATCAGATAGTAGACAGGATAGTCGACTAGTCGCTTCTCCACCCTTCCCACCCCCATGCTACCTCTATCAGATAGAGGCAGTGAGATGGGGGGGAAGAAGTGGGTACTTTAAAGCGGCAGTGCCGCATGGGAGCCCGGAGTCCCAGGCTCCGTGCAGCACTGCCCCTTTGAAATGCAGCAGCAGCATTTCAAAGGAGTGGTGCCGTCCCTTTGAAATGCTGTGGCAGTGTTGCAAAGGGGCAGCATCTCCCAGAGCCTGGAATCAGCTGTGTGGTGCTGCCCCTTTGAAATGCCATGTTCTCAGCTGATCCTGTGCTCTGTGCAGTGTTTCAAAGGGGCAGCGCCGCCCTATCGACTAATTGAATATTTGATGCAAAAATACATCAAGTATTCGATTAGCAAATTACTCAGTAATTACTCATCCTTAGATTAGACTGGAAATTGTCTCATGAACTATTTTGCTTGAGAGTCACTTGAGTGGTACAGTTAGCCTGGAAGCCCAGAACCAAACTCTCATGCTGCTCAAAAGTAGAAATATTTTCTCTTTCACGTTAATATTTATTCCAGTCTTTTTAGTGCATTTCAAGTAAATCATAACATTCACCATGAGTGGATTTCTATCTCGCTTAAGCAAACTCCAGACCTCTCCAAAGCAGAATGGTACTTTTAAAAAGCTCTTGTATTAAGCAAGAAAATTCAGTTCAAATTCAGTTATCTGTTGCCTTGCCAAATGGGGATGAAGCAACCCTTGAATGGAGATCTGGGATGGGAAAGTACAATCCAGACAAGTGAGAAGCTCTTTACAACACACACAGTTTCAGATTTCTGAGATTGATAATTTCCCAGATTTAGAACTAAATGGTGCCTTTAGGCCTCAACATGAAGTGGGCGCACTAAGCTGACAGTCCCTAAAGGGATTCCTAGGGCTCCAGGAGGCCATATGTGGCAGCATGGCCATACTTTAAAAAGGAGTCAAGTTGTGCTGTGTCCTTTGCCCCACTACCTCCAGCTACAGCTGAAATGGGCCAAACTCTTCCCTCCCTCTTGGGAGAAGTTGGCACTGCATGATGGACTCCTGGCTTCATTTCCTGCTCTGCCCCTAACCCGGTGTGCTCCTGGGCAAGTCAACCCTTTGGTGCTTCAGCTTTCCCGTGTGGAAAACAACATCCATTATTCTTCTGTCCCAGCGATGTTGTGAGACTTAATTCATTAAATATTTGTGAGGTGGCCCCCAAGTGCAAAGTGTCTTTGATCCTTTACCAAGTGGTAGATTTGGAGGCTCTGAAGTGATCATTTGACCCAATCTAAGAAAAAAGGGGCAGCTCAGAATTTTTTCTTCTAATCTAATGTACATATTTAGTCTGCACATGACTTCTATTTGCCTTGGGCAGAGACAGCAAGAACATCAGCAGGATTGTCCACATGAAATGGACAAACTTGCAGAAGCATCAGCTACGCCACCACTATCATCCTCTCTCATAGACAGCTAGACACTCCCCGCACCAACCCTTGGTTGCTCTCCCAAATTACATGCGCTGGGCAGGCTGCCCATTGACTTCTCGCCTGGGGAACTCCTGAGTCCTTTTTGTCCAACTGCTCTGCCACTGAAAGGACCACTCAGGCAGGTTTGAGCACAGATAGCATCCAACACAGCCAACTTCTCTGAGAGTCTCTAGCCAACAAAAGGTAGTGCATTCCCACAATCCCCTAAATTTGCATGTAGATGATGTTGTAATCGCACCCGTATTTACAGGAATCTTGATGTTAACCTCTCTTCACTTCATCCTCCCTTTAAAAATCAAGATTTCCTAACAAATCCCACTGCGATGGATCAGGATCCCTGGGATGCCAACTCATGTGCTTAGATACCACTGAAGCCCCCTTCTCTGCCAGCCTAGGCCCCCTTTTACTTGGTCTTGCTAGGTACCTCTCCAGCCTCCTCCAGCAAAGCTCACACATAAGGCCTTGCTCAGCTGGAGACATTGATACTGAGAACAGCTCTGGGAGGACTCAGCTTCGAGGACATACTCCAGCCCCCAAATGTTCACACACCCTTCCGGGTACAAACCCAAAAGTTATATGAAGTTCACCTTTCTTGATGTGAAGGAAGGTATGCACAGCCCCTCTTTCCCTCCCCTCCCCAGTATAAATTACATAAACTGGGTTATATTATAAACCAGAAATTCATTTATCGAGAGATGTATTTTAAGTGCTCAAAAGAGGTAGCAAACAAAACAAGGCAGATTACTAAGAAAAAATACAAAGCACACACTCTAAGCTGGATTCACTGAAACCGGGTTATAAATAATACTTTTTCATTCTAGATATTGTTTAGGTAGAGTCCTTCATAGGCCAGGAGTCCATTGGTTGGGTCCAGCAGTTCAGTTGAAGTCCTTTTGTTTCCAGGTGATTTCAAACATTTATTTGGGGTGAGAAGGCAGAGGTAAAGCCAGCTGAAGACCATCACTGTTTTCTTTCCCAGCCTTATAGAGGATTTCCATATGGTAGGAAACCTTCGTTTGATACTCTCCCACCTCCTTGAGGAATAGTACATCACACCAAGATGCAGGTTAGTAACAGGTCTCCTGACTCTACAGCATCAATGAGTCAGTACCAGTGTGGAGCATCCCCAGGAAGGCCAAGCCAGTTCACAGCCTATCATACCAGCTGATGGACCATTAAGCCCCATCCAGCTTTTCCATTGAAATGTCACCAGTGAGAGGGTACGTCTACACAGCAACATTATTTCAAAGTAACTGATGTTATTCCAAAATAACATAGGGTATGTCTACACTACAGCACTAATTCGAACTAACTTAGTTCGAATTAGTTAATTCGAACTAAGCTAATTCGAATTAGCACATCTAGACTTAAAAACTAGTTTGAATTAGCATTTTGCTAATTCGAACTAGCATGTCCACACTGAGTGGACCCTGAACTGAGGTTAAGGATTGCCGGAAGCAGTGCCAGCAGGGCATCAGATTAGGACTTAGAGCGTGGACTGTGGGCTGTGCTTAAAGGGACCCGACCCCCACCCCGGACAGACAGTTCTCAGGGGTGCCCCGCTTGCAAAGCAGTCCTGGCTTGGAGTGCCCTGAGTGCCCACACTCGGCACATCACAGCACTCGGCCATCAGCCCAGCTGCACTTGCCGCAGGCTGCCATCCGGAGGGGGGGTCAATCAAGGGGCTTCAGGAGAGTTTCCACCCCGAGGAGCCCGCAGAGCCAGCCCAGTCCTCCCCATCGGTGGCTCGTACCCCATTCCTCCCTCACCTCCTTCCACTTACCCCCACCCCCCAGCTCCCCTTCCTGATGTACAAAATAAAGGACACGTGTTCAAAAATAGAAACTCTCTTTATTGAACAAAACTCGGGGAAACTGGGAAAAGAAGGTGGGAGAGGGGAAGAGAGAGGGTGGGAGAGGGGAGGGCAACCAAAATGATCAGGGGTTTGGAACAGGTCCCATATGAAGAGAGGCTAAAGAGACTGGGACTTCTCAGCTTAGAAAAGAGGAGACTGAGGGGGGATATGATAGAGGTCTATAAAAGCATGAGTGGTGTGGAGAGGATGCATAAAGAAAAGTTCTTCATTAGTTCCCATAATAGAAGGACTAGAGGACACCAAATGAAATGAATAGGTAGCAGGCTTCAAACTAACAACAGAAAGTTCTTCTTCACAAAGCAAATAGTCAACCTGTGGAACTCCTTGCTGCAGGAGGCTGTGAAGGCTACAACTAGAACAGAGTTTAAAGAGAAGTGAGATCAAGTCATGGAGGTTGGGTCCATGGAGTGGTATTAGCCAGGGGGTAGGAATGGTGTCCCTAGCCTCTGTTTGTGGAAGGCTGGAGATGGATGGCACGAGACAAATGGCTTGGTCATTGTCTTCAGTCCATCCCCTCCAGGGTACCTAGTGTTGACCGCTGTCGGCAGACAGGCTCCTGGGCTAGATGGACCTTTGGTCTGACCCAGTACGGCCATTCTAAGCTCAGGGCTCAGGGTCAGGGGGTCTCAGTGGACCACCTTGATTTTCATGCAAACCTGCTCCTGGGTGGCCAGGCTGGCAGCTATCCTGCCCTAGACGGCCACTTTCCTGTGCCTAGTGCGGAGGTCGTGGATGAGGTCCACGATGTCCGCACTAGACCAGGCGGGCACCTGGCTCTTGCGGACCTGGGCAGGCTCCCAGGAGCCGCCAGCCTGGTCCCGGAAAGAGGCGGAGGGCTGGGTGGCAGCAGGTGGCCGGCTCGAGCCGTGCCAGGTTCAGGGTCTGCTGGCTGGGTGCTGGCAGGCTTGCACCTGGCACGGGCACCGTAGCCAGCCTGTGCCCCTTTAAGGGCTCCGGGGCTGGGAGGGGGGCATACGAGTTTCCCTGGTGGTGCCCAGAGTGGCCACCAGGGAAAGCTGGGGAGGGCTAGCCTCCCACTAGTTCGAATTAAGTGGCTACACAGCCCTTAATTCAAACTACTTAATTCGAACTAGGCATTAGTCCTCGTAGAATGAGGTTTACCTAGTTCGAATTAAGTGCACCGCTAGTTCGAATTAAGTTCGAACTAGCGGTTTGCATGTGTAGTGCCTATCAAAGTTAATTCGAACTAACGGCTGTTAGTTCGAATTAACTTTGTAGTGTAGACATACCCATACTGTGGGTCTACACTCCAAGCCTTTATTTCAAAATAATGGCGAGCA
This sequence comes from Pelodiscus sinensis, assembly GCF_049634645.1. Lineage (NCBI taxonomy): Eukaryota > Metazoa > Chordata > Testudines > Trionychidae > Pelodiscus > Pelodiscus sinensis. Next base: position 6,651,585 of record NC_134720.1, on the reverse strand, counting down.
GGAGGAATTCTTCCTCCAACTCGTGGTAATCCTTATTTCACGAGGAGTGAGGGAAGTCAAAGGAAGAGTGTTCTTCTTTTGACTTCCTGCTGTGTAGACAGCGCCAAAAGCTGAATTAAGCTGTTTTGACTTAAGCTACACAACTGATATAGCTGAAATTGTGTAGCTTAATTCCACTTTAGCCCTGCTGTATAGACATACCCACAGTGAGAAAAGCAGCAAATCTAACACATTCCTAACTCAGGTACAAAAATGATACGTGCATACTAGTGGGATGATTATATTCAGTAAATCATAACCTTTCCATTGCTCTTACACAAGTCATCTTACATAAAGCATATCTCCGTTATATAAGCATATTTCTATAAAGTATAAAGACTACCACATCACACACACCTTACACACTAATTGTAAACTCTTTGTACAATGTATTCCTTGTAAATCACCATTTGAAAACTCGTAATTTGCTGGTCAGTAATGTCCTGATAAAATATGTGTGGCAACACTGTATGTCAAACTGCAAGATTCTCTTCTATGGTGTTATTACTGCATGTTCCAAACCCCACAGTGCTGCCCAAACAGAAGTTGGCAAACAGGTCTGTTCTAAACAAAAGGAATGCGTGCTCTGTTTAATTAGCATTTAAGCAGTAAACAGAGTCATCAAGCAAGAAGGGAAGACAAAGGAAGTTCCAAATAGTAGGGGGAGGGAACCATCAGGGAATATTCTTCTACACAGACAGTTTGGCCTGTGGTTCTCAGCTGGAAATATTTTTCAAGATTAGGAATGAAACTATAAAAAGAAAGCCCAAATGCCCAAGACACACCCTCCTCCCCTACCCATTTCATTCTCTACATCTGAGGAGACAAAGGAAGTAGTTGTTGGCCTGCAGGGGAGGGTTCTTGACCTACAGTTTGGTCAGTAAGACTGCTGGGAGTAGGTGGTGAGAAACTTTGCTTGAATCTGATATAGTTTGCTAAAATTGACAATTAGAGTTTTATCTTTCTTTTTCTTGGAACCATTTCTGACTTTTATGCCTCATGAATTGAACTTACTTAAAATATTCTCGTTTTGCAGTTAGTAAACTTATTTTGTCGTTGTCTCTAATCTGGAGTATATTCCAGTAGAAGTATCTGGGTAACTCCATTTTAAGGCTAACGTGTTGTGTGCATGTTATTCCTGAGAATAACAGACTTCATATACTGTATTCATACTCTGGACTCGCCTGTGGTAACGATTAAGGCCGGCAAGAGTCAACATGCAGCTGGCTGGCGGACTGCAGCACTGCCACAGACATGGCTGGGAGTGACTCACGCTGAAGGCTCTGTGCAGCAAGGCACTGTAAAGGACACTGCAGGTTACGGGGCACTGTGACACCATAATGTAGAATTTGATATTTCTGTGTGTTATCCCAAAACACAAATGTAAAGCTGTCTGCCATTTTGCATGTTCAAGCCCTGCTAGCTGAAACCCAAACATCACATCACAAGTAATTTTTAGGACCCCAAGAGGCATGGCTGTGCACGTTTGCGGTTTTGTTATCAATATGGAAGAATGGGGTAAGAAGTAAATGTATTGTAAAAACCGGGAAAAAAAGTTTGAATGGTAAGTGCTTCTGATCCTAAGTTTTACTGTTGTAATGACTAGAAATGCTTTGCTGGAAAGGAGCATAATGAATGGTTATTAGCTGTTGCTAAGGAAACTCTTAACCTATTAGGAATCACTATGAGTTATGTGCTTTGTTTACAGTTAGCTATAAAAACTGGATGAAAGAATTTTCTTTGAAGCAGGCCAAAGATGCTTTTCTATGGTGATGATCTGACATCTAAGTTCTCCAAAAGCTAGAAGGAAGAAGAGCCCCATAAACCTGACTAGTGATTCCTCAAAACCATCTTAACTTTGGTAAATATAAAGGTCTGAACTTACCGCTACAGCATGTATAGGTGCTTGAGACCTAGCTTGTAAGCGAAACCATACATTGGTATTAATCATTCATCAGATGGAGAAGCTGTGTCCACACTGATTTATTCCTGACACTGCCTAGATGCTAAACAAGGAAGTTAGCACTGTTTTGGGTTCTGAAAACTCTGGAAGCTACTCAGTTGGCTGGATTGTACCTTTGCCAATGTCATAGCCCAATAAATGCAAGTTGTTTAATTAATTAATTAATTAATTCACACCTTTCTCGTGATGGTATTGTTCTGTTACAATCCAAATTTGCATGCATGTCAAATTAAATGCTCAGATTTACCAATAAGTCTTTCACAGTATAAACAATAGGATCTGCTTGACAATGAAAACAACTAGCAGGTAGGTGGGAATGTCACTAATTTGATCATTCCTATCACACTGATAGGAACAAATCCTAGGACATAGAGGAAAGCTGTTTTACTCAGGCCTGGTCTATACTGAAAAAAATATGTCATTTTAACTATGTCAGTCAGTAGTCGGGAAAAATATATATCCCTGAGCAGCATGGTTTAGATTGGCTAAGTCCTCATGTAGACAGCGCTTTGTCAGAGGAAGGATTCATGCATCAACCTACCTACCGCCTCTCGGAGTATCTTGATCGAGGTCAGATGTTCACTGACAAAGAAAAATATTCTTCTACATAGACTGTTTGGTGGATGGTTCTCAGCTGAAAGTAATTTTCAAGAGTAGGACTATGCTGACAGGAGAATCCCTCCCATTAGCATCGGCAGTGTCTAACACTGATGCACTACAGTGATTTAGGTGTAGATAAGCCCTCGGATGTTGTAGTATCCAAACCTGGCAGGCTTGAGGGATGGAATGCTTATTGCTACCTGGTCGGGATTCCTGTGCACCCATTCATTTGGGATGCTGTGGGGAGTAATGGAAGGAAGCCAAAGTCACTGGGCAGAGCCATCATGACTGATGCTTTTGTCGTCCATAGTGAACCACCAAGATCCATTGTAAAAATATCTACAGAGAGCAATAAGCAGCAGAGTCCTGCTGGCGGCTCGCCTGTTTTGGCCTCCTACTCCAGCAGACCTACAACTTACGCTACATTCAAATGTGGGAGACAAAGTTCTGTGGCCCCCTTTGCAGGCAAATAAGCACATCCCATAGACTCGGCAGAAATCTGACCACGCTAAGATATACTATGAACTAATAGGCCCCATACCCCCATTTTATGTACTGAGCCTTGTATTATTCCATACTTCCCTGGTTTCTTTCACCCATGTCTTCTGACAAAAAGGGCTGAATTATCACATTTAGGCAGATTATACCCAGCTGGCTCTTGCATTACATTCTAACTTGACTTGGATGCCTTAGTGTTGATCTGCTGCTTGGCAGAGTTTCAAATGTAGATGTCCCTTATTTTTGTTCAAAAACTAAATTTTAAAGAGATTATTCTTTAATTAGGCTTGGGGGGGCACAAGGTTCTAAGGGCAATATACTTTCCTGGGCTCTACAGATATGTGGCAGCGACAGCAGTTCTAAAAACAATGTTCAAAATGGAAATTTAACATTCAACATCATTCTGCCTCCTAAGGCAACATTTCTAGACTTTGAAGTGGTGATTACTTCTGCAACACCTCCCTTTATAGACTTACCAACAGATCTCTGCATAGATTGCAAATTAACTCACACAGAAAGCTGCCACTACTGTCCTCATTAGCACATAGTAGTTTCCAGTACATTTCTCCAGTTCCCAGATCATTACCCTGACTCCGAATTAAATCCAGCACCATAATTAAGCTCCATCTCTTAAGACCCTATAAAACTGTGGACTAATTTATTTAAACAATCTGCTTGTGCCATATGTTCTGAGTAGAGACCAACCAAAGAAGGCTTTGGGTTTACAACACTGCGTTAGCCGAGTTCTGGTATTGCAACCCAACCACAGGTAGGAGAAGGGAAGGTTAAAATCTTGATTCCATTTCATCTGAACTAATAGACTAAAGCAGGGACTAGGTAGAACTTTTTAACCCATTTCGTGCTCCGAATTTTACTGTCAGATCTAGCTTTGGGTTTCCAAATGTTCTAATGTGGCCCCACCTGCGCCATGAACATACAATGCACTCCATCTCTCAGGGTATGTCTACACAACACCGTTATTCTGGAATAACTGATGTTATTCCAAAATAACATCATTTGCGTCTACACTACAAGCCATTATTTTGAAATAATGGCGAGCTGGAGGACTTCTTACTCTGACTCATGGTAACCTTCATTTCACAAGGAGTAAGGGAATTCGAAGGAAGTTCTTCCTTCGACCTCCTGCTGCGTAGAAGGGACCAAAAGCTTAAGTAAGCTATTTCGACTTCAGCTTCACAATTGACATAGCTCAAGTTCCGTAGATTAATTTGAATTTAGCCCTGCTGTGTAGACTTCCCCTCGGATCTCTTCATCCCAGGCTTGTATATGCTTTTTATATTTCTGATCTGAAACTCCTGGCTTTTGGTGATCCATAATGTAGACTTGGCTTTAATGTTTGAATATAAACTCCAGACCTAGGGAGGTGATGTTGTGTGTGTACTAATCCAGCGGCTCATTTTTATTTGCATGCAGCACCCCAGAATGAATGGTATAAAGCAGGGGTGGGGAACCTAAGGCCCGAGGCTGGATGCAGCCCCCACCTTACCTGGATCTGGCCCCCAAGGCGTTTTTCTCCTCAGAAATCAGGTTTTTGGGGGGGGTTTGCTTCTCACTTTTGTGCGGCCCATAGATTAAAGGGTGTTACAGAAGAGCAGTTTTGATTGATCATTCCTCAAAACCTTTTAAGCCAATTCAGAAATGTTATTGACCAGCTCTTGAGGGACTCCTGCCCTTAGCTAAAAGAACAGCCTTTTGTGTGTGGTAAAGTAAAAAACTGGTAGAACTCCCAGACACGCAAAGACAATTCACACCGGCAAGGGAGCTTAGGTGACTGGGGAAGTGAACAAAAGTTTTGCTTCTGCTTCATCTTGCTTCTTACCATTTCTAACCTTGGAGAAGCAGATGAAAAGAGAGTTAGGCATTTAACATGCTACCTGAGTCTGGGTTTTACACTTTCATGCTGCGTCTCAATTAATCAAAGATTTGCCATAAAACTCAACCAGCAATGCTCGGAGGCTAGAGCTGAGTCAAGTCATAAAATATGAGCTGATTAATTTCCCTTCTAATTTGTATGATAATTAAAATTCCAACTTTTAATTCTGTTAATTGTCCTCCCACAAGGAGGTTGATTGGGCTTTGCTAATACACACTGTGAAAATGCACTTCCCACAGGCCTGGCTTTGTTTTCTTTAAAATGTAACGCTTTTACATAATTATCCCTTAACTTCTATAGATAAATGTGAGCTTATCTCTTTGGCCTGTTCTGACAGGAGCCTGCATGTAACCTCAGCTGTATCCATAAATCAAATGCTGAAAGTCATTAGGCATTTCATCAGAATTTTTTGCAGACATTGTGGCCCCTCTGTTCCCCTTTATGAACAATTCGACTTGCAGGATACAGAAAGGAAGGGAGAAGCTGCAGAGTCAGAAATACCCAGACAAAAGGAAGTGCAGCTCATTTCTCAGATGAACTGGAATGAGACTGATGATCCACAACTTGCCAAAGGTTCCTCGGCCCTCTATCCCTCCCCTCACCCCCGCTCCATCCCCCACCTCCACTTTCCATTATCACTGTGAACTTCATAGGAACACAATCAGGGGAAGCGAGAGGGCAGCTGAGAAATCCTGATCGAGGTCAGATGTTCACTGACAAAGAAAAATAAATATTCTGTGTGTTGTTCGCTTAAAAGAAAGTGGTGAAGCTTCAGTGAACCTTCTGCCTATGGCTTCGCTCACTGACCATCGTAAAAGCTTCATTAACCCCTTAAGGGTATAACTGTAGGCACAGCCACATCTTCTGAAGCCGGATGCTTTCATTTGTGCTGGAGCAGCAAGGGGTTCCTTGTGTGTCCCTACAAATACCCACGATAAACAGGAGTCGTTTGCAATCGCAGGGACCGGCAATATCTTTCCAAATCTTGGGATGGCCAATCGTTGGCTGTCTCATTCGGGCCCCCATACAGTAAGAATTATGTGGTTTCGATCAGATGAAATATACTGTCACTAATCATGTTTCTCTTAAGAGCTCAGAAGGTCAGGTCTGCCACAAAATGCTTCTGTCACAGGGTATCCTCACAGTTTATGCCCCTCTTATAGCTGCGTCTGATACAAGGTCCCACTTGGTCCAACACCCACTCTGCTGGTCACTGCCAACGCAGTGGTCTCTCCTCTTGAACTTCACAGCACTCCTTCTATATGACCCAGCCCTCCAGCTAGGTCACCTTAGTCCTCCCTGTCCAGGGTATCAAAGTCTCACCAGATCAACTGCCGATGCAGCTTTCATCAGTCCTTGGGCACTTCCCAAGGGCTAGTGGGAGACCCCCAGGACCACCCACCTCTCTGCATTCCAGCCCTGGGACCTTATTAGCTGCAGCTAAAGTCTATACCATCTCAGCCCCTAGTCATCTTCTTACGCTGCCTTTTGCACAACTCCTCTGGGGAGGCCCTTCCACCAGTGACAGGATCCCAGGGCTTCTGCTTCCCCACAAGGTGTCTGCCTCTCTGCTCCCAGACAGCAACTGTCAACTCCCACTCTGTGGCTCTCTTCTGCTGCAAACTGCTGGCTCCGTCTTCCCAGTCCATTTGGGCTAGTCCATTAATTAGATTTTATCAGTCCAGGTATGGCCTATATGGATAATTGACCCCTTATTAGCCACCTTAACTCCTTCAGGGCTGATGTGGGGTCAACAGCTCATCACAGCAACTTTTAAAGGAAATGTTCTTGAGGAAAAAAACCACAGTCATGAGTGCACTGCTCTTAAATGTAAGAGATCAACTGCACACGTTTTAATGGCATATTACTGGCATACCCCACGGGAGCGCTCTCTCCCTCCCCACACCAGCTCTGCCCAATGAGCTTCTGACAAGGGCAGGCTTCATCACTGCAATTATTCCAGTCTCTTTGCTGCTGAATTCTTCTTAACAGTGTTGTAATTATAGATAGTTAGATACTGGGAAACAGACTGGACAAACAGTTCATTATTCATCAAATATAATATATGGACATTCATCCAGTTATTGCATTGACTGGATACAAAAGAAGAGTTGTAAAATAAAGGGCAATTTTTTAAAAAATATCAAATTCTATGAAAAGAGTTCTGGCAGCTCAAGTTGGAATATGCATAAATGAGGACTTGTAGGGAGGTCAATAAAATCATTGTCACCTGTAATTTAATCTATTGTTCTGTCTCAGTTTTCCAGATAAAAAAAATATCAAGAGATCTATAAGGATGTCAGCTTATTACATGTGAACCAGAACCGAATGATTTCAGTAATATTAGGCTTGTACACAACTATATCATTGGATTTCATCTTGCACAAGGAGGGCAGTATTAAGTATAGAGCCTGATCTTGAAAATCTGCACTGCAATCATCCAAGCTCTCAAGTAATTGGAGGGTTCATCTCATTTGGCTAGTAAGATCATTTAAACCGTTATACAGTATGAGATTTTGAGATTTTTTATTCTTTACTGCTTTGGGAATAGTCATTTCAAGACAGCAAATCAAAATTTCAAAGTTTTGAATTTAAAAAAAGGGGAAATTTGAAAAGTTTGTAAAAGAAAGTTTTCTCTGGAAACTCTGTCAGGGCATCTTTGAGGAGAAATGGGTGGGATTGTCACAGATGCTCAGCACTTGCCTAACTCTGGTCTTACTGAAGTCGATGTAACCCTGACTATTTCTGATTATCCCCAACCATTTCGATGAAGCTTCAAATCCAGCACTTCAGAGGACCAATACAGCCTCCAAGTTTGCCCCTTAACTTCCCGGGGCATTGCCTTGAATTCTTTTGACAGGCCACGTGTTCACTCAGGCGACCTGCCAGTCTCACTGGGCCCCTGGGCAAAGTGGGGCAGTGGCAGCACCAGACTCCTGGAAGGGGTGGGGTTTCAGACCAGAAGAGCCAGCCCTCAGCGCTGCTTAGATCACACCACTCCCTACCAGTGCCATCCGGGGCTCTGCAGCACGCCAGATGGGGCACTGGCAGTGATTTAAAGGACCCGGGACTCCAGACGCTAATGCTGCCACAGTAGTGGCAGCGACGGTTGGGAGCCCTGGGCCCCTTTGAACCACTGGGCCGCAGGGCAGCTGTCCCTGTTGCTCCCCATTGGCAGGCTTGAATTTACCTAAATGTTAACGACCCGTTGCCTCTTCAAACCACTTGTCCCTTGGTCTCCTCCTTTTTCCTTCTGTCCAGTTTAGATTTCCCCAACATATTTAGTCCCTGGCAAGGCCTCATTTCCTAGACACGTATTTAGCTCAAGATAACGAACATGCACAAGCTAGTCTGAGGTAAAACAGAGAGAATACCAGGCACTTTGGTTTTACCACGATGTACTTGCTGGATAGAGGTAGACAAAAATGATACTCCACCAGTGCAGTTGCCAATGAGACTGCACAGTCACCGAAATTCCAGGTACATCAGTGAAAGTTTGTTTACAATTCTGGGAGATTCCTGTGTTGCTCCATAGGTAAGACTGACATTCTGATAGCAACACTTGCACAGGTTACACGTATCACTACTATTTTCTATTATATCATCCATAATAGTACCCCACTGACTCAAGAGAATGATCAGATTATTCCAGCCCTCAAATAGCTGGACTATAGGGGTGTGTCTAGACTACAGGGTTTTGTCGACAAAGGTGGACTTTTGTCGACAAAACTATACCTGCGTCCACACTGCCTTTGAGTTAGGTCGACATAACGTCGACAAAACTCAGCAGCTTTGTCGACGTATGTAAACCTCATTCTACGAGGAATAATGCCTTTTGTTGACAAAGTTCTGTTGATAGAAGGCATTATTGCATCTACGCTGTCCTTTGCGTCCACACTGTTATGTCGACAAAGCAACTTGCTTTGTCGACAGAACTGGATGTAGTCTAGGTGATCAGAACCATTCCTATTGTTACTAGAGGCACTGAGACCACTGACAAGGGAGAGCAAAGTCTGCTCTACAGCTGTAGTTGAGTCAGTTGGCTATTAGATCACATGGTAAAGGCTTAAGCCCCTAAGGTCGCAGGTTCAAGCCTTTCTGCCAAATGACCAGGATCTGGCCACTCTATGGATGTCTGTCAATTCCCTGAGCTAGTGGATTTGTATATCTACTTTAATGTAGCTTGCAAGCCTGAAAACACACACACACACACACACACACACACACACAGAGAGAGAGATAACAGGGGAGCTCATCTAGATGCTGCATGAATGCAATTGCCTGAGTTATGCAAGGCCACAAACTAGGTTTGAAATGCCTTCATTTTGAGCTCTTGTGCTTTGTTAGATTGATGCATGTGGGCCCCAAATGAAAGCATATTGCTTTCTCAGTGCCATGCACAACTGATCCGCTGAGTGGCATGAACATGTCCTTAGGAAAGATGCCCATTTTTCCTACTCGGTTGGACACGGACCACTGCAACGACAGCAATCCAAGAGCTGATGGAGACTTAAAATAAACAAATGCTGGGGAACTGGAGCTGGGGTTCATCCTGCTTCGAGCAGGGGGTTGGACTAGATCACCTCCTGACCTTGTAAACTTCTGTGATTCTAGGTGTTGATGGACAATCCCTGCTCAGATACTGGGTGTGTTGATGGACAACCCCTGCTCAGATACTGTACATTAGAGGACACCACCACTAAAATAATAAGGGAATCAAAACCTTACAATCTAGTAGGCTATTTGGTATCTCAGGATGCAGCTGTGCATCTAGACAATCAGTTATGGAAGCCCAGCTGAATGCATGAACAGCAAAAATATTTTTCAGACAATTGATCTTGCATGTTCAGTCATCACAGTGATTCAGTCAGATGCACTTCAAGAGAAGGAAGGAAGATCTTTAATTGCTTCTTTTGCATATTTTTCACGCCTCATAAATTAAAATATCTTGGCAGTTTTTATAAACTAGCTCAAGAAACCGGCAATAGCCATTGCAGTGCATAAAAAGGATTTGAGCTGCCGGCATTTTTAGTTAAGAGGATCCTGTGTGTCACAACCGATCTTGGTAGCTGGTTTGCTGACATAGAATGGACAACGAGAATATGCAAAGTAGTAATAATAAAAAAATTAAGTCAGAGTTTTGCAAATGATAAACTCCCAGCTCTGGGACACAAGACAAACGCAACTACTGATAAGTAGGAAGAAACGCAGAGCAGGTTATCCTGTAACTGCTTACCATGTACCATGTAAAGAGGATCTGGTGCTGTCCATGGTCAGAGACACCACACTGGACAAGACAGACCATGGGTTTTATCCAGTCGGGTAATTCCAATATTCCTAAAATGTCACAACATTCACTATCAAATATGTATAAGTAGGCCAAGGAACTGCTACATCGTGGACATTGTCTGGAATTTAGGATTTAGGGCAGCAGTTGGGGTTGTAAAGAATGTATATCCATTCATGTCACTGCCTCACCTGCTGGGGAAAGGGACTGCATTTTCCATGCAGCAAATCTGTGGCATTTCATTACCATTCATGTCACTGCCTCACCTGCTGGGGAAAGGGGCTGCATTTTCCATGCAGCAAATCTGTGGCAGAGCTGGAGGTAGAATACAGAGCTCCTGGTTACATTTTCTGTGCTTTAACCACTACGCCATCCTGCCTCATTGGGGGGGTGCGACCAAACTAGGCACTGCCTCCCATGCTATCCTCTGGCACACTTCCCTGCTCCGAATGCCTGAGATATAAGTAGGAGCATTCAACAGAGGCAACTGTGCACAGCTTGTCCCAGGAAAAAGTGCTGTTACGAGACTGCTGAGCGGTAGCTGTACCTCTGTTAAAGTCATTAAACAGGAGAGGGTGTTCATCACACAACTAAAGAAGAGCTGCTGTGCGGGACTCTTGCTCTAATAGAGGGAAGGGGCACAGTTGTCCCCTACTCCTTCTACTTTAATCCCTGTAGATGTCCCCTCATAAAGAAACTAGGCTTCCTCCAGGCCTGAATTTCTTATGATCACGCTCCTTAGCTGTGACCTTCTACATACTCTGCTAGTTACAAAGGATAGAAAAGTAATTATTAACATTTATTTTCCTTGGAGAACTGCACTTTCTAAATGCTAATTTATCCTTCATTTACCATATTGTGGGTCGATAACATCGGGATAACATGAAGCTGTAAAGGGGGCAGGGAAAAATTTTACGTTTACTGCTCTGCCTCTCACAGTGATATAGGAGCATGCCAGGTATGTTATACTAATAATACAGTACAAGCCTTAGCAGATAAGACAAGAAAATCAATTGTAATTCTTTTGGCTGTTTTCTCATATATTCTCAACCTGTTAGCAGCCCATTTCTTTTTAGAGAGCAGTCAATGAATATTTAATGTTCGAGTGCATTGCCAATTTTATCTGCCAGCTAATAAAAAGCTGCTTGGTCATGGGTGTAAGAGGAGAGGTCTATTTTAGTTTGCGTGGCTGGCCAGTTGTAATAAGAAGGATGGCAATTTTAAATTGGGAGATTAATGGATAATTTGGAATCGCTGTCATTCTGACACAGCCGGTGACCTTTTCAAATTGATAGATAGCTCCATTTCACCCCCACCAGCTACAACAAGAGACTGTTTCAAAGAACGGGACCTAAATGCCACACTCGTCAAAGATGGAAAAGGGGTGGGGATGTGGCAGGAGAGTTTAGGAAAGAAAGAGCAACCCTCCTGTAGCTTCATAGACTAATTAGGAAAGTCCCTCTTGATTTGACAGTCCCAAATATTGTTTTGTGTTTAATCTGAGCTGCTTCAGTGTTAGTGATGTGAAAGGGACACAGACAGAAGGACGGTTAGTTTGATTTTCTTTTTTAACTGAGGAAAATAGCACACCTGAACTCTCTAGATCAGTATTTCCCAATTGGTGCTTCGCGGAACTCCAGGGTTCTGCGAAGCGAAAGTAAGGATTCCGCAAGAATGCGGCACTACCCCACCCCCTCTTAAAGAGACAGAGTCTATTTTGCAGCTTTTTTTTTTTTTTAAGCTGAAAAGGGTTCCGTGGCCAAATAAAATTGGGAAACATCTAGATCCTGTCTGAAAGGGTGGCCTTTCCCTAGTTTCTGTGCATGAAAAACTGAAAGTGGAGAAAGTGAGTTTATAGGGAGCTTACCTGTGAAGGTATTATTAAAAACAATTAATTATCTGGGTTCTAATACTAATTAAAACAATTAATTAATCGGGTTCCCCCAAAATACATTCACAGGGAAATTTCTAATGCAATTGCTTTTTAATCATTCAAAGTCCAGTTCTGTTTATCAAAAAAGAAAAGCGTTTGAAGATAAGAATCACCAAGTTTTCCAACCACTCTAATAGATGAAAAGAGTGAAAAGAGAAGCACAGCATAAAATACATGCTGACTTAGAACACTGAAATACACAACAAAGGTTTTTTAGGGACATTGCTAGCATCTTAAAAAAATACCTGTAATTATTGATACTGAATCAGTACAGAAGAGGTAAAACAAGGCCCTACTGGGCAAAAGTGTGGTTTTGCCAAGCTGTCTTTTACCTAGAAATGTTCATCTGCTTAAAATAAGGTTCTTGCTGATGGAACAAATGCAACGCATTGTACTAAAAGGTTTGGAGTGAAAAACCTAGAACAAGAAGCCCTTTGTGGGGAGGCTCAGAGACAGGGTGACCCAGAAAACTACCAACCAGCAGAAAAAAATGCAGAAGTTGGACAACTAAAGTTCTAAAAGCATGGAGGACCCAGGGGTTTGTTTTTATTTGTTATTTAAAAGGCACAGAATTCCGTTTGTAGACTCTAGCAGGAGGAAAGAGCTTATAATACCCATATTTAATTTTGCATAGAAGAGTCTGATTTATCAAAGACATGAATTTCCATCCATGCAAACAAAGTGAACTCGTACACCATGAGAATAAACCCTGCTCAACACGCTACATTTTGGGCATAGCTACTTTCTGCTTGTTGAGTGTCCTCAAAGCAAAGACAATGTTTTTTCCTCTCTTCTGGAGGTAGCGTGGGAGAGAACTGTCCTTACCCTGCACCAGGATACCCTGTGCCCTGTTTCAGCAAATCCAGATCAACGTGCACTAATAGTTCACAGGCAAGCGTTTTAAAAACTCTGCTGCACACATCTGACCTGAAACAAGTTTTTGACCAAGACTTTAGTGCCAGCAAGGACCATCCAGGTCATCTAGTCCAGGGGTGGGCAATAATTTTTGACCAGGGGCCACGTCAGAACTTTTTGAAGTGGCCCTGGCCCACCCAGGAAGGGGCGGTCCCAGGACATTTCCGTGCTACCCTACCCACAGACCCTGATTGGTCTGTGGGTGGTGGAGTGTGTGAAGTCTTTGTCCCCCCTTCCCTCCAAGAGAACTGCCAGTTGTTCTGAACGGATGGTGGTTCCCTCTAGGCACCCGCACCCGTGTGGCATTGGGAGGAGACTTTGCGTGCTTCCCCCCGCCCCTAGACCCTGATTGGCTTGGGAGTGGGGTGAGCATGAAGTCACTTGCTCCCAGCACGCAGCACTTAGAGTCAACCTCCAAGGTCAACCTGTTTGGTGGGCAGGGTTGGGCCCAAGGAGGCCCTTTTGCCCGCCCCGATCTAATCTGACCTCCTTCTGCACATTGCAGGCCACAGAACCTCACCCACCCACTCCTGTAATAGGTCCATAACATCTGGCTGAGTAACTGAAATCCTCAAATCATAACTTAAAGACTTCAAGATACAAACACTCCACCATTTCCTGCAGTTCAAACCAGCTAGCAACCTGCACCCCACAATGCAGAGGAAGGCAAAGAGCCCACACAGTCTCTGCCATTCTGACACGGGGGAAATTCCTTTCCAACCCCAATATGGAGATCAGTCCTGAGTGCTGGGCATGGGTGGTTGGTGCAGCTGGGGCTGGGGAAGGGAGGCCCACAGCCCCACCTATAGCCCCGCCCTCTCTGCTGAGGCCCCACCCCACAAGGAAGAGGCAGGGCATTGTGTCCAGCACACCTCCTCAGGGAGGGGAAGAGAGGTGGGGCAGTGTACCAAGGCATTCTGGGGTGTAGGTTGAGGGTGGCCATGCCCACTAGCTGAGCCTTCCCCAGCTAGTGTCCTAGCTCTAGCCATTAGTGCAATTTGCTTACAGCAGTGGGGAACAGGCCAGATATCATCACTGCAGACAGCCGCAACATGCCACCCCTTCCATAAACATGTGAAGTCTTAGAACAAGTTAGGATTTTTCCCACAGTTTCTGAGCAAGCGGATTCTGAGAGGAAGCCAAATCTAGAATCCTTAATAGTGGATCATTAGCCACAAGTCTACAGCACTTACTAGGGTACATAAATGACAAACATGCACATTTTGTATCACTGCCTTTGCTAGCTAAGGAAGGATACCTATCTTTGCAGTGTTTAAACACTATCAGCGGTAGTTGTTATTCCAATCACCACAGGAATTACCCTTGGCAAAAAGAAGTTGAATACGAACTGCCTTAGTGCTCAGCTCTTTCTTAGCTTCTGTCAACGCTCTTGGTTGTGAGTCAGTTGCTTGAATCAGTGAATGTACCTTATTTATAGGTCAGAACTATATGCATATCGCTCTCGCCCCCTTCCAACTCTTTTTTTCCATAAAACCTCTAATTTTACTAACCTTGCCTTTATTCCTACAGTGTAATCTCAGCGGCTTTTAATCTTTGTACTTGCCTTGTACTGTGGCTTCATTTCTTCTATAGCTTTTGTGTAACACATCCAGAATTGTGCACAGTATTCATGTGCAGTTACATCCGCCCTTAGAGAATGATCTACTCTGGACCAACACTTTTTTTAAAAAAAATTACAAATAGCATTTTATATGTATAACTAGAGAATGAACAGTATGAAATGCTTCTTCTGAAATTCTCTCCACCGTTGCAGAGTATATCAAAGATGAATACATTCCACTGAAAAGTAAGGCAAGTAAAGGGGCAAAATAAGTGATGGTATGAAGTTTAAAATATATACACATATCCATAAAAATGCACCATTCTTCTAAACAGGTGAAGGTCAAAACTCAGTGGGGGCTGTTGTGTTATCAGCACTTTTTAAAAATCAGGTGACTTATTTAAATGTTTAAATACAGGCAACCCATTTTTTTAAATTTTCACCTAAAATAAATAGTTTGCTATATTTAGCAAGCACGTAAGTGACTATAGCATTTCTCATGGTTATCCTGCAATAAAGGTCAATAATATTTACTAGATTTGGTCAAACAGACAAGTAGAGATGCATGTATACTTTTGCAATTAAACATGCCAAGTTCATGTAACAAGGGTGGCATTACCTCGTCCTCGTGAATTATCTGACAACCACCACTTTCTTTGTGAAAATGCTCACAAATCCTGAATGTTTCCTGGCTTTCAAAGAAAAAATCCTTTCTAGAATATTTATGAAGTGAATAGTTCCAAATTACAAATATTTGTGAAAACCAGAATCACTTAGTATACAACTGAGAAATGTGGGCTAAATTCATTAGAAAATGTATTTAGTGTAATGCTTGCCAAATATTAATAGCCTATTAATGCTTCAGATAGAGTATGAATAAATGCAACTGTTACGGATATCGTGCAACAATGGAAAAGGGCTGGTAAAAGAATTGAGCTTTGTAGCATGCTGGTGGGAATCAGATTGTCAGATTCAGGGGCATATTATGCTATTTCAAAATGCATTTTGTGTCTAGACGTGTTATTTCGAAATAACTGTTTTGAAATAATGCTGTAGTGTAGACATACTCTGAGTTTTTGAGTGTGATGCATTTCTTACTGGATATGTTGTGATGATATTTTGTGATTTTTAGCATAACCTGGGAGGAGGGAGCTGGCAGGAGGAGGCTACGGAAGGAAGGGGGGGGAGGAGAAGCTCCGGGCTCAGGGTTGGGGGTCTCACCAGCCCAACTGTCTCCCAACACCGTGGGTGCAGGGGCCTCAGCATCCCTGGGGGTGTGGGGAGGGTGAGGAGGAAGAAGCAGGAGGGGGAGAAGGAGTGGGAAGAGGAGCAGTAGTTGGGGAGGCAGCAGGGGCTGGAGCAGCAGGAGGCAGCAAGCTCTGCCCCAAAGTCGATGACCACCTGGGGTGCACGGACCAGCCTGTCCCCCAGGATGCAGCCCACGGCATCAAAATAGGGGCAGGAGTCTAGGTCTGCCCTGGTTGGGAGCTGCCCCGTGGCCCTGGCATATGCCTGCCGCAGCTCCTTTACTTTGATGTGAACCTGCTCCTGGGTTCGCAAGTGGCCTTTGGTGGCCAGGCTGGCAGCCATCCACCTGTAGACGGTTGCGTTCCTCTGTTTAGTGCAGAGATCATAGACGTTGGAGGCATCCCCCCAAACCTGAATTAGGTCCCTGATCTCCGCACTGGACCAGGCAGGCGCCTGCCTTTTCTGGCCCCTGACAGGCTCCTGGGAGCTGGCAGACTGGTCCTGGGGGCAGTGGAGGGCTGGCTGGCACTGGCTGCCTGGCTCATGCTGGGGCCACTGGGTCAGGTACAGTGACTGCTGGATCTGGGCTGGCAGGCTTGGAGTTGGCACAGGCACTGTGGCCAGAGTCAACCCCTTTAAGGGCTCCGGGGAGAAGGGGAGGGAGAGAAGTTTTCTTGGTTGTGCCCAGAGTGGTCACCAGGGCACCCTGAGAACGGCTGGAGGCCCCCTATTTTGAAATAAGCATCTACATAATGCTTATTTCGAAATAGCAGTTTCAAAATTGGTGCTATTCAAAATTGGACTAAGGTTTACCAATTTCAAAATAAGTGCTCCGCTATTTAGATTTAATTTCAAAATAGCGGTTTGGCTGTGTAGACTCTGGTAAAGTTATTTCAAAATAACGGCTGTTATTTCGAAATAACTTTGCTGTGTAGACATTCCATCAGAAAGCTCAAGGTCAATAATTTGATGTCATTAGTAAACAGAAATGACCAATTTTTGCCTATTTGATAGCAATGTGTGTGTGCATCAGAGAGCAGAATTTTGCCTTAACAAACAGTAGTCTACATTGAAAAAGCAACATTCCAATGTTTGTCATTTAACATTGTATTGTCACAGCATGTTTATTTAATGCATGCCACACAGGCAGCCCTGGAGATAGGAGAAAATGAATAATTTCCTCAGATAAAAACAGAGAGTTCCAATTTATGTCACAGAATAAAGGAGAATACTCAGGGACATTAGAACAGTCCTCTATGAGTATTTACTCAAGTATTAGTCTCTGGCAGTTAGAAAACACAACACTGCTATGACCAAATTGCTCCCTTTAAAAAAACCCTCAAATAATGGGCTGCTGATGGGGTACAACCATTAGATATTTTTCATTCCAGATTAGTGAGATCTAAGAATCTCCACTTTGCTGTTTCCATAACTCATTAAAGCATGTTAGAAGTCTCCATCTGAAGTAACATTTGATACAACTTGACATCTGCCATACTTACACATTTTCCATGCCTGGGGTCTTGGGAACAGAGTGGTTCATGTTAATAACAGCGACCCCTTTGGCTGATTCAGGAATAGCCCTGACAGTCTCTGGAAGGAAAACCTTACACGGCTACCCCTCTGAAGTTTTAGTCTCTGAAAGGACTCCCATCTTAAGTAGTCTTCTGCACCTCGCATATTCAAGACCTGTGTATGTGGACTTGACAATATGGAGCTGGTGTTTAAAGAGAAGAAAACTGGGATGGAATCTTCTGAGAAAAACAACAGATTCTGCTACCTTTCTAAAAGGGAAAAAAAAGTCTCCTCTAGAAATCTGAATATTGGCAATGATACAGCCAACTTCGGCTGCTCCTCATACCCATGCTTCTTCACAATGCAACACTGCAAAGTGGGGTAGCAACACAAAGCTGTCTACCGAACAAGACCCTAGAGAGAAGATGAAGTTGGCTTAAGGACTTCGTTTTCAAGCACCTTCCGCTCCTTCTCCATTAAATCTCTTACTACTGGAGACTGTCACAAGTGATTTCTTGTGAGAGCAGGTCAAGTACCTCAGATATCAAGCAATGAGATAGCATCTGTCAAATGCCATTTCCCTCCTCTTTCTCACCTGCCACTGCCTGAGCCTTACAGATAACCTGACTAAAAAGCTCACTGGCCTGTGCTCCTACCTTCTCTTGTTCCTTAACCCAGAAATAGCTTCCTGCACACACCCCAATCCTTTTCCTATGGTCTCTTGAGTTGCTACATCCTGCCCTCCAAGAAAACTTAAAGAATCTGAAACCCAGCCACACTCAATAGTCATTGACCATTGTTGGGGGATGGTCAGACATCTTATGGGGTGGCTGAGTGAATAAGAAAAGCGACAGAATCATGGAATCCCAGGGTTGGAAGAGACCTCAGGAGGTCATCAAGTCCAGCCCCCTGCCCAAAGCAGGACCAATCCCAACTAAATCATCCCAGCCAGGACTTTGTCAAGCCGAGACTTAAAAACCTCTAGCGATGGAGATTCTACCACCTCCTTAGATAACCCATTCCAGTGCTTCACCATCCTCCTAGGATGTTGGCTGTATCATTGCCAATATCCAATCTAGACCTCCCCCACTGTAACTTGAGACCATTGCTCCTTGTTCTGCCATCTGCTACCACTGAGAACAGCCTCTCTCCATCCTCTTTGGAACCTCCCTTCAGGTAGTAAATGGCTGCTATCAAATCTCCCTCACTCTTCTCTTCTGCAGACCAAACAAGCCCAAATCCCTCAGCCTCTCCTCGTAGGTCATGTGCTCCAGCCCCCTAATCATTTTGGTTGCCCTCTAGTGGACCCTCTCCAATGCATCCACATCTTTTCTGTAGTGGGGGCCCAAGAATTGGATGCAATACTCCAGATGTGGCCTCACCAGAGCTGAATAAAGGGGAGTAATCACTTCTCTAGATCTGCTGGCAATGCTCCTCCTAATGCACCCTGATATTCCATTAGCCTTCTTGGCTACAAGGGCTCACTGTTGACTCATATCCAGCTTCTAATCCACTCTAATCCTCAGGTCCTTTTCTGCCAAACTGCTACTTAGCCAGTCAGTCCCCAG
This sequence comes from Pelodiscus sinensis, assembly GCF_049634645.1. Classification (NCBI taxonomy): domain Eukaryota; kingdom Metazoa; phylum Chordata; order Testudines; family Trionychidae; genus Pelodiscus; species Pelodiscus sinensis. Next base: position 6,632,564 of record NC_134720.1, on the reverse strand, counting down.
CCTGTAACAGTAATTGGGATTCTTCCATCCCAAGTGCAGGACTCTGCACTTGTCCTTGTTGAACCTCATCAGATTTCTTTTGGTCCATTCCTCCTATTTTTCTAGGTCACTTTGGACCCTTTCCCTTCAATATATCTACCTCTCCCCTTAGCTTAGTGTCATCTGCAAACTTGCTGAGGGTGCAATCCATCCCCTCATCCAGGTCATTAATAAAGATGTTGAATGAAACCAGCCCTAGAACCGATCCTTGAGGCACTCCACTAGAAACCGACCGCCAGCCTGACATCGAGCCGTTAATCACTATCCCTTGGACCTGACAATCTAGCCAGCTTTCTAGCCATTTTACAATTCACCAACCAGCTCCCATCTCAGTCCGACGGGGTGCCTGACGTGACAGCTTGAGTAGCACTAAGTACTCACAACAACTGAAGGCAGTTGGGGCCATGCTTTGACATGACAAACGCAAATTATGCTGAAAACCCAGGAACCAGGTGTTCCATGCTGAGCACCCAAAACAGGTGGGCACTTGAGAATTCTGGGTTAAGCTCTGTGCTCCAGTTCCCCAGCTGTAAAATGGAAAGGAGAACACCACCGTGGCCAGCCAATCAGAAACCCAAAAACTCTTCTCCTTCCCCATCCCTAAGGCCCTGCCCCACCCACTCCTTCTTCAAGCCTCCCCCCAATCTCTCCATCCCCCTCCCTCAGTCACTCATTCTCCCCCCCCCCCCCACTCACTTTTACCAGGCTGGGCAGGGGACTGGGGTGCAGGCTCTGGGCTGCAGCTGAGGGGTTCAGAGTGTGAGAGGGGCCTCTGTGCTGAACCTAGGGCAGAGGTTTGGGGTCCCCAGGAGGGGACTCGGGAGCAGGAGAGGGACTCAGGGCTAGGGCAGGGGGTTGGGTATAGGAGAGGGGTTTGGAGTATGAGCTCTGGGAGGGGGCTCAGAGCCAAGACGTGGGCTTCAGGAAGAGGGGGAGGGGTGCAGGTTCCAGCTCGTCAGCTTTTACCTCGGGCAGCAACAGCTCAGCAGGGCAGCAGGTCTAAATTAGGTTCCCTGCTTGCCTGGCCCCATGCCACTCCCAGAAGAGCCTGGCACATCCCTGGGGGGGGAGAGGCACGGGGCTCTGTGAGCTGCCTCTGCCTGCAGGCACTGCTCTGCAGATCCCACCGGCCACAGTTCCCAGCCAATGGGAGCTGTGGCGTCAGTGTTCAGGGTGGGGTAAGCACATGGAGACTTCCTGGCCCCCCTCCAAGGGCCACAGGGACATGCCAGCCTCTTCCAGGAGCGGTGCTGGGCCTGGGCAGGGAGCCTGCCTTAGCCCTGCCCTGCCACCAGACTTTTAGAGCTATAACAGTAGCCTCCAGAAGATACAGCCCTATTCAGCGAGACTCCCGGCAAAACCAGGAGGGTTGGCAACCTTATAAGTGAAGCTTCCCCTTGGGGAGGCTTGTCCCTCCCTGCCTCTTACAGAACAGGCCCCACCCCACAATGGCACAATGCTCAGGGATGCTCAGCCTCCATTACACGCCACCCGGAACTCCACCTAATTGAAAAGGGATGTTGTGAACATGAACGACAGGATGTCGGTGAAGCACGCGGATACCCCAGCGACAGCACCACAGGAACACTCATGAGAAAATGAATCATCTCATGTTCAGAGCAGGGTTTGGACAGTATGAGTCCAGGAGCCACACACTGACTGAGAGGGATGAAACCACTGAACACCCATATACGGAACGAGACTGAGGGCCTGTGGAAAAACCAGCATGTGATCATGTCATTAAAGACTATCAAAACACATTTGCACCTGGGGCCCAAAGTCAGATTGCTTTTCATTCTGGCATTTCTTAACTTCTCAGGGCTTGACTGTGCAACCCCAGAGTGCTTTAAAGTTGTGGTTTGGATGCAATTACAATGTATGAGTCATCTTCCCAAAAGTCAGCCAAAAGAGATAATCTAGTCTGACATCCTGTATCCCAGGCATCAGCCAGCACAAACAAACAAAACTCAAAAAACAAAAGAATTACAACCTACAGGTGACCATGGCTACACTGGGGGGGGGGGGGGGGGGGGGAGAGGGTTTGAAGAAGGTATGCAAATTGCACTCGCATTTGCATATCTTCTTCCAATTTTTTTCCAGAAGAGGATTTTCCGATATTTGGCCCATCTATATGGAGCCAATGTCAGCAAAAAACCCTCTTTCGGAAGCCCCCGTAAACCTTATTTTACAAGGAATAAGGAGGCTTCCGAAAGAGGGTTTTTTGCTGACATTGGCCCCATGTAGACAGGCTAAATATCAGAAAATCCTCTTCCAGAAAAAAATTGGAAGAAGATATGCAAATACGAGTGCAATTTGCATTCCTTCTTAGAAAAAAAAAAACACACAGTGTAGCCGTGCCCTAAAGTATTACCTGCCAACAGGCAGAGAAACAGAGGGAGGGACAAGAGGGACCCTACAATGGCAAGGAGTTGATTAAATGAGAAATAATGAGATTAACCTGGCAGAGTATGAGAAATGTTCATTTTATGGAGGAAGTTTTTTTTCTTGCCAATTCCTGATGCAAAGAAATGACTGTGTGAAAGATATCACTTTGCTGCACAACAGATGCTTGCATACCCGGCGTACACCATTTTCAGTATGTCAATACTGCGCCTCGGCAGGAAAAAAAAACTTTTTAATAATGAAGTCAAATAATGAGATTAGATGTACAATTATTTCTCTATTGAACAAGCACCCTGGAGATTTTGCTCTGGTATTAAAGTGTATCAGTATTCTTTGAGACAGTATGAAACACTGCACTGAGACACATCCATTTCACCCATTCACGTGACACTGGTAAGCAGAGAATCCATACCATGAGATTTTGATTGTTTCAGATACCACCTCTCTCATCATACCTCACATTACAGGTTTCAAGAGTCTTAGGCCAGCCAGGAAACAACAACATTTTTTTAGCATAGCTATGTGAGTCTGGGGTAGGGAAAAAATGAAGCCATCGTACCTATGCTGGCAAAATCCCCAATATGGAAACAACTGCACCAAGAGAAAAATGTGTCTGTTGGGATAACTAGTTAGTTAGGCAGCGTTATTACCAGCAGAAATACTTCCGTTGGCAAACACTCTGCCTGCACTAATGGGCTCTGCCATCAGAGCCGTAGCTATATTGCTGCCAGGGTCAGATTAACTCTTCAGGGGGCGAGGGGCTATTAGATTTTGGGGATCCCTAGGCTCTGGAGTGGGGCCAAAATGAGGGATTGAGAGTGTGGGAAGGGGTGCAGGTTGAGGCATGAGGATGGGTGTGGGGGGGCTTGAACTGGGAGTGCAGGCGCTGGGGTGGGGCTGGGGATGAGGCATTTGCAGTGCAGAAGGGGGATCCAGGCTGGGGCTATGGGATTTGGATTGTGGGAGGGGGCTCAGGACAGGAGGGTGGGGGGGGGGGGCGGGGCCTGGGCAGGAGTTAGGATGCCATGGTGGGCTTAAATCTGAGGTTCAGGGTTGGGTTCTGGAATGGAGTTAGGGATGTAGAGTGCAGGCGGGGTCTCAGGACCAGGGCTGAAGCAGGGGTTGGGGGTCAGGGCACTTACCTGGGGCAGTTCCCCTTTAATAGGATGGGAGAGTAGGTGGCCCAGTGCGGTACACAGTGGTTATGTCTAGACTGCAGGCTTCTTTCAGAGGAAGCTTTTCCGGAAGACATCTTCCGAGAAAAACTTCTTCCAAAAGAGAGCATTCACACTGCCAAAGCGCATGGAAAAAATTGAATGGATGCTCTCCCGCATGTAAGCTGTGATTACTATGGGCGGAGTGCCCACCAGGGCACCTGTGCTTTTTCCTCTTTCCTCTTCTCCCAAAAGAACTCCCTCTTCCCCGTCCACACACACCTTTTTGCCAAAGAGCTCTTTTGGAAAAAGGGAGTTTTTTTGGAAGAAGAGGGAAGAGGAAACAGCACAGGTACCCTGGTGGCCATTCTGTCCATAGCAATCACTGCTTACATGCGATATAGCATCCAGGCAGTCTGGATGCTATCTTTCGAAAAAGCGTATCGCTTTTTCGATGCGCTTTTGCAGTGTGGACGCTCTTTCGGAAAAAGTTTTTCCAGATGATCTCTTCCAAAAAAAACATTCTTGTGCAAGAAGCCTGTAGTCTAGACAAAGCCTCAGTGAGACAAATTCCATTCCAGAGAGTCTTGATTTTGGTCCAACATCTGAGTAAACCAGGAATGACTCGGTTGAAGTCCAGGGAATTACACCTAATTGTTCTGTAATTCATATATCCTATCATCATCCATGTAAGAGCCTGCCTGTCCCTAGCCCTCACTTCAAGAGGAAGTAAACAGCATGTCATAACACGAGATGGGCTACTTTATTGGAAAGGCAATAAAAGCGATACAGCTGAGCAACAGTAAATTCATACTCATTTCCCTCCTGTCATTTCAGGCTTCATGTAACAACTGTGCCTTATAATTAAAAACTTTCATTAGGTAATAAAAAATGCAACTAGGCAATTAACAGTTTTTCTACAAATATCTATTATTTAATTAGCATTTTATGAGGATTATGCTTTAGGACCAAGAAATTTCTCTTCAACACCTTGAAAGGAACAGATTTCATGCAGGGTTGAGGGATACAAATAAATCCCTAAATATTTTCCAGAGCAATCCTTACAGTATGAAAGAGAGAACCTAATCGTAGTCCCAGCATCTTTGATGAGAGGTTTTTGCTGGTCTAGTGGTTAGAGCGAAGGACTGAAGGGAGCCCAGGACCCATTACACCCTAACTCCAGTTTACATCCTGCAGAAATTGGGCAAATCATTTAACCTCCTCCTGCATGAACCAGTCCAGCTGGGAAGACTGATGCGAAGCAGACACATCAGTATAAATCTGATGCTGCGTAGGAGCTGATTTTTCCTGGATAGATACATTCTTTTGCAGTCAGAGAGACAGGCACGCACATCAGGCCACAATGCAGCATTTCACACTCTATCGCAGGAATGTCACACTGTTGGTACAGTCTGTCAGATTTACTAGTTTCAATTAAATGGCCTATCGTATATTCACACTGTAGGTGCTACATATTTCATCAAATCACCAAAATTACTCCATAATTTTCTGATTAAAAAAATAACCCTCAGTGCATCCTGCCATGCAATGCCTATTAACGTTGATACTTTGAAGAATTCCCTCCAGTAATCTGGCCACAATGTATTTTTCTTGGGACACTGAACAAATGAAATATTTTTTGCATAACTGTATCTGCCTAGATATTTAACTTCCAGCTGAACAAAATGGCTACAGATCGTCCTCGACCCAAATTCTCCAGAAGATGCTGCGAGCCTGCACTTTCTGGACAAGTTAGAGATTTTGATATGTGTGGAAAGACTAAGGGCGCGTCTACACTGCAACACTATTTCAAAACAACTAGCGCTATTCCAAAATAACTTTGTCCGTGTCGACACAGCAGGCAGTTATTTCGAAATAGTGTCAAAATGCTGTCAAGCTGCAGGACTTCTTACTCCGACTCCTGTACCCCTCACTGTTTGAGGAATAAGGGAAGTCGGAGGAAGAGGTCTCTAATTCAAAATAAGTGCTGTGCAGACACCCCCTATTTCAAAATAAGCTATTTTGAAATACGATGCGCTATTGACGTAACTCAATTTGCGTAGCTTATTTCAAGTTAAGCCTTGCAGTATAGATGCACCTAAGAACTAAAGATGTATACCTTGGCTAAGAGAGGACTAAACTGGGAACATTGCAACTGTCTTCAGATATTTGAAGCTGTACAATTCTGGAGAAAGGAACTATTTTTGGTGGAGCAAGAAATTATTTCTAGGCGTATAAGAAGAAATGAAGAGGGGGAGAATTTATGTTGAATATCAGGATTGAGCTCTATCCTGAGCAATGCTCACCCCTTTCCATTGCTCAGGCAAAGCAAATGAATCCTGGGACTCCTTGATGTGGAGAAATCCTCAATGAAAGTAGGATATGGAGGCGAGCGAGGGGACTTGAGGGCTCTCATAGTTTAGCTGGTATGAGCATATTTGAATAACTTATCCTAGTTGGGCCATCAGAAAGGTTTCATCCCTGGGACCCACAGAACTAAACAACATGAGGATCATGAGGATCTACTGCTTGTGCTAAATGAGAAGGTCTCCCAGCTGACTGCAAGAAGAGGGTCACCTAAATATATTATCTCTATAGTTAAGAATAGTATTCCATTGATTATGTCATTCCTGCTTTCTTAAACTTACTTCCTAGTCACAATTTTACCCAATAGTCAGATAGGGTAGAAGTCAGAGATGGGCATACATCCCTTATCTAGCTCAGGGCCCATGGCATGCCCATCAATTGGGCCACCATAATGACCACAAATGTGGATAATCTCACAGCTCTTTTACTTCCAGATTCAGGGATACAAAAGGTTGTTTGCACTTTACCTGAGTTGTCTGTTGAGCCCAGAATAGAACTGGTCATTCAGATCCCATCTGCATAAGTATGTATATGAACTTCCCCTGTATGAGTTCATAAATCTTTGTCATATTTAAAGGTTCTGTTCTTCTTTTGTATAATTTCAAATCCACAAGTGGAGAGAAAAAATGTCCAGATACAGTTTGATTTCCCACAACAAAAGATTTCAATTTTTTCCCCTAAACCTTCCTTTCCATCCATGTCTTTTAACCACCTTTTGACCCCATGAGCATGTGGGAGTTTGTGGTGCCCCGTTATTTAATTCTCTGCAGTCCTTGTATATTCAGATAGTACTCTTCTCTTCCCTATGTCCATTAACCTTAGCACCAGAAGGTTAAATCTAACAATTGCATTTCTTCTCCAACTGCTACCTGCAGCACACACAACAGAGACATAATACTCAATGATCATCAGAATTGGTCTAACACATGGGTTCCCGAACTGGGGGAAGTGCGCCCCCTTGGGGGCATGAAGAAATTCCAGGGGGGGCGTGAGGCGAGCCAGCCTCCCTCCCCCATAAATCTCCTTCCAAGAAAGAGCCTTGCCCATCCAGTGAAAAAATTCAAAAAATACCATGTGAAATGTCCAGTATTTTGTTTTTCCTGGCTTGGGCATCTACTGGAACACCCACAGCTTGGGCTGGCTGGGGTGGGGGGAGGATGGAGCATCCTGGGCAGATTTCAAAATGGCCACTTTAAAAGGGCAATGCTCTTAAAAAGGCAACTTTTTTTTTTTTTTGCTCAACAAATTTTGCTGCTATTTTTTTTTAGGTGGGGGGGAGGGCATGAAGGTTTCTCAAAAATCAAAAAGGGGGCATGATGCTGAAAAGTCTGGGAACCGCTGGTCTAACCAAATGCCACTGTTTTATTTTAAAGGAAATCAATTAGGCTGATCTCTCTCTGTTACCCATCTTATTTTTAAACACAGACTTGAGGCTATTTTTGTATAAAATAAACTATACACTGCTACTGCCAATGCAAGTTTTGTTTCCACGCACTCTTCCATTATACTTACCAGCCAAAAAAAGCAGATTTGTGGCCAATTTTTTAAAAATGGGACCAAAGGAAAATTCTGTTCTCAGACTCACAAGATGACTCTTGATTGATACCTCCTGCACAATCAAAATTCTAAATAGACAACAGGACTCTGAATACACACAACAAAGATGCCTCAAGGGCCTGAGGCTGCACCATCAAAATCAATGGGAGCTTAGACTCTGAATGTAATATTGCAGGATCGACCCTCAAGTTATCGTCCAATAATGCTCTGTACTCCTACAGTACCTTCCACCTGAAAATCATAAATATAAGAGTGACAACATTCCTGATGAATTTAGACTCCTTTAACAGACAGCAAGAATGAGGTACCAAGAATTTAAGCAAGTTTTCCCAAAAGCGGCCACTGACCTTCAGTGCCTTAATTTGTGTGTCCATTTTGAGACATTCTGCACCAGATTTTCAGAAGTGTTGACTGTCCACAAATCCAGTTGGAGTCAATGGGAAGGAACTATGAGTGCTTAGATGCTCTGAAAAAATCAGACAAAAACATCTCAAAAGTTGGGCATTAAAAGACTAAAAAATCCAAAATCAATGGCCCTCTTTAAAAACTCGATTGTAAGTGATTAGGTTGCAATCCCATAGAAAATCTGCCAGTTGGCTGTGTCCCAATCATATGCTTTAATCACTGAACAGACCATTTTTTCCTCCCAAGAGATAGAATCTGTACTCTTGATACTGTACATTTACATTGTATTATAACAAGTTCTGGATTGTCTGTCTTTTTCCCATAGGCCACATGTCTCTGATCTTTAACCATTGTAATATTTTTCAGTCGTTCAGTACATCTCTATGTTAATCTTCAAGATTTACAGCCTTGTATTGTCTCATGAAATAATTTATGACATTCTTTTTTATAATCTCAAAACAAAACAAGAGGACAGTAAATCCTAGTGATTATCCAGTAATCCTATTGTGCTTTATACCTGTCATCAATGATTACCCTCAATAATCTAATGGAACGAAAACATTAGTTGGGGGGGTTGGAAAATTATAGACTTCAAGATCAGAGCTGTGTAAATTAGGTAGTGAGTCGGTCTCTTATAGCAAGGAGTACACTAAGAAGAAGAAAATGAATTACATGGTTCTATGGCATAATCTTCATAGGTTTTAAACTTTCAAACTTTTTCCTCAAACTAGACTACATTAGCAACTGCAGTTTAACAATGAAGTGCTGGTTGCATCTGACTACTTTAGCTATTTTCATTTTTACACAGTCACTTAGGACAGGTTAATGGACAGGGTCCTAAATAACAAACACGGATACATTAGAGGCCATGGCATGAGTGTTGTATTATTAAAACATCATTGTCCAGAATTCTGTAGCTTCAGAGGGGTATTTGAGTTAGTCTGTAACAGGAAAAACTTTAAAATAAACCGAATAGCCTAGTAGCATCTTAAAGACTAAATAGTTACAAGAGGCTGATAAGGACCATTCATTAGCACTTGGAAAGGAAGATGAACAACACCAGATTCTACACAGACATCAAGAACCATCAGCACCTTCATTGTTTGGTTGGTTGATAATGTGCGAGCCATCCGATATCACGATTGAAACCATTATCATAAGCATTAAACTTGCGAATGAAGTTAAGTTCCAATCCTTCTCTGTGTATTTAGCTTGTGGAATTGGTCTGAAACAAAACATCGACTTGGAGATCCATTAATGAGTGTTCAGGAAGATTAAAGTGTTCTCCAACAGGTTTCTGTGTGTTGCCTTTTTGGATATCAGATTTGTGTCCATTAATTCTTTCCCATAGAGACTGTCCTATTCGGCTGATATACATTGCCGTGGGGCATTGCTGGCGTAGATCCCATTAACGGATGTGCACTTAAATGAGCCTCTGATTTGGTGGCTGATGTGGTTGGATCCAGTGATGACAATGCTTGCGTAGATGTGTAAGCAGAGTTGGCACTGGGGCTGATTGCAGGGTTCCTGGATGTTTATGATGTAGCTGTGCTGCGTGGTTACCAGAAAGAATTTGTTTTCAGGTTAGGGGGTTGTCTGTAAGCGAGAATTGACCTTTCCCCCAAGGCCTCAGAGTGAGGGGTCATTTTCCAGGATAGAGTTCTAGATTTTTGATAATGCATTGGAGGGGTTTAAGTTGTGGATTGTAGGTGATGACGACTGGAATTCTGTTGTTTTCTCTTTTGGGCCTGTCTTGAAGGAGTTCATGTCTGGGTACTTGTTTAGCTCTGTCAATCTGTTTTTTCACTTCTCCAGGTGGGTATTTAAGTTTTAAGAATGTTCTATATAGATCCTGTAGGATTTTGTCTGTCCGTGGGATTAGAACAAATCCGGTTGTATCTTAGGGCTTGGCTGTATACAATAGATTGAGAAATGTGTCTGGGATAGAAGCTAGAGGCATGAAGATAAGTGTAGCAGTCAGTAAGTTTCTGGTATATGGTGGTAGAAATTTGTCCATCATTTAATTGTACTGTAGTGTCAAGGAAGTGGATTCTGTAGACATTTGACCAAACACTTCTCTCTCTCCCCTGAGCACCATCTTTTTATCTCCGAAGACTTGACTGGAATTCCTCCTGTTTTACACAAGGAACAGGATGTATTGTATTATTTCATGTACCAATAGTAGTTATGCTGCAGGTATTAAACTAGAGGCTAACACTTTTGTCCAATGTTTTAATGTGCTTCGATATTTTCCAAGAACTTTTCAAAATACAGTAAAACTCCATTAGTCCGGCATCCAATGCTCCAGGACTCCTGATGGTCCGGTACCATCAGGAAACTGGAAGTGCTGGGGCAGCCGGACAGGCTTTCCCCATTCAGCTGCTGCTGAAACTGACCAGCAGCTGAATCTGGGAAGCCGGGAGCAGAGCAGCTGGGGTGCTGCAGGGTTGGTCTCATAGCGCTGCCTCTCGGGGCTGTGGGACCAACCCGGCAGCACCCCAGCTGCTCTTGGGGATGCCTGGGGCAGAGCAGCTGGAGTGCTGCCGGGTTGGTCCCGCAGCGCCAAAGGACAGCGCTGTGGGACCAACCCGGCAGGACCCCAGCTGCTCTGCCCCAGGGGTCCCCGATTCAGCCGCTGCTGAAACAGATCAGCTGCTGATTCCAGGAAGCCCGGGGCAGAGCTGCTCTGCCCCGGGCTTCCTGGAATCAGCCGCTGATCTGTTTCAGCAGCGGCTGACTTGGGGACTCCTGGGGCAGAGCAGCTGGGGTGCTGCCGGGTTGGTCCCGCAGCGCCGAGGGGCGGCGCTACGGGACCAACCCGGCAGCACCCCAGCTGCTTTGCCCCAGGTGTCGGGATTCAGTCGCTGCTGAAAGTGACCAGCAGCGTCAGTTTCACCAGCAGGCTGAATCTGGACGCCTGGGGCAGAGCAGCTGGGGTCCTGCCGGGTTGGTCCTGCAGCGCCGTCCTTTGGCGCTGCGGGACCAACCCGGCAGCACTCCAGCTGCTCTATTGCAGGCATCCCCGATTCAGCTGCTGGTGAAACTGACCAGCAGCAGCTGAATCAGGGATGCCTGGGGCAGAGCCGGACTATCGTAAGGGGGGGGCTATGAGGAGTCTGGGGTGGCATCCCCTCCCACCCCACTCCAGACCCCTCATAGCCCCCCCTTCTGATAGTCCGACATATCTGATAATCCGGCACCCCCTGGGTCCTAAAGGTGCCGGATTATCGGAAGTTTACTGTAACTGCAAATGCTTAAAATGTGGGATCTGTAAAGTAAGGTGTCCACAGACTCCACATAACAGTGTTTAGCCCACTGGGTAACCTTGAGTCCAAGCATTACGCTTTGCCAGGATGCTGGGTAAACAGTCTCTCCAGACAAAACAAAAAGTGGGGTAAAGTAGAAAGTTCAGGCCTTATGGCATAAGCCACGGGCCTGATGTGAGGCCTAAGAACTGGCCAATAATGGTCAAGACTTGGTTAATATAAAGTAAAGTGAAGCTATGAACAAGAGGCAGATCCTGCTCACAAAACTTGGCAAAAACACTAAATTGTACTAGGCATACACACTCCAGAGGGATGGTAACAACACCCCGTTACGACATATCTTGGCACCAATACACTCCCCACCGATAATAGGGACATAATTGACCCAGGTTCTGGACAAGGTCTGAAATGACAGCATGATGGATACTGATGTTTTGATTGAACCACCAAGTGCAGGATGTTGGGTGGTATCTAGGTAATGTCAGAGGGTAACAATCTAATATGTCGGTGTGAGGTGTAACTTGTTTGTACCTGTGCATAAAGATGGGTCTTGGAGGGGCTGTCTTTGTCTAGCCTAGGGGGCAACAGTCAAGCCTGCTGTTGACTGAGCTGGTCCATTGTCCTGGGATACACATGCATAGTGGTTTGGTAGAGTCTGCGGACAACTATCACTGTGTTTTGTTTGACAAACCTGGCTCAGGTGCCTTTGAGCTTTATGTGATTATGTAGTCTTTGGAGGCTCTCTTGGAGTCTGCTGTACTGGCTACCTGCACAGAGCTGGCACAGCACATGGCCAGACAGTTGTCACTGGATAGAGCAGGATACTCGTCAGGACACCACTCTGACGTCACGTATTACAGTTGATTCAAAGCTGCACTCCCTCCTTCTCCCTCCCCCCCCCCCCCCCCCCCCAAAACACAGAGCCGGGAACATGCCTTTAAAGCCTGCACCTGGGACCATAATGGCTGGCCTGTGAGATTGTTAAAAGTGCAGAACCAGCATAAAAGTGAAGTCATCAGGAAACAGTGCATTGAAATGCAGTACATCCCGCCCCCCCCCCCCCCCCCCCCCGACAGCTGGTAAGTGTGGTGGGCAAAGAGTTGCCACTCTCGCATGTCTGTAAGTCCAGATATCCTAACGACAGTTGGGAGAGGGAGTGGGGTGCCTGGGAAAACGATTCCTCCCAGAAAAGGAAAAGGAATGTGAAGGTGAGGGGAAAGGGAGGGGTTGCTGGACAATGAATTTTGAACCTGCTGGGGGAGAGGGAGAAGCCGTGTTGGTCGCTGTGCTGCTTGAGGAGCTCATTCTGCTCATCCCCTTGCTCATGTGTTCGGAGTCCAGCCCGGTGAAGGCCTGGTGGTCCTTGCAGTTCTGCTGCTCCCTTTTCCGAGTGCTGTTCCCGACATCTGCCTGAGTTAGCCCTTCATCGGCAAAACGGTCCCTGTTGTCTCTAGTGTGCTTCCTTTTCTGTTGCAGCCTCTGCGACACAGTGCACGGTGGGGGCTGTCCAGGTCTCTGCTGGTCTGCACAATGCACTCGGGAGCGTGCTAACATCGTGTCCTGCATCGTAACATTTCACTTACCACACTTCCTGCTGACCCGTCCAAGGAATGCGTCTCAGCAGGCACTGTAACCACAGTGAATGGGGGGAGGCAGAGAGCTGGCGGCTCTGCAAACGGACAAAAAAAAGTCCAGACGGGACTAGAAAATTCCCTTTGCCGGAACAGCGTTCTAGTGATGCCGCACTTCTCCACAGGTAGGTAGCAGCCTGGCAGACAGCTCCCTGCTCAAGGTGAGCAAGGGAAGCTGGGCCCAACTTCTTCAGTCTTGTGGCTTTTATCATGCTCCCTATGCAGTCCACCTATGTTCTGCTCTGGTTCCTGCACAAGTGATTGAGGAAACGGGCTACTGTCCTGCAATGAGGGAAGGGACAAAGCTTCATGGCCATGGAATCTGTGGCAGAAAATGTACAAGTACCTCTCCAAAAGTTTCAATAGCCAACCTCGGCTGGCATAGGTTCGGAAATTAGGCTGCAGGGGGCTGTAGCATCCCCAAGTTTTGGGCATCTCAGCCACATGACCCAGCTGCCCCATTCCCAGCCACTGGCCCTGGACCTCTGCTGCCTAAGTTCCTAAGCTGCCAACCCTGCTGTTCCCTGCTTGGGGTCTCTGCTTCAATCCCTGGGTCCCGCTCAGCTCCCATCCCTACACCAAGGTCTTGGCCACTGGCCTTGGGTTCCACTTAGCTCCTGGGTTCATTGTTAAGCAAGTGGGGTCCCACCCAGTCGCCAGGCCTGGATGGTTCTGGACACCGGCCCCCCATGCAAAGTCCTGGCTTCTGGCTCCAGCTCTAAGGGGTGGTGAGGGGCACTGACAGAGATAAGGGGGATGCACCTCAGCTCCCCCACTCCAAAAAATTGCTCCCATGCCACTGTCTGCAGGATTCCATTGAGATCCCAGTGAGCATCAACATCCTTCTTGGCCGTATGGGTTAGCTACACGGGGCTACATGCAGCTCCCAGGAACACAGCCTCCCGCTTCTGCGTGTCCTCAGACCTGCCCTTCACAAGTCACAGCCACTGGCCCTGTACCCCATCTCCTGCTCCCTGGAAAGCAGTTGCTCAGCCGGGCAATGTCCGTCAGCAGTGGAGATCGACTCTGGCTGCCAGACACTCTCGGCGACCCCAGCGAGCTCTCCTGGTCCTCATTTACCTCAGCTGCTCCACCAAGAATTTCATCCTCTGGATGAGGTGTCCATGTACTGTCGCCCCTGCCCTCCGACGCATGCACAGGGCTCTTGGCGGTAGAGGTGGAGTCATCACTGAGCACCAGTTTGCTTCATGGAGCTTATGATAGGCTGAGTCTTTGCTTTCCACTACAGCGTGTCCTGCTCATACCCCTTTTCACACAAGGCTAGAGGAATGTGCCCGTGTGTCCCACTTCCTACGAGTCACTCGCAGCTGGGTCTGAACAGACATCTCTCCCCAAACACAGACCAGATCCATGGCAGTCCAAGGGGAGAGTGTTTGGTGCAATGGCCAGGCATGGCCCCTGGGAAGTTGCCATGAGACCACTGCATGCGGAACCAGCCCCCGGGGCAGGAGAGAGGAGGATCCAGGTGCTCAGGCAGCAGGAAATGGGATTTAAATTTCACGGGACTTACAAACGCGGAAAGAGGGGCAGTTAGTCAAAACATCCCGGAGGCCAGAATCAGTGATAATACGCCTCAGGCTGTCCACAATACATGTTTGTCGACCACATAGGGAGAGGAAAAGAAAAAAAATCCCTTGTGGAGCTGGAAGTTTTTTGTCTATGAAAATGGCCATTTTTCACAACAAAAGTTGTGTTGCAGTGTGCACGCTCACGCACTTTTGGTTGGCAAAGGGCATGTTGCTACTAGCCCCATCATGCTAAAATAACATGAACTGATTATTTCAGAGCATGGGAGATTTAAAACCGATCACCCTGAACAAGAAAACAACAAGAAGAAAACATTTAAGTCTTGTACATGTTAGACCCTATAGTGGAGAAATTGGAAAAGGCTGCAGAGAATTTTAGTGATACATTTTCAATGTAGCGTGTGAGGAATTTCAGATTTGCCTCACCTAGTATTTCCCATGGAGTTTGTGTCTCTCCCCCTCAATTTTCCCCCAAATAGGTTTTTTTTTTTTTTTTTTTTAACTCACTCAAACGCTCTCGCCTACCTCTGATACATAAAATTTCCATCTGCAATCATACAACTCACGGGTAGGCCACAGGAGACTATAAACGCTTTGGCGCAGTTACTTTTTACTGTACTTCTGCAGAGCGCTCAGCACAAATGGGCCTTGATCCAGTGAAGTGCAAACAAACAATAATAATGAAAACGGCCTTGTGTTGAGGAGTTATTAGACCTTAATGTAGCATCTGCAGAGCTCCAGTGACCAGAAGTGCATCTGGTGACAAGCGAGTTTAATCTTACCATGTGATTAAGGATTAGAATCCATTTAGCATAGATAGGAACCACCAGCCTGGGATCTATCTGAATGTTGCCACCTAGGACTCACAAGTGAAATATTTTCATTTGCAGTCCAAATGAACAAGGGGACCGAGGGAGTGTTTTCCCTTTCTGGAACAGATTCAGAATGATTTTCGTAATGAATGCTTTGCCTGCAGCCACCAGCAAATTTGGGACTTCATTTTCATCCTCTTCCTCCCAAATCTCCCACTCCTATTACACCGCCAGTAGCGCACCCACAAACATCTAAAATGTGACACCTATAAAGCTGCTTATTTATTTACTTTTCTCATTTAAACAGCCGTGAGCTTAACAGAGCATGAGTAGGGAGTCAGGTTGCTGCGTGAAGCACAGAGGAGTTCAGATGCAAACCAGCAGCAAAAATTCTTATCCTTTAAACAAAAACTTAGCAAAATCTTGCTCACACAATGACAATTTTTTAATTTTGTAATTGGAAAAAAACCCTCCTCTTTGCTAGTTTCTCTTCATTTTAAGATTTTTTTGTATATAAAAATGACATACTAAAACACAGTACAGGGGATAAAATGTACAGTGAGGAGCATAATTACAGAGTCTTGCTTTGGTAAAGGATAATAGGGGTTTCCTTATGATTAAAGGAAAAGGGGCGATTTGGTTTCTATGCTAGACTCTATAGCCTTTCATATGGTGCTCATCATCATAGTATCTGAGCACCTTCCAATAGTGTAGTAAGCAACACAACTAAATATCTGTCATGCTGGGGGGGAGCCAGCTTAAAAGCACATCTCCACGGTGCTGCCTGTCTCCCTCCCCTCTGCTGCTACTTCTATCAGAGGCAGCAGCAGGAAGGGGGAGTAGGGGAGGCTGCTGTAAAGCAGCCTCTGCCTGTGGGGGACTGAGACAGCGGCCCCTGTTCATGGCCAGCCCTGCTGAGACCCCTTCCTTCCCCATGGTCAGGGGCTGCTGGACCCGGTGCAAGTCGGGACCAAGCAAGCCCAACACAGTCCCAGCTCACGCCAGTCCGGGACCACTGCAGCTCTGCATTTTAGAGTGAACTGGATCCTTTTTGAAAAACATGAAGGAACAAATATCCTGTAGTACAAGTCCAATGAGAATGTCCAGAAAAATCCCTTTATTTTTAACTGCTTTTTTCCTTCCTGCAGGAATTAGCAGAAAACTAAGTGTTCATGCACAGCTCTGATTTCTTATTTACTATATAGAGGAAAATTGATGCAAATAATATTTTTGTACAGAAAAGTGCAACAGTAAATGGCCAATTTATGAAAACCTTACGCCATGATCTGATCATTTGATACACAACCATTACCATGTTTGGATAAGCAGTCCATTTCCTTATATAGAGTGTTACATCAAGATGCATGTATCAGAACAAACATTCAACTAGTATTTGGCCAGCCCTGCAAATTGTGGCGATCCACTTTATCACCACGGGGATCCGCATCCAGGGATGTGGATGCAGATACCTGCAGCTCATTTTTTGCGGATGCGGATACAAAATTTGGTATCTGCACAAGGTGCTAAATATTTGATCAAGAGAAGCTTGGAGGGCAAAGAACTGGCTTATTTCAGATCAAGGGACCAGTTCTATTACATTTAAAAGATATTCAATAGATTGTATTTGGCTCTGGTGAGGCCACATCTGGAATATTGTGTCCAGTTCTGGGCCCCCCACTATACAAAGGATGTGGATGCATTGGAGAGTGTCCAGCGGAAGGTGACCAAAATGATTAGGGGGCTGGAGTGCAGGACCTATGAGGAGAGAATGAGGGATTTGGGTTTGTTTAGTCTGCAGAAGAGAAGAGTGAGGGGGATTTGATAGCAGCCTTCAACTTCCTGAAGGGAGGTTCCAAAGAGGACGGAGAAAGGCTGTTCTCAGTGGTGAGGGATGGTAGAACAAGGAGCAATGGTCTCAAGTCACAGTGGGGGAGGTCTAGGTTGGATGTTAGGGAAGACTATTTCACTAGGCAGGTGGTGAATTACTGGAATGGGTTACCTAAGGAGGTGGTGGAATCTCCATCCCTAGAGGTTTTTAAGTCCTGGCTTGACAAAGTCGCTGGGATGATTGAGTTGGGGTTGGTCCTGCCTTGGGCAGGGGGCTGAACTTGATGACTCCTGAGGTCTCTTCCAGCTCTATGATTCTACGATTCTATGAAAATATCTAGATAAATGTGTACCATTAATCAGCCAAGGACTTTATATGTAAATATCGTAACATTCATTGAGCACATCCATATACTGGAAACATGCCTGCAAGCTTGGACCATGTATAAGCTCACATCTTACATCGCACTTACATGCAACACCAGCTTATCACAAGGCCAGGTTTCCCTGCAGCCCTCGCTCATCAGCCCAGACTTGCATGCTTGGAGCTCCTTCCTACTTCCTTTCCCCTTGTGATGCTCTCCCCAATTGCCTTGTTAATGGAGTGATTCTCACCCAGGTACTCACACAAAAGAGAGTAATTGCCCCCCCCCCCCCCCCCCCCGCTGGGCCTGGGGTCTTTAGGGCCCAGGGTGCTGCTGACAGCTGTCACACATGTTTAGTAGACTGTAAATCAAAATGAGGTAAAACAGCAGCTTTCAGTCTAATTTCCAGTGTACTAGTATCCCCAGCACAAAATACTCCCTTTTTGTTACATCTCAGCAGATATCAGAAGGGTTCAATGAACTATACTTCAAGCCCAGAACTCAGTAATTCCAGATTAATGAGATTAATGAGGGTTAGGGAGGTGTGCAGGAAACATAGCAACATCAGGAAATTTGCACCTATTCTGTAGGAAAAAACATGGGGAATTTTTGTCCAGGGCTGTCAGATACTTCTCACAAGCACTGAATTCACATGGAGAATACAACGCACAAAAATATTACTCTTTGATTTAACAAGCTTGGCCTTTCCTCCTTATTTCTAACTGTATACTAATGACACGTCTCCCTGAGACAATGCTGTGTGGAGAAATGAAGATAAAATTTAGCATAAAAAACTGATTATGAGAATATGCTCTGGGGCCAGGCACAAGAAAAGAAAAATATAACAAGACTCAAGAGCACTTACCACAGCAAGAAAACAGGAAAAGGGAGTTGCAGTCATTTCTAAAATAGTCATTTGAAAATTTCCTGTTAGCCTCTACCAAAGTGAAAGAACCAGTGACCAAAAAAAAAAAGCACGAAAAGAAAAGATTTACAACAAAAGGTGAAATCTTGTGGACCTTAAGGTCTTAAGGGATCATCATCATCACCTAGTCCTACCAGTATCTCTTCTTGCACAAGCAGGTGTTCCATTCCTGTGATCATTCTCGTAGCTCTTCTCTGCACCTGGCCCAGGTTGAATTCATCTTTCTTAAATCATAGAATCATAGGGCTGGAAGAGACCTCAGGAGGTTGTTGCATAAAAAAGCCTCCACCTGAGCTCACTAGATTTATATTCATGGATTTTCTAAAGCTACACCAAACTGTAAGGTCTAAGGTTTTAAACTGCAACTTATTGTGATCCTTGTCAGTCTTTGCAATCTGTGTAACTCTCAAACTTACTGTAAATTGCAACTTTGTAATCTTTGTAACATGCAGCCACCTTGCTTGTAACTTTCCCTAAGCTGCATTCTCCCCTGAGTGAATGGAGAAAGAGTGTGAGTGTGTTTGAAGAAGGCTTGGAACAATGGACCACATGGCAATGAGTCATGGCAATGAGACAGTATGGGCATGCTCTCTGCTGGATAAAGGGAAGTCTGGGCATGCTCCCTGATGACAAGGTGAATGAGTCACAGGAGCCATTCGGACACTATATAAAGAGAAGGAGAACATGTGAGACTCTCTTTTTCCTTCCACTGATCCTGAGAAGTTCCCCTCCAGTGTCTTTCCTCCTGACCAGCTTCCCCAGCCATGATGAGCACACAGACCCTCCAGGATCCACATGCCTTACCTCCTGCAATCTATATGTCTGTGTAAGTGTGTGATTGCCTGAGGGCAGGAATGAATGGGTGTGAATGAGTGAATGAATGGAGGGGTGTGTGCTTGCTTGCTTGTCTGAGAGAGAGAGTTCTATCTTCTTTAGCTTAAAACCTTTGGTAGCTGCTTTCTCCTCTTTAGTTTTACTTAGTGGAAATAAACCCATACTAGTGTAACCCTGGGTGGTCTCCAGTGAGAAAATGTTTGGGGTAACAGAGGTCATCAAGTCCAACCCTCTGCCCAATGCAGGACCAACCCCAACTAAATCATCCCAGCCAGGGCTGTGTCAAGCTGGGATTGAAAAACCTCTAGGGATGGAGATTCCACCACCTCTCTAGGTAACCCATCCCAGTGCTTCACCAGCCTCCTAGTGAAATACTTTTTCCTAATATCCAACATAGACCTCCCCCACTAAGACTTGAGACCATTGCTCCTTGTTCTGCCATACAGCATTACTGACAACAGCGCCTCTCCATCTTTTTTGGAGCCTCCCTTCAGGGAGCTGAAGGTTGCTATCAAATCCCCCCTCGCTCTTCTCTTCTGCAGACTAAATAAGCCCAAATCCCTCAGCCTCTCCTCATAGGTCATGTGCTCCAGCCCCCTCATCATTTTGGTTGCCTTCCAGAGGACTTTCTCCAATGCATCCACATCCTTTCTGTAATGGGGGTGGAGGCACAGAACTGTATGCAATACTCCAGATCTGGCCTCGCCAATGCCAAATGAAGGGGAATACTCACATCTCTAGATCTGCTGGCAATACTACTAATGCAACCCAATATGCCATTAGTCTTATTGGCTACAAGGGCACACCTAACAAAATCATCCCAGCCCGGGATGTGGGAGATCAGAATTGCACACACTATTCCAGATGAGGCCTCTCCAGTGCCCTGTATACGAGTACTACACTTCTTTGTCTGTACTGGAAATACCTTGCTTGGTGCATCCTAGAACAGCATTAGCCTTTTTCAGTGCTGCCTCAGTGAAAGCTCAGTCAACTTATATACTCTGCTCTTGCTCCTCTTATGTTGCTTCCAACTAGTTCCAGTTTATATAAAAAAAAATGTTGTTCATCCCTAAGTGTATGAGTTAGCACTTTTCACAATTACATTTCATCCCTTTTCTATTACCTCAATTTTCAAGGTGATCCATATCTTCTGGTATGATACTCTGGTCCTACTCTTTAGTTTCAATACTTCACACCTTTGTGTTGTGCACAAACTTCATCACCACTTGTGCCAGTGAAAATGTTGACTAAGATTGGTCCTAAAACCAATCTCTGATGAACCGCACTACCGACTTCCCTCCAGTCTAACGGTTCTCCCTGTTCAGTATGACCTGGTTGTAGTCTCCCCCTTAATCGGTTCTTACCCAGCTTTCGATTCTCAGATTACTAGATAGATGCAGAAGATGGGGATTAATTTCCCCATCTTGTATCAAATGCATCATTCAAGTACATGTAGATTAAGTCTTAGTGCATTTCTCTTGTCTAGAAAAATCAGTTATCTCCAGGTCGGTCTCTTTTGTAAAACTAGGTTTTATTTTATCCACTTACTGTTTACCACTATACCCTGTTCTATTTTCTCTTTCAAAATTTGTTCTAAGATCTTGCATACAGCTGATATCAAACTAACAGGCCTGTAGTTTCCCAGATCACTTTTTTCCTTTCTTAAATTCTCCAGTCACAGGACATGACCACTGAGTTTATAGATTGACTAAAAATCCTTGCTATTCGCTAGTCTGCTTCCTTAACTTGTTGTCTTAATTTTTTTAAGTTTTCCGTCATAAAAATCAAGGGACTGTAGCTGCAGAGCTAGTTTTGTTTATCCTTCAATTTAGCTTAAATAAATTAACTCATGAGCACTCATACGAAGTGATCACTCAGATTCTCACTACTTAGCAATATATTTTCTTTTAGATATTATGTCTTGTTGACTGGGTGACTATTTGGTAAAGAACTCTGTCAGCTGGACCTCAGAATATCTGGACCCAGTCTATGAAGTTGAAGTCTCCCATAATCAAACCAATTCCAAATAGTATTTATTTAATTTAAAAACATTGGAGAGGTCTCTATCCACATCTGGACCAGATCCAAAAGATCTGCCTTGATCCTGCCTTGAGGGCGGGGGGCTGGACTCGATGACCTCTCGAGGTCCCTTCCAGTCCTATTATTCTATGATTCTATGCAGCAGACCCCAAGCACTTCCCCAAGGAGCCTCTGCTCTTTCCTCCCCATACTGATTTTCATCCAGGCAAATTATGTTCATTCCACCCTTCTTCATTGTTCTCCCATCTTCAGTTACTGCTGCTGGGACCCTCCGTTTTCCAACTCAACAAACCTATTCCCCTGCTCTATTTCTCACTTGTTAGCCAGTCTTTTCCTCTGCCTTGTTCTCATAGTTGCAGGCTTCCACTGCCACTTTCCTCACCCAGCAGTGTACCCTCATAGTTCTCTGCTCTGACTTGCGTCCACGAGTCTTGGGTTTTCTTGTCAGCCTCTACCCTCCGCTCTCCATCATCTGACCAAATCCCCTTTGTAACTCTTCGAGCTGTATCTCCACACCTTGGATCTTCACTTTGATCAGATACATCAGGCAGCACTTCATACAAATGAAGGCCCTTTGAAGTACCCTGTCTTATTTTCTGTCTTATTCTCATTAAAAAGGGGATAGAGAATAAGACAGAAAATATCTTATTGCCTCTATATAAAACCCTGGTATGCCCACATCTTGAATACTGCGTACAGATGTGGTTTCCTCATCTCAAAAAAAGATATATTGGCATGGGAAAAGATTCAGAAAAGGGCAACAAAAATGATGAGGGGTTTGGAACAGGTCCCTTATAAAGTGAGATTAAAAAGACTTGAGCTTTTCATCTTATAAAAGAGGAGACTAAGTGGGGATATGATAGCGGTCTATAAAATCAGGACTGGTGTGGAAAAAGTGAATAGGAAAAGTTATTTACTTATTCTCTCAATAGAAGAACTAGGAGGTCATCAAATAAAATTAATAGGAAGCAGGTTTAAAACAAACAAAAGGAAGTTTTTCTTCACTCAGTGCATAGTCAACCTGTGGAACTCCTTGCCAGAGGATGTGGTGAAGGCTAGGACTTCAACAGAGTTAAAAAAAAAGAGCTAGATAGATTCCTGGAGGTTAGGTTCATCAATGGCCATTAGCCAGGATGGGTAGGAATGGTGTCCCTAGTCCTTGTCATTCATTTCCAGACAAACAGAGGAGGAATCACATGAGGATTACCTGTTGTATTCCCTCCCTTTGAGGCATCTGGTATTGGACACTGTCGGCAGACAGGATACTGGTCTAGATGGACCATTGGTCTGACCTTGTATGGCCGTTCTTATGTTCTTATGTATCCTTTCCAGATTAAACGTACAACCCAATCATCTTCATTGTCTCCTCCATTCTTTGGGTTCCTACCACTGCTGTCTCTGTAGCAGTCATAGCCTGGCCAACAGTGCATTAATAGGGTCAATGTAGCTACAAAACAAAGCACTTCAGAAGAAGCACTGCTCTGGGGTATTTTGCTCTACCCCATGTTGATATTTGTGTGTTTGAGATGTAATAGATCAGTTTGTAGGATAACAGTGAACATCTCTTATTTATTCTTGGATCTGGACTTGTTAATACTCCAATCATTTGAAGAAGAGGGTTGTGCCCACGAAAGCTCATAATACCATCTGCATGTTTCGTTAGTCTTTAAGTTGCAGATAGACTATTCATTGTTTTTAAGTTTTTCCAGATACAGACTAACTTGGCTACCCCTCTTAAGGTTTTGTAACATCCCTGTCCGTCATATGAGCAAGTAAGGTTTCCTGAAAAGGTGAATACACATTTATAGACAGCATGCTGGGTGGGGTAGGACTAGGACTTAGAAGACTTGGGTTCACCTCTAGGCTTTACCTTAGATATTTCTCCCCACATGATTCCATAATCTTTGGCAGAAGGAATTTCCTTTGCCCTGTCCATTTAGTAAACTATTTAGGTTAGGGTCTGTCTGTTATTCTTCACTGTGTTTTTAAAGATGTGCAGCCTAATGGAGCCCTTAAACTTCTAGGGATTATCACAATCCAAATAAGAAATAATTGGTCTTAGACGATTAGATTTTCATCAGTAATTGTCAGTAACCATCAATTTCACCAGACACACACTGTCAAAAAAATTCCCATTGATGCTAATCAAAAGCTACAGCTAGGCAAAGTAAGAAAAATGTTGCTTAGGATGTTTGACGTTAGGATGGCTACTTTGTATACTTTGACAATCTGTTAATCGTTCTAAAGCTTTCATTTTTTGAATCTCAACATCCTGTCATTAAATAAGTATTGCCCGAGACTCCCATAATTTCCCAGGATATGAAAATTTAATACAAAGTTTTATAAATACTTAAATCCCCACAATTTTGCTCAGTTGTGAACATTTAAATCAATAAACATTGACAAAAAATCTTAAAAATAAATCTTAAATCTTAAAACAAATATACCTGTTACAGGGTGAGTGACTCCTTTAGGGGGAGTTGGGATGTGACCTGTCTGTGGCATAAGCTGCTTCCCGGTCTGACAGGGGTGGGACCAATGGGGCCTTATAAAAGATCAGAACATGATCACTCTGGAGTGTGAAACCACAGGGGACCCTCACAAATTCCTGTGGGAGTCCCTAAGCCAGGGTCCGCAAGAGGCTGCGGGCTCCAGGGGAAATGGCCAGAGCTGTATGACAGAGCAGAGAAAGATGCAAGGGGCAGAACCAAACGGGGATGAGACTAGTAAGTAACCCAGGGGAACCAGCCTGCAGGCCCAAACATTCTCTATTGAAGACAGACTTAAAGATAGCTCAGAAAGAAGCTGAACACAAGGACCAGAGGTAGGATGAAGAAACGTCCATCAAAAAATGGAAGAAACTTTTTGTTTGCTAAGGTATTTATTTGGACTCTTGCGATCCCAGAAAGATTTAGGTTTGTTTGTGGCTTGTGTGGAGGGACAAGCCACGTCTTCAGGACTGTCGTGTATATAGAGAGCTGAGGAGACTCACATGAGGGGGTAGAAAAAATGAGGCTGAAAACACAGTGCTGACCTTGGCCAACAAGAGATTCTACAGGCAGGCTTGCCATATGACAGTGCCTTTAAAGTTGAAGTTATATTGACTCTCAATCTCTTCCTCCGATTTAGCCAACTATTCCCAATTTGGCAAGCAATCTAATGCAGGCAAGAAATGATTTCACATCTCAATTTATGTATGTTGGTTGGCCTCACCTCTATATGATGATTGTTTTTTTACAACCAGAGTGATGAAAATATTGGCTGCCATCACAAAAATTCTTTGGTGGGACACGTTCCTACCTCCCAGCTGGTGGGATCTGAGGAGTTATCCCTGAAACAACTCTGGCATTGATTTCCTTGCATCATAAGCAGAAGCCGTCCAGTCACAGGATACAGGGGAAAGATTCCATGTTCGCTGCTTTCCCCTCCAGCATTTTGCGGTGTAGTTTGTTTTTGCAAAACAAAAATGTCAAAATGCAGGATTGTACCGTTCCATCTGTAGTCTGCCCAAAAGAAAAACTTGTACCAATCACAGTGGGTAGCATCACTCTTCTAATTCTATGAAAATGTGTTGGGTCACTTCCTTTTTCCATTCTATTTCACGGCATCAGTTCTACCCTGCTGTCCTGTACAAAATTGCACATGATAATCCCAGAGATCTAATTTTATTAAAACACTTGGGCTACGTCTACATTGGCATCCCTTTCCGGAAAAGGGATGCTAATGTGACGAGTCGGAATTGCAAATCCTACTTGAAAGTAGGAATAAGAAATCCTCCGGAAAAGGGCTTATTTTCCGGAGAATCGCATCTAGACTGGCGCTTTTCTCCGGCTTATCCCCAAGCCGGAAAAAAGCGGCAGCCATGTAAATGCAAATGCCGCGGGGGATAGTTAAATCCCCCGAGGATTTGCAATTCCGAAGTGTCTAATCTGCATCCCTTTTCCGAAAAAGGGGTGCAGTGTAGACACAGCCTTGTGGTGTTTTAGATGCTGCTTGTAATTATTAGAACTGGGAGCACTGGCTGTTGGGAATCTGGAAGCACAGGAAACAGGAAGGAGGGGAGAGGAGATGGGCCAGGCCTGAGTGAGAGCTACAGAGGGGAGCAGCAGCAGCTTTATCAAGAGGTTTCACCTTTGGAAAATAAAGGCCTGTTAAAGTTTGTTACTACCTTGCTTGCACGATACAACATTTTGGCGACGAGGAAGGATCTTCTGCCTCTGAACCCACCTGCACCCTTTCTGCAAAGGCCAGGTGAGCCTCCAATTGCTTTTACTGCCTGGATCCATATGTTTGAGACTTATCTGCTTGCAATCAGTGCTACAGAGATTTCTGAAGTAAAAAAGCATGCTCTGCTAATCCACTGCCTTGGAGCAGAAGGGCAGCGTATATTTTACACTTTTCCCCTTGCAGATGATAAATATGAGACTGTACTCATTGCATTAAAGAACTTTTTTGTGTCAAAAGTGAATGTAGTAGCTAATCGTTATAGATTTCGCCAGCGTGAGCAGAAACCAGGGGAGACTATAATGCAGTATGTTGCTTCTCTGAGGAGTCTGATTGTAACTTGTGATTTTGGGAATACGGCAGATGAGATGATTAGAGACCAGCTCGTTGAGAAAACAACCATGCTTTGTGTAAGAGAACGCTTGCTGCTAGAACTACAACTTACACTGGAAAAAGCAATAACCATTGCTACCCAGATTGAGTCAGCTATAGCAGAAGCCAAAATAATGAGCATAGATACAGGAGGCCCAGTCCAGGCTGTGACTCCTTTGCAGAAAAATGCACGATTGCTGCAGACAATCAATCACAAGGGGAAAACTAATGAAAAACCACAGAATCGGCAAATTCAAAGCACAGCAAAAGCATGCTTTCGCTGTGGATCCCCGCAACACCTTGCAAGCTACTCAAGATGTCCTGCAAAAGAAGCTCAGTGCAATCACTGCAAAAAGATTGGGCATTTTGCTAAGGTCTACCACAGTAGACAGTCCAATCAACAGGTGCATGCAGTTACAATACCAGATGTTACTGTGCTGAGTGTAGACAAAGTCGCTACTGCACATATTGCAGAACAGATAAGGTGCATTGTAAATGTTTCTGCCACACCGTCAGGCAAATCATATCCTATTCAGCTAATGTTGGACATTGGTTCAGCAGTATCTATACTACCTGATTCCATCTATTTGCATTACTTTAAAAATGTGCCTCTGACTGAACCCAAACTTCACTTGGTGTGCTATTTGAAAAACCAAATTCCAGTACATGGCTGCCTGTCAGCAACAATGACTTTTGGTGATTGCTGTGTAAATGCAGAGTTCTACATTGTCCACAAAGGCACTCCTATCCTTGGCAGAGATTTTTTGGCTGCTTTAAACCTCAGGACAGTTAATGGACGAATTGATCTTCCTCGGCAAAGCATTCTTGCAGTACACACACCAGTTTCAGCTGGGACCCAAGACCAGGATGAGGAGAAACTTGGCTGTGCTTATGGGTTTGTGCATAAAGTAAAAATGCAACAATGTGATGCCTCTACGACAGAAGTTACAGCGCTTACCATTTTCAGTCAGGGAAGCTGTTTCAGAGGAACTTAAAAGAACTTGTTCAAAAAGACATTATTGAAGAGATTGAATTCTCGGAATGGGTTTCACCTATAGTAATGACACAGAAGAAGGATGGAGGCATTCGCCTTTGTGTGGACTTAAGGGAGCCAAATAAAGCTATTGTGATTGACAGCCACCGTCTTCCTCACATTGAAGAAGTATTTGCAGAACTCCGTGGAGCAGATGTTTTCTACTCTTGACTTGCAGAGCGCATACCACCAGGTTATGTTGCATGAAGATAGCAGAGACCTCACAGTATTTATTACACATGAGGAACTATTTCATTTTAAATGGGTTCCATACGGTCTTGCATCTGCCCCAAGTACCTTCCAAAAAATGATGTCATTGATTCTGAAGAATCAACATGGAGTTCAGTGCTATCTGGATGATATTATCGTGTTTGGAAATACTTCGGAGGAGCATGACAATAATCTGCAATCTGTACTAAACTGCATCAGCACAGCAGGCCTCAAGCTCAATATGTCTAAATGCAAATGTAGACAAACAGAACTCTCCTTTCTGGGGCATACCATTTCACCAGCTGGACTAAAACCTGATCCAGATCATATCCTAGCAATTTCAAATGCTCCTCCTCCATCAGATTTGCAAACCTACATTCCTTCTTGGGTCTTACTTCCTGGTATGCAAAATTCATTCCCAATTATGCTTCTGTCATTGAACCATTACGAGAATTACTACGGAGAAGTTCAACGTACAAGCTAGTTTGGAAACTGTGAAAGACTTGATTGTACATAGTCCAGTACTTGCACTATTTAGTCCTGTATTGCCCACAAATGTGACTACTGATGCTTCTGATTATGGACTTGGGGCTGTCCTCACACAACTTCATAAGGACAACACAGAGAGGACTGTTGCATTTACTTCAAGGACACTGAGTGATGCTGAGAGAAAATATTCTACAGTTGAAAAAGAAGCACTTGCTTGTGTCTGGGCTACTGAAAAATGGAGAACTAACCTGTGGAGCCGCATGTTCAAGTTGCGCACAGACCACAGCCCTTTGACAACATTGCTAACCATGAAAGGACTGGGAAGAGCAGGGAATCGTATTGCTAGATGGTCTGCAAGACTATTCTCTTTCAATTGTGAACTGGAATATAAGCCTGGAAACCAAAATGTGATAGCTGATTGCCTTTCTCGCCTGCCTTTGTCTTCACCAGATGGTCCACCGGAGGATGAGGATGAAGCAGTTGCGCTTATTACAAGCACTCTTACTGCAGTAACAAGAGAGCAATTTCAAGCTGCTTGTACAGCATGTCCAATTCAACAAAAGCTACGGGAATTTCTGACAAAGGGATGGCCTAGTAACCCTAAAAACCTTGACCCAGTTGTGCTGCCTTATTTTAGAATTTGCAATGAACTTTCTTTGCTTGATGGCTGTGTGCTACGAGGTACACACCGGCTACTTGTGCCAGAAGAATTACAGCCAAAACTCATACAGCTGGCACACGATACTCATCAAGGTATTGTCAGAACCAAACAACGACTACGAGATCTGTATTGGTGGCCAGGGATGGACTCCCACACTGAAGAAATCATAAAATCCTGTGTCACTTGCCAAATCCACGATAAGACGGCAGTGACATGTACCTTACCATTGCAGCCTGTTCCTCTTCCGGATTCTGCCTGGGAAAAAGTTGCGATTGACATCGTAGACCCTTTGATACTGCTCCAATTGACTGTCGTTATGCCATCACTTTAATAGACTATTTCAGTAAATGGCCTGAAGTGGCGTTTACATCGCACATTTCTTCTGCTACAGTACTCATGTTCCTCTCTACATTTTTTAGCAGGGAAGGTAACCCCAAAGAACTGGTTTCAGATAATGGTAGTCAATTTACTTCCATGGAATTTGAAACTTTTCTAGCAGAGAGAAGCATTTTACATAGAAGATCATCCCTGTATTACCTTCAAGCCAATGCGGAAATCGAAAGGTTTAACAGAAGTTTGAAAGAGAGTTTGCAAACGGCTAAACTGGAAGGGCGCTCGTGGATAACCTTCACTACTGATTTCTTGCAAGCTTACACGACATGCCACAACGCAAAGATCACCCGCAGAGTTACTGCATGGAAAACAGATGAATACTAAACTGAACATTGCTGGATTGTTAAAGACAAGACCTGATGCACCAAATGAGGATACTGTGAGAAAAACAGTTAAACAGAAGCAAGCAAAGTATAAGGCTTTCACAGACAAACGGCAGGGTGCTAAGGAACCCAAGTTTGAGTGTGGTTCCTTCGTTAGAGTAAGAAAACCTGAAATTCTACACAAAGGGGACCATAAAGTCACATCTCCTCTTAAAATCATAGAGAAGAAAGGACCTTACACCTATCGACTTTCTGATGGGCGGGTATGGAATGTTTCTTATCTTGCACCTGCCTATGCACTAAGAGGAGATGATGCCAACACCCAGCCCACGTTGTATGGCTTTACCATAGCACCAACACAACAAGACATTGCACTGGAACCGGGGTTTGAGAGATGGTCTGTCAGACCTAGACGACCACCTGTCTGGACTAGAGACTATGTTATGTAGTATTTGCAGTGTTTTCAGTGTAATATTTCTGCCAACAGTATAGTGTCTTGTTCCATATTTGTTGCTGTGGTTAGAACAACAATGTTTATTTTATAATTGGGAGAGCTTCTTAAGAGAGGAGGGAATGTGGTGTTTTAGATGCTGCTTGTAATTATTAGTATTGGGAGCACTGGCTGTTGGGAATCTGGAAGCACAGGAAACAAGAAGGAGGGGGGAAGAGATGGGCCAGGCCTGATTGAGAGATACAGAGGGGAGCAACAGCAGCTTTGCAAAGAGGTTTCACCTTTGGTAAATAAAGGCCTGTTGAAGTTTGTTACTACCTTGCTTGCATGATACAACAACACTCATATCTAGTTCACCACTGCAGCTATAGCTAGATCTAGCTGTCCCAGATTTAATACCATTTCATGACTGTAAGGCACCACGGAAAGGGAGAGTATGCACTCTAAATAAATCCTGAATCAATGGCCCTATGCACTTTGAGGCCTTTCCTTTCGGGTGTATGGAGGGAGAAAACCTGGGAGATTGTTTCCCATATATCTGGAGCAGTTATTATTCCAGTCTATCATTAATTCACACAAACACTTGCTGACATAGGCTTGCACAGCATTATTACACTTCATTTTCTTTGTTTCAACAGAAAGACAGACCAAACAAAAATCAATGTAAACCCAAGGGGGCACATTCAAATTGTCTTGAAATAAATTTTTCACATTCAGCTTGTTTTTTTGTTACTGCATCTTCAGAAGGCCCCTGTGAACCTCCTTCATTTCTATACTAGGCTGAGAGAGCACGGGGGGCTCCTTCCCACAGAGCAATTAGGAAGTATCAATTTCCTGGGGTACGGTAAACAGGTGGAATGACAGTTTGGATGCACAATGTACAAAAGCCAGATAGGACACTTGGACACGATTCTTTGGGGTCTTGCTTTCAGCAAGTGGCTGGTCTTGTATGGCACTGTGCATGCAAAGGGCAGGGGAATCGCTTGTGTGTGACAGGAAGAGTTGAATAACATTTAATAATAATGGTTCCTTTCAGGCTGGTCACTTGGAGGAACTTGGGTTTCATGTTCAAAGTCTGTCAGCAGAGCCCTCTGTTCACCTTCCTCGGCAAAATACAACATGACAGTTCAAATATCGTGTTTTTCTGCCACACATACTGGGCCTGATCCAAAGCCCATTGAAGTCAATGGCAAGACTCGCACTGACTTCACCGAGTAGGAGATCAAACCATATGATCCTGAAGACAGGTCACGCTTAACATGTGCCCTTGTCAGGCACTCAGCAAAGCAAGGTTGTCTAAAACAAACATGTTAGCAGGTTTCCTTAAAGTCTAGTGCGGCCTGATGCTTCAGGCACAAGGCCAGGTAAATGTGGATGGCCCTGAAAACATCTGCATGGAGGTTCAAAGCCTATGAAGAGGCAAATTTGGAAAGCAATTATTTTTGCCCTCGTTAGCTATAGTAAAAAGTTTTTTTTACAGTTACATTCTCCCCGAGTGCTCTCTCAAACCAGAGGCTTGAGATGATGGGGCTTTGGCTTGATTTCCATGATATGCAGAACAATTCCACAGGGGTTAGGTCAACTATTTACTGAGGGAGGGTGTGGCATTGTGGAGGGGGTGTTCTATTTTTAGCATTTCTGCGGGTGGGAGGGTGGTGTAAATGTGTTTTCTATTTTGTTGTTGTGGAGAGATCCCAGAGAAGCCCAGGGAGAGTCAGAATTCGACATCTGCAGCATGTGGGCCTCTGATTAGTTATGATTAGATCTATCAAAAATGTGACTTAGGCACTCGTTGTACATGGCCTGTGGATTCAGAGCTTCACATGTGTAAAGGAATGAGCTTTTTTTCCTTCCCTTTGGCAATAAGCTAATGGAAAAAGATACTATTGCTTACAGACAGGCGGTTAAACTTTTGCAGAAGTTCCTAGAGGCCAGCAAACAAATCCAGGCCTGGCAGTTTGATTCACAAAGGCATATCAGGTTTGGAGAGTAGGATATTAATTTCTTAGGTCTCAGACTATAGTTTTCATCACCTGCACATGTGTGGCAGTTCAACAAGTTTCTGGGTTTGATAGATTTGTCGACTGTTACTCTATCCCCCACTACTCATCATCTAGACAAGGGGGCATCTTTGCACAGTGGCTTAAATCGTTGTTCAAAACAAAGCAATTTCTTCTGCTTCGTAGTAAGACTGGTTGCTTTTCTGAATGTTACACCAGAGCAGTAGAGAGGCTGGGATGATTTCGTTGGGATTGGCCCTGCTTTGGGCAGGGGGCTGGACTCGATGACCTAGAATCATAGAGCCGGAAGAGACCTCAGGAGGTCATCAAGTCCAGCCGCTTGCCCAAGGCAAGACCAATCCCAACGAAATCAACCCAGCCAGGGCTTTGTCAAGCCAAGACTTAAAAACTCTAGGGATGGAGATTCTTCCTCCTCCCTATGTATGTAACCCATTCTAGTGCTTCACCAGCCTCCCAGTGGAATAGTTTTTTCCTAATATCCAACCTAGACCTCCCCCACTGTAACTTGAGACCACTGCTCCTTGTTCTGCCATCCATCACTACTGAGAACAGCCTCTCTCCATCCTCTTTGGAACCTCCCTTCAGGAAGTTGAAGGCTGCTACATCTTAGATAGCCAGCTGATTGCCCAACCTTCTCCTGAGGTCTGTTCCAGCGCTCGGATTCTATGATTCTATGACTGCTGCCTCCCTCTTCTATGACACGAAGCCTCTCAATATGCAAATCAGAACTGCATTGGACTGCTTAACTGTGGGGTAAACTAATGTCCTATCCATCATCCCTAGGGTTTTTTTTTTTTTTAACATAAACCTGCTTTTCAAGCATCTTTTTCCCTTGCTGCTGAATGTATGTTTCAGATTAACCCACCCCTCACCCGCCCCGCCTCCTTCCCAGACATCCCTAAGGTGAATATGCTATTTTCTGCCTATATTTCTGCTTGCAAAAGATGAACATTTTCCTTACCCCTTTGGGAAGTGAGTAGGAAGTGTACCTGAATGGGGGTGGAGAGGGGCAGTACTTGGATTTGTTTAATTTTTTCTATGGTACTTTTCTAGTGTTGGGTCCTTTTACAACTCACACTTCTTCAGAGAGGGCAGCCTGTCACTTGTAATGAGAACAGGTGAAAAATTGGGCATCTCACACCTGTAGGCCCAATAGAGGAAATCCAAAGTGAAGGAACAAAGGTCCAGCTCCTCAAAGTATATAGGAACCTAACTCCAACGAGAATGATTAAAGGTCTAGAGAACATGACCTATGAGGGAAGGCTGAAGGAATTGGGTTTGTTTAGTTTAGAAAAGAGAAGATTGAGGGGAGACATGATAGCAGTTTTCAGGTATCTAAAAGGGTGTCATAAGGAGGAGGGAGAAAACTTGTTCATCTTGTTCTCTGAGGATAGAACAATGGGCTTAAACTGCAGCAAGGGAGGTTTAGGTTGGACATTAGGAAAAAGTTCCTACCTGTCAGGGTAGTCAAACACTGGAATAAATTGCCCAGGGAGGTTGTGGAATCCCCATCTCTGGAGATATTTAAGAGTAGGTTAGATAAATGTCTATCAGGGATAGTCTAGACAGTATTTGGTCCTGCCATGAGGGCAGGGGACTGGACTCGATGACCTCTCAAGGTCCCTTCCAATCCTAGTATTCTATGATTCCAACTGATTTCAGTGGAAGCTAGATGCCCAAGTACCTAAGTCTAAGGCAATGCAGGGGGTACGCACAAAAGAGAAGGGTCACATATGGCTCTCTCCAGTGCCATGCCCTAACCCGGCGCAGTGAGCCATGCAGGAGGAAAGCTACAGTAGGCTGAGATCCCTGAAGGCGCGGGTCACGGCAGTTCACCTTCAGTCACCAGAAAGAGTTGGGGGGCATTCAATCCAACTGGTTATTGGGTAAAGATATTTTACCACTTGGGCTACGTCTAGACTGCAGGCTTCTTGTGCAAGAAGCTTTTATTGGAAGAGATCTGCCACAAAAGCGTCTTGCGCAAGAGCGCGTCCACACTGCTAAAACGCATCCAAAAAAGTGATGCTCTTTTCCCAAAGAGAGCGTCCAGACTGCAAGGATGCTCTCTAAAATAAGCACTGGTACGCACAGAATGGCCTCCAGGGCACCTGTGCTTTTTCCTCTTTTTGCGCAAAAATCCCCTCTTCCCCATCCACACACGCCTTTTTGCAAAAGAATTCTTTTGCAAAAAGGCTTCTTCCTCATAGAAAGAGGAATACCAATTGTGCAAAAACCCCTCTGTTCTTTTGATTCTTTTGCACAAAATGTGCCTGAGGTGTGGACTCTCTGCAAGTTTTTGCAGAAAAACCGCTGTTTTTCCGCAAAAACGCTGTAGTGTAGACGTAGCCTTGGATAACAAGAGAGCTAGTGGCCTTCTGGTTCCAGCTTGGTAAATGTTGGTTCAACGGATGAACCAGGAGTATTCTATACAGTAATTACTCGTTTAACATGTGCCCGCTTAACATGTTTTTGCAATAGCACGATTTTATTTTTAGGGAACATTTTTTGAACAACATGACAGTCCCCGAAATAACACAAAAATAATCAAGTGGCGGACTACTTCGCGTGGCGGTATAAGTGGGTGAAAACAGTGGTAATTCGCATGAGCAGATGAATGCACGTAGTCACAGCGCTCCTCACGTGTTTATCTTTGTTTTAACAAACCGCAGAGACTTGTGTTGCTAATTATCTTCTGTTGCTAGATATCTAATGCGGACAGACGTTGACAACCCAGCACCATCAAAAAATTGACTTTGCCACCACCACCTCAAACGCAAGCCCCACCTTTTCCATTATTTTTAATGGGAAAATTGACGTTTTCGCTTAGCACGAACATTTTCAGAAATGCATCTATAGTGTTAAATGAGGAATTACCGTACGCATCTCAATTAATCAAAAGCGTAACAATCCCTCAAAGGCCTGATGTTTATTTGCCAAAATTGGCAAAAGCAGAAAAAAATGCTGGGGCCGCCTCGATACCATTGAAATACATGGGGAGCAACCGCAGACCTGGCCAGACAGACCACATGGACTGAAAGACTTCAAAGCCCAATGGAGTAATATGGAAAAACGTGCAAGACGCACATTAAAACAGCTGTTTCTCTGGTAAGGCTCCAAGCTGCCGAGTGCTAGAGGAGATACAGAAGCTGTCCCTGCTTTTTGGCGGAGTTCACGGAGCAGAGTGTGCACTCTACTTCTCTCCCCCTACGGTACCCCAGCGTACAGAACGGAGGTGCCCTGACAGCAGGCAGAATTTTCCTTGCCCCACAGAGAGATATGCTGGATCATTTCCTTCTCCCAACCATCCCCTCGGTGTCAATACTATCCTGCAGCTCTGTACAAAATCGCATGCAACAGATCAGGTGTGGCTTTGCTCAGACCACGTGTTTGTCCTGCTGTCCAAGTGGATGCCTCTCCGGGGTAGGACAGGGAAATTAAGCCTGGGATCATCAATAGGGCAGACACCTAAATCCCAATGAAATCCAGTTAGGCACCCAAATCCTTTAGGTTCCTTTGAAAAATCCCAGTCGAAAAGAAAAGAAAACGCAATGCATATTTTTGTGCATTGAGAACAATGATCCTTTTATAAATGAGCAATCCTGTGGCCGTATGCAGCCCATCGGGGTTCTGCGTGTTGCCTGTGAGTCATTTTATTGACCCCTGCCCACACGCAGGGTTTACAGATTCTGCTGGTTTCCTTCCACCGGGGTTCCACCCCCCCACACCGATATTACTAAAGTGATACCTACATAAAGCAAGGGCACAGAAGTGAGGTGAATGTTGATTGCATACGCCGCTGGCTGTGAGAGCTCCCTCTGCATCCAATCTTTAAAGTCCATTCTAGTCCTCCATTGTGCCAAAAACAGCACGTGAGCAAATGGGCAGAAGCAAACAGCAGAGGCAATACTTGCAGGAAAAAACATTTGATATTCCTAATTTATTTATTTAGTCACATCATCCATCACAGCCAGATGTGATAGAGATGAAAGTTTAACGAATTAAAAAGCCTGCTTGTTGCCCTAGGCATGCTTTGCTTTGTAGCTCATCTCATTAGTGTGGTTTCCTTTAATGGTTCATTTAGTTTTGGGACTAAAAATTAGAAATGAAGAAAAAGTTAATTTAAAAAGGAAATCTGTGTTTCAGTGCAGCCGCTGGTTGGCATCGCAGAACACTGGAGGATTTGAGAAGGGTAAACAGAAACCTTCTGTTAACTTTAT
Organism: Pelodiscus sinensis; assembly: GCF_049634645.1. Classification (NCBI taxonomy): domain Eukaryota; kingdom Metazoa; phylum Chordata; order Testudines; family Trionychidae; genus Pelodiscus; species Pelodiscus sinensis. The sequence goes on along the minus strand of NC_134720.1, from coordinate 6,596,998 downwards.
TAATTTTGCCTTGAGGTTCTTGTTGCCAACATGTTTGGGTTCCAAATCCTGAAAGGGGAATGTTTATTAGCTTAAGAATATCTTTCCATCGGAATTTTAAGTTCTGTTTTTAAAGGCTTTATTTTTTTAAAAAAATCTACATTTTGCGCTCAACTTGTATTGCCGGCCTCCCTTTAGAGAGAAATGGTTCTTACCTCCAAATTCAAGTTCTTATATCCAAGCTCTCTAATTTAGAAACAATTTGTGCTTACGGAGTACCGGAAGACTGACATCCTCACAGCAAGGATAGCTTCCCAAAAGAACTAGGTTTTAAAAAGCAGTTGGGAAGAATGGGTACCAGGGTAGCGGGTGTTAACAGAAGCTGTGCAGACACCATTCAAGGATTGTTTACAAGAGGGAGTGAATTCCTGAGATAATTATAGTAACATGCACACAAATGTACCTCATCCTGTAAGATAAGTGAGGATAAAAGTGAAAAGCTCTACTGAAGCTAATGGCATATGCTTATTAACATCAGATGAGGATTTGGCCCCAGGCAGTTAATATATGTACGTACAGTACTTTGGATACGGCGTGTTTTTTGACAGGGTGGCTCTACCATCCCTACTAGAAGTAGCAGAGGTGATCTTTTGTGGCTCTCTCTCAAAACTCTGTCTTTAGTTTCAAAGGAAGGGGTATCTGCAGTCTGACAAAGGCAGAGAGAACACTATCAAGTGAGCAAAGTTAAATTGTATCTGCTTTTTGATGGTGGCTTTTTTCCAGTGTTTTCAAAACAAAATGGCCCAGATGTTATCAAAAAGTGTAGGACTTAGACACCACAACATCTACGGAGACCCTGGACAGGGCTTTACAATTCTGGAAATGTATTGCAGGTAGTTGTACTTCTCATCACAAATGAAGCATTTAAAAGGAGACAATAGTGGGCAGTGGGACAGACTGGTTGGGGTACTTTCACATTTCATTTCACAGGAAAACACTCCCCATGAATGAAATCCTTTTATATTTACCCGTAGGGTTAACATTAGCGGGGGCTCATGTGTGCTGGAGCTCTCTCAACATGAAGGCAAAGGCCAGATCTCCATTGGGAGAGGTCAATGAGAGAAACTCTCCTGTCAACTTCCCTTACTCCTTGTGACCCCATGGAGTACCAGAGCTGATGGAGGTACCATCAGCATTCGATTCAGAGGGTCCTTACTAGACCCACTAAATCAAATCCCAGAAAGATCGATCCCTGGAGTGTTGATCTCTGGGCAAGTATAGATAAGGCCAAAGAATATGATTTGGGCAGAGCATTTTAGTTTAGTGGGAGAACCTAATGATTGGAAAAATATGACAAATATTTATTATTCAAAGCATTGTAGTGAACATGTTTTAGATTAAGCTCAGGATAGGTACCAGGGAAATTAAAACATATATTCAGATTCAGTTAGCCACAGGACATATAGGAGTAAGTCCAGGTCCATGTTGGCTGTAGAATTTAATTAGAGAGCTCCCATTAATGCGAATGGGAGCTATGGAGATACATCCCAGCTCCTTGCATTGAACATTCATCCCACAACATATCAACGGCAAGGCACTGAAAAGTGCTGCATGCACCCTGTATCCCAGAGTGAATGAGAGCCAAAGCCTAAAGTCTGGTAATGGAAGAATTCATTCTGGGAACGACAGCACAAGCAGCAGTAAACAGCACTGATCTAGTTACAGAGATGCAGGTCAGACACTCAGTGCTAAGTAGCTTCTAAACTGTAAACTTCCAGGCATAGCGTTCAGAGTTTCCTGTGTGAATAAATCTGTCCCCATTATTCCACGTATTTCTACAATGCCTCTTTTCAGTCTATCCTATGGAGCGCTGTGGCACCGAACAGAAAAGACTTAATACCAGCAGCTGGCAATCTGAAATAGCAGTGGCCTAGCATTGCTAAGTGTGTGTCACGCTGTGAGAAACTGCTCGCCAAGAAATTTACAAGGCCAATTCCACACATTGAGAACCGAAAGGTTAAGCTATTGTGCGAGAGAGTTGCTCTACTATCTGTTATTTTCACTTGTTTGCTCTAGTCTGTACAATATTTCACCCGCTTGCAGCAAATGGACTGAATTCTCCTCAGTGACCCTGGTTTAAATGAGTAACCCAGCATGACAACAGTAAAACTGGTATTAGTAACAGCAGAATTAAGGCTGTGTCTACACTGACATATTCAGTGCTAAAACTTTAGTCATTCAGGGGAGTGAAAAAACTGACCAATAAAAGTTTTAGCTCTGAAAAGCGCCAGTACAGACACCACTTTATTGCTGGGAGCTGTATTCCTGGTGATAAAGCTACCAAACCTCATTCAGGGTGTGTGTGTGGGGGGGGTGGTTATCACCAGGAGAGCTCTCCCCAGCAGTAAAGAGTGACTACACTGCCAATGCTGCAAGCTGAGGCAACAGCACCGTAACGTGAGTGGTGTAGACGTATATCCAATAATTCCCGTTTGTCTGTCACATGCAACCTCTGAGCCTAAACGTGGACTCTCCTTTGACACCCTACAGACAGACAATTTAGCAGATGTTTTGCCGATGGGGCTGCTCAGAGGTGTTTTCCATTCACTTATAGAACCTCTTGAAGGTCGCTTTCAGAATAGCTGGTTCCATCCCCAACCGGAATGATCGTTAGCTTCAAGCTTCTCTTCAAAAGGCTATATTTGGAGTAGTTACTGAACAGTTTATGCTGCACTTTGCGTGCAAATACACATCCTTGTTGATGACGATTTGTGTCCAGTGCAGAGATGGAAGTCAGCCACTGGCCCCCGGCATGCTGCTCCAGTAAGAAAGAGCCAAACGGCTGGGGCACTCAGCTGTAGGAGACATGCTGTCCTCTCAGGTGGGCTCCCTGCTGAGTAGCAGGCAGTCAGGTTAAAGGGTCGGGCTGGGGCTGCACTCCCCCACTGGTCTGGGGCTGCCCCTACCCCGCCCCCCAGGCACCAGTTAGGGAGGACTAGGGGGCTGAAGCCCCCAAAATGTGTACAGGGACACTGCTTGCTGTTCTCCCTATCAGGGAGAGCACAAAGCATGCATGCCTCTCTCCTGGCAGGGGCGGAGGAACGAGCAACCCAGGCTGTGAGCTTCCCTCTCGCCCTGAGAGTGATCAAAGGGAACTGCAGGCAGTTTCCTGGTATGAATCTTGGGGGAAGCCTCTCTGCCCTCCCTAAATAGCATCCGTGACCCCCTGCGCTCTCTGCATCCACACATACCCCAGCCCCTGGCCTGAGCCCCCTCTCATGCACCCAACCCTGACTCCTGCACCCCCCACACATCCAGCCCTCTCACCTCCAAACTCCTGTCCTGACTCTTGCATCCCCTCATCCCCACCACTTACCCTGAGCCCCCTATACCCTCTACAACCCTCTGTCCTGAGCCCCCCACACGTTGTATTTCAAGCTCCCCAACGCCCTGCCCCAAGTCTGCCCCTCCCCCCACTACTAAGGGGGTGCAATACAACAGTAGCTGTAAGAAATGTAAGTTCCTTTCACCTCTGGGCCAGTTCCTTGTGTGGCAGGTCTAGGCACCTGCACACACTACTGACCAGATCCTATAAGGCACTGAGTATCTTCAGCATTTATTGTCTCTCAGCATCTTTCCTTGGGCAAGGCCTGCATGCGAAATGCAAGCTCTTGGCTACATAGCTCGATAACGGACGTTGGTACAACGCTATATTATTATCTCTGTTGAAAACAAAGCTATAATTTAACTATGTCAATGAAAGAACCTAAGGTTAAAACCAGTGCGCTCTCAATTTTATAAAGGTCTCTTCACCCAGTTTTAGTTGTTTCCTCATCTCCAAAGTCTTGAGACTGAGGTGGCTCTCCAAAAGGACTGATTTCTGTTTGTAGGCGTGATATGCTTTGTGTATAAACTTGGCCTGACTCGGGTTAATCTGGCAAGGAGGGGTCATTGTGGTGTATTCACTAATGGAAATGGGAAGATTGCCATTGAGATGACGAATGGGGGCTGGATCAGGCCCTGGAGCTTTTTATCTTTTTTCTAGTATCGCTTTTAGTTTACAGTCACAAGAGAAATTTCACAGGCCCCTGAAGAAGCAATCACTTCACCAACCCACCCACAGCTCTTAGAGAGGTTCCACATGTCACCTGGTCAGGACAATCCCCGCCATCACATACAAAACTCTAGTCAAAGCTGCTGACAATGTACCAAGCAGGAAGCTCATGTGGCAATTCCTTCCAGCATGTTAAATATCCCTGATATTTCAGAATACATCCCACAGCCCGTACTCGCAGGGACTTCAGCACAGGTGAGGAAGGAGCGCAGTGCCTGGCTCTGGCCTGCTACACAGAACAAGAGGGAGCCCCTAAGGCATTTCAGCTCTTTCCTAGCATTGCTCTACGTCAGCTGGATCAGTCCCTTATGTCCAGTACCCCTTAGACTGGGACCTATCCACGCAACCTGAAATGACGGGTATTAAATGAGGCACCATTCACAAAAAGCTGCCAAAATGAGTATCCAGACTGGTATGTTCTTCTGGTCGACTCACTGACATTTTTTGAAAGCCACTGAGTTTATGAAAAGTGGTACAGATGCTCTGACCCAAAGTTGTCTCTGTCCATCTTTAACTAGCAAATTTAAACTTTTTTTCTGATGCCGCCACCAGCTCCCCCACCCTCCAGTTTTTACTTTTCTTCTCCTTCGTTGGGGTTTGGGAAACTTAGGCCCATTCCTGCAAGCTGGTTCATGCAGATGCAGCACTGTTCCCCCGTGGCACCTGCTAAGTTCAAAGCAGCCCCATTTGGGCATAAGGTTCCACCTTTACAAATCACCTTGCAGAATCCAGGCTTCAGCTGCCTGTCTACACTATAGAGTTAGGTCAACAGAAGGCAGCTTACATAGACCTAACTCTGTACATGTCTAAGCTACAACATTGTTCCCGCGGATGCAAGTTGCCTACTACATTGCTTATTCCATGAGAAGCACAGTACTGAGCTCACTGTAATTGGGTAGATGCAGCATCAGTGTAGATACGGCATCGACTGTCCCAGCTTACAGCTGGAGTCCAGCCACACCCAGTAGTGTGGCCAGAGCCGTGCCATCCCTGGATAGTGGACATGTCCTGAAGCTCCAGCTGCTCGGTGGCCCACAATGCCTAACGCTAACAGCTGTGCAAGCGCTCTTGGTGAGGATGCCCAGAGCAGATAGGAGGCGCTAGCATGGACATACAGAACCAATTCAATTACCGTGGGGGCTGTTGTCTGACCTAACTTAAGTCGATTTAATTTTGTCGTGTAGACACACCCTGTTGAACACTGCATAAAGTACTACTTGCAAGGTTGAATATACTCACTTCTGGTTCATCTAATAACTAATCCATTAAAATACTACAGTAACATTATGATAAAGCCACAAAGCAAAGCATTCAAAGTTAGGAAATTATGAAAGTGAAACACATGTAGCTCTTTTAGTCTAGGCAAGGCACCTACCTGGGTCATAACAATCTGCTAAAACACAGCTTGAATGCCGAAAGCCATGCACATTTACATTAGCAGAAGTGGTAGAGTTTAGATCAGGTTCATCTAATGAATCCAAAAATAATCTCTCTCTTCCTAATCTAGACAAGTGGCTCTCAGCTTTTCCAGACCCCTTTCAAGTATCTGATTTGCCTTGTGTTCCAGCAAGTTTCACAGCACTTAAAAACTACTTGCTTACAAAATCAAACATAAAAGTACCAAAGTGTTATGGCCAGGCTAATACTGAAAAATTATGTAATTTTCTCATTTTTCCATATAATTTTAAAATAAATCAAAGGAAGTGTAAATACTGTACTTACATTTCAGCATAGAATACATAAACGAGTAATTATATGAAATTTGTTTGTACTGACTTCCCTCGTGCTTTTTATGTAGCCTGTTGAAAAACTAGGCAAATAGCTAGATGAGCTGAGGTGCCCCCAGGAAAACTTTGTGTACCCCTATGAGCAGGCATACCCCTGACTGAGAACCACTACTCTATACAAATATCTAACAGACTATGTTCAAAATACTCCTTCATTCCCATTTTTATTTAAATGTTATTACTAAAAATGCACCAGCGACAGTGGCATTTCTTCAGTAGCAGCAGGATTTCTTCCTCATTCTTGAGCGGAGAAGAGTTTTGCAAACAAGGCACTGAAGCATAAAGGGGATATAAAGAAGGAGACACTGTATTTCACTTCTTAGCCATTGGTTAACAAGAGGTATTAAAATGCAAATTGAATTTCCCGATAGCAACAATTTCTTGCTAGCCGAACACCTTTCAGCCCAGTACTTTAATTTGAAGACGAGGTACAGTTTAATGTTGATGTTATAAAGCATCAGTGCCCTTTTTGTTTGTTTGCTGTGCTGCTTTCCTGTCAGATTTACTGCCATGGCACAGAAGTGGGGTTGTAAAGAGCAGTAGTCGTTAAAGAAATTCTATTAAAGCTTGGAAATAGTCCTGGAATGGACAATTAAAACCATTTTTCCAGCAACTTGGAGAGCCTCAACAGTTGCTTTTTTAATTTGTATAGGGCTACCACACATGAAATATCATGGCCATCACCTTCTGCTTTTTTAAAGGTGTAATACGACCCACAAGAGCAATTTAATAAGGTGAAGCATGAAAAGAGAGAAGAGGGAAGAAAATATCTCCTTGCCCCTTCTGGCTAAATGAAAGTCATATCTTCAAGCGATGGGATGGGGGCAAAAAAGCACTGAAAAAGGTTTTTCGTGCATTTATTTTTGATCACTTATAAGACTTTGTGAACATTCCTAGATATCCAGGCAGTCGTTAGCACATGTATGATACTAATAAGAAGCTTTTAGATTGCAAAACAGAAGAAAGATTTGCAAGAAGATGCCCTGCTTTTGAGCCAAGGCACTGTGTTGGGATTGGTATTTAAAAGACTTGGGCTTTTCAGCTTAGAAAAGAGGAGACTAAGTGAGGATATAAAATCAGGGCTGGTATGGAAAAAGTGAATAAGGAAAAGTTATTTACTTATTCCCACAATATAAAAACCAGGGGTCACCAAATGAAGTTAATAGGCAGCAGGTTTAACACAAATAAAAGGAAGTTTTTCTTCACTCACTGCACAGTCAACCTCTGGAACTCCTTGCCAGAGGATATAGTGAAGACTAGGACTTTAACAGGGTTCAAAAAAGAGCTAGCTAGATTCCAGGAAGTTAGGTCCATCAATGGCTGTTAGCCAAGATGGGTAGGAATGGTGTCCCTAGCCTCTGTTTGTCTAGAGATGGGTGACGGGGAGGGATCACGTGAGGATTACCTATTGTGTTCCTCCCTCTGGGGTATCTGGCATTGGCCACTGTCGGCAGAAAGGATACTGACCTAGATGGACCGTTGGTCTGAACTAGTATGGCCGTTCTTATATGTTCTTATGGAGAGATATGAATTTAGTTGTGCATTCCCTGTGTGACTTTCGCAGGTCACTTAGTCTCAGTTACTCTTCTATAAAAGGAGAGTAAAAGTTCCTGACCCCATCCTCTGGCTAGCTAAACTGAAAACTCTTAAAGGCAAGGCTGTCTTAATGTGTAGAGTGCCTGGCACAATGGGGCCATGATCTCATTTGGTGCCATCATAATACAAGTGAATAAGAAACTTTCCAGCCTCAGGATAAAAAATATGATCGACTATAGAAAGAATGTAACTGAACTTCATCATTTCCTATATAGAATGGGTAAGAAGGCTAAGAAGAAAGTGGAACCCATACATATTCTTGCCCATCTCCTGAACCAATCAAGTTTGGTTCCTGGGGAGGGGGGAAGAAAGGCACAGTAACTTGCTTGAGGAAGAGTAATATGGAGGAAACAGTTACCTCACAACTGAGAAGGGAGGAAATGACAGATAAAGAGGATCCTCCCCCCTGAACTATTCAACAGGTCTCCATTCTCCTCCCCATTCCCTGTCCAGAACTCGCTCTAAAGATCCTTCTAGGACTGACACAAGTTCTTGATCTCCCATTGGAAGCGCATCGGAAAGAGCTGGCAAACCAATATGACCATTTCAGGTTCATGGTAGGAGCAAGCCAGAGTGTCAAAACCTACCTAAAGATTAGGATGACCACTGAAGTTGATAGAACTTGTATTTCTAACTCACTTTGGAAAATCCAACTCATAGGCACTTAACAGTAGACTCCCATTTTGGAAAAAAAAATGCTCCTAAATTTTTGGATGCTTATCTGAACTGAACTGAGCTAGGTTTGCCCATGACCATACTGAGATTTGCATATTGACTCTCTCAGTTGCAGCTTGGTTTTAATGCTTTGAGTTCACCTTGCAACAGTGTGCGCATATGAGCAAAACGTAACACTTTTAATAAAATGAGGGCCAATGAGGTTCCTTCACACCATTCCAGCAGTTCCAAGTGTCGGAAAGCAATTGTAAAATACTGTCAGGTCAGACCAGCAAATGAAACTCAAGTATGGTTCTTCGATAAACTCATTAGGTTAGCTCAGGAACCCAGTACTCACTATACTGGCCTTATCTTTGTTCTCTGTGTAACCCCCAAAGAAAATAGGGATCATTTTGTCAACATTTGTAATGGGAAACCATTGTAGTGGACCTGAAATTAAATTGAGAACCATCACTGCCCAAGCATCTTGGCATTTAACGCTGGAGGTTTGGGTTCAGATTTCAGCAGCACAAGCATAAATTTAGAATAACCTGATGGAGCGACACCAGTTTCCTTGAGATCAGAATCTAGCCCTTTAAATGTTGCACAAATTCAACAGCCTGCTTAGTGTGTCACCTGAAGCACAGTTCTTCTGCCAGCACACAAACTTCCTCTCATTATGCTCCTCAGTTGATAGATGGAACATGCCAAATTCCTCAGCAGAACCTTTCACCCCCTGGGCCCAGACGGAGTCTCGTAGGCTACCAAGTCATCTCTGCCTATTGATGGAAAATGCCATTGAATGCTAGTATGTTCTAGTTGGGTTTGAAGGTCACATATTGTCAAGCGCTGTAATAGTCAGGCATGATGTTCAAAACCGAAATGGCTGTGACCTGTGGGGAATGGAATGAATACAAAGCACAGCTGCTATTCTCAGCTCTCTGCAGAACAGACTGCAGTAGACAGAGGGCTTTTTCCCCTACGATAATTCAGAAGTTTAAATTATTTTAAATGTTGCAACTCAGAGTTTGCCCTGGGGCTAGTTTTGAATCTCTGCTGATGTTTTGCTGAGGTTCAGTGTTCAAAGTGCACTTTGCCAATTCCTGACTTCCAGGAAAGAAAGAATTACAGTTGGAGGGTTTCCAGTTTTTATTTCATAGGACAAGATTTATAAATAAATTGCTACAGGAATATATTCTTTTACCAGTTCCCCTGTATAAAATAAGGCCCTTTATCCTGTTTTTATGGTCACAGACATTTTGCTACAGAGTCTAAGCTTTTTCTTAATAAAACCTTAAACTTTGAATGTTTACAGTTGGGGGGGGGGGGGAGAGTTTTCCAACCTGATTAATACATAAAGGGGTGACAGATAGTTTAAATCTGATTCCACAATACCAGCCATAGAATTTCACTCGCTGCTTTCTTCCATCAGCTCTATATATTGCAGTTGAATCAGAGAGACAAGATTTCAAAAACTCCAAGTGATTGTGGGTGTCTCACACTGCTGGGTAATCTGCTCCAATGGTTAATTAACCCGACAAAGTTGTGCATCCTATTCACAGTCTGAACTTTGCAAGAGCTTCAGCTTCCAGCACTCACAGGGGGACCATATTTCCCTAAATGAAACCAGGACGCATGGGGCTGGCCCCAGCCACCTGACATTGCTCCTTCTCTCTCCCCTCCCCACAGTTTTCTTCCACACACCCAGTTGCGACAGGGAGAGATAAGGGCAGGGAGAAAGGGGGATGGGCACGGGAGTGGGGATCTGGGCAGCAAGCAGGAGGCATGTGTGAGTACTTTTGAGCTCAGAGCCAGGAGGTGACATTATTGGACTATGATCCAGCTTGTGGTGTGATGTCCCTTTCTGGGACAGAGAGGGGCAGGAAGGAGACTCCAGGTAGCAGAAGAGACAAAGATAGCAGCTGGGTGGCGGGGGGGAGAGGCGGGCACAGAGGCCAAGATGTGTCAGACTCAAGTAATTGGAGGCAGACCTGAGGGAAAAAGAGACCAGTTGGGGGATGGGGGAGCTGGAGAGGGCTCTGGGGGCTGGTCCCAAAGGACAGGAGGTAGGGAGAACACAAAGCTGGTGTGGGGTCTCCAGGGATAGCTCAGGCTGGGGGGCACAAGGCTGGGGTGGGGGCCACAGGGAGGGCTGTGTCATGCTCAGTGCCCCAGCACAAAGGGATGCTGGAGGACCTAGTTACAGCCCAGTTGCCTGGTGGGGCTGAGGGCCCAGGACTCACCGCTCTGGAGAAGAGTTTGAATTAAGGCCTGGACAGCACCCACATGACACCCCCTTGCTCCCCAACTAGAGGGACAGGGCACAGCAGACACACATTGGCCAGGCTCCCACACAGCTTCCTGAAAAGGGGGGGCAGAGAATAGGTCTTGGGCTGCCAGTGGGGGAAGTGTGGGGATGCCCCCCTGCAACCTTCTCCATGGCCCCTATAGGGGATCACCTCAGCTTTTTTTCCAGAACTGGCCTTTGTCCCATTTGCCAGCTGAAGAGCAAAGATCGGAAAGAGCAAACAGAACGAACGCCCAGTTTTGTCCAAAAAAGTTACAATGTCTGGGACAGTACTTAAAAAGGGTCCTGTCCTGACCAAAACGGGCCATATGGGAACCCTAAGCATTGGCTCTTGCCATCTGTAGTGACAGGGGGTTCACTAATCAAGGAGAAAAACACCGTCATTAAGCGTGGCCCATCATACACTCATAATGAACCAAGTATACACCAATGGAGCGATGTCTGCTCGAGTCTGCAGAAAGCCCGAAGCAATAGCTCAGTGCAGGTGCCAACTGCCTGTCCATTTCAGTGGGGGCAGCAACACACTGAAACTTACATCACTAGACTTCCAAGATATTGTGAATTATTACACTGAAGATCCTTTATACCCTCGAGCTACTTTGCTTATCCCACAGACCCAGGTACCCAGCTCTCCCCTCTCAAGCAAAACCTCCACTTCTTATGCCCCATAAAAATTTGAAGTTTTGGGACAAGCTAAAATAAACAGAAGACCTAATTAAAGGAGAAGGGCTGTGGGGCTGATATTATTCACTTTTCTACTTCATTCAGCCAAACCTCACTATTCAGTTGAGCTGGAACTACTGCAGAATCTCCAGTCTGCTGCTCTGACAAGCTGTAAAATTCAGGGTGCTCACCGTGCAGCTAGGCCAGACTTGCTTCAGAGTGCATGGGACCTTGCAAATATCACACAGCCGGGGTATGGTTCTTGATTGGGAGAGCACTTGCAGGCTAAGCCATTATTACTCTCTCACCAGCTTATTTTTCCCCCTCACCTGACATTTTCTTTCCACACTACCAGCAGTCTGCTTTTATTGGGTTGTGTCTCCACTCTGCTCACACCTCAAAGTCGGGAACTCGGGGATGTTCAGAATCCCATCACATTTTTCACCCCAATGTGTTGGAATGGGAGTTTTGCTGGCAAATATTAATAATTTCTTCTCAGTAACCGCACAAAGTGCCTACAGAAAGAAAGAAATCTCTCCTCTCTGCATTTTCCTTCAGGATTCAGGAGGGATCACTTTGACTGGCAAGGCATGCGCAGCGCTTCCAAATGAGATCATTAAGAATAATGCTGTTGAATGATAAGGAAATCCATTCTAAACAAGCTTCATTATCACAGGCACTACAGACCATCTAGGCAAATCTAAACCCTGCCCACCCTGCCAGCTTTTCCTTTGCAAATGACTAGCCCTCTGATTCAGTTATTTGCTGATCTTTTCCTTCCAACATATGTAACGTTTTCCAGCCAAACCCTGCCTTAGCCCATATTTCTGCCAATCTCTATTGATCTGAACGCCTTGCTATTTTTAGTGAATTTAGTGCATTCTGAAATGTGTTAGACAGCTCTAGAGATCTCTTTTTTTCGCTGAGGAGAAATGAGCATCCCAGGACACCAGCAGAGTGCTGGGTCCACATCTGGGAATTTTATCTCACAGGATAAAAGATCATCCATTTAACAGATATTTTAAAATATCTATGGATACAGGCTGAACAGAGGAAGGGCAAAACCAAAATAAATTTAAGTATGCCATGTATAGGGTATCAGAGGGGTAGCCGTGTTAGTCTGAATCTGCAAAAGCGACGAGGAGTCCTGTGGCACCTGCATCTGACGAAGTGGGTCTTTGCCCACGAAAGCTTATGCTCCAACACTTCGGTTAGTCTATAAGGTGCCACAGGACTCCTCGCCACTCATATAAAGGGTAGGTTTCCATACACGTATATTATATACATAATGCCACATCAGGAGAAATAAAGTTACACAGTTAGGCGCTCGGAAGTCAGGGAAATGGGAGGGGGTATCTACACTGCAGAAAAGGAGCGCTCTTAGCTCAGACTAACCCGAGTTAAAAGCCGAGTTGCTGCTTCTTCACTGCTCTTTTAACGCAAGTTAACTAACCCAAGTTAAGAACACACTTTGGGAGTGGGGGATGGGAAGGGCAGGGCGGCATAGACATACCCTGAAAATTAAAGTGAGCTTAAATGCCCCATTTGTCTAGGTTCTGACCAAGTACGCAAGCCTGGGAGTCTCAAATTACACTTCTAAATCCCCTTTTAGGCCCTAATCCAGCAAAACACTTAAGTGCCCACTTAATTTTGAGTGCACACAGAGTCCCATTGACTTCAAATGGGACTATACCTCGATTTAACGTGGAAGCCTGTGCTCTAGTATTTTGCGGGCTGAGGTCCTATTCACTGAAATAGAGGTAGTGTGCTTCCCCCACACTTGTGTGTTGCACCTGCAGATATCATGAAGGTCAATTAAAACCGCAGGTGCAAAGTACATCTGAGAGTCAGCACTGTGCCTGGCATGTGCTGACTAGTATGCCATGGTACATGTGTTTATCTAATATTGTAGAAAAACAGTGTGACCTGGGAAAGAACGTGATCACCTAAAGGCAAGGCAAGGCATACAACTAACTTCGAGGGCTTTTCACGAGTCTAGAAATGGAAAATTCCTCAGCTGAAATTGCACGTATCTTCATTTCTGAAGGGAGAAAGCACTGACAGATGTGTTTTCCCATGAAAGGATGGCATGGACAATTTTCTCAATATATGCAGCATGCCATACAATTGCTTTACCATTGCATTTGCTTTAAAGTTAAAGAAACAAGAAACATTTTTTTAAAAAAGTATTTCAGGTGTTTTATTACTGGTTTAGCATGTGCATATTTTGCAAATGTTTGTGTAACCGCCAAAGTGTACTTGATAAGAAATACAATGCTTCGATAAATTGTCATCAAAACCTTTAAAAAGGAATATTTTTGGAATGTAAACTCTATCATGGTGAGACCTATGGTGTTACTTTGTAGTGGGATAATTGAATCACAGAAAATAATTTTTTCTAAATGTATTTATTTATTGGTACCCTACCTGAATTTCATTTCTACAGAGGTAAACCTAAAAATAAGAACACATCCATTTTGCTTCTCATACTGTCTTATTCTAATGCATATGAGGACAATTATCCCTTGACAACCCTCTGATGAATAACTGTGCTCTTTGCTAAGCTTGTCACATTGATCACTGGCCATTGATACAATTAATACAGCATTGCAGCTGTCCAAATAGCACATTAATAACTAGCCGGAACTAGAGGTGACAAGTCTGATAGATCCAGTGCATTTTAATCTTTCACACCCTGCCAGCTCGGAAGATTAAAAAGAAATCTCCAACACACATTCCACATACGGACATCGGACGCTTTGGCATCACTGCCAGGGTTCCAAGCTCGCGACTTGATATTTCATTACCACAGCTCAGTTGGACATTTCTAGCTTCATTTCCAAATGTTGCATTGCTCAGTGGCCAAAGCTTTCAATTATTTTTTTTTCTCATTTCTCTCCCTACCCCTTTCTACTTCTGCAGAGTGGAATTGATTAAAATTGTCAGTTCAACCAGAATTCATTAGGAAGTAATGGCTGTAAATTCACTAAACTCTGGAATGTTGCTTAATAACTCTTTAACATTTAGAACAGAGCCATCAATCTAGATAAGGTCCCACCTTTCTAATAGAGCAAAGAATGAATTAAACAACACCTGGCTAGGATCAACAAGTCTGGTGCTTTTTCTTGGGCGTATAAAGTAGCCTCGTTCTTAACTTTAGCTGGTGTTTGCTGGCGGCAGAATCGTGTCAACAGGTAGGTAAAAATGGAGCAAGACTAAAATGACTTGAAAATTGAGCATTTTTGCATGGCCCCGAGAATTGAAGAGTGGTACTTATGTGAAGTTCTCAAAAGGCTGTAAGTTCATTTGAGCACGTGTTTGATATTATAGCTGTGGCATTAGCACATCTCCAGTTGGCAAAGAGACTTTTTTTAAGCAGACTACACATATAGCTGCAAATGCTGATTTATTCAGGAATTTTGGGGGGGAGGAGGGAAGGGTACAATTGTATTTTAAGAGCAGAAATGCAGTAACAATAGGCCTCAATTCAAGAATATGCTCAACTGATTTGTGGGAATGGGGCCTTGGGCAAATCAAGGAGCATGCTCCTACAGCATCTAGCTCAATGGAGCCTGAAGGGAACACTGCCACAATACAAACAACAACAATGCTTCGCAGCTTGGCAGTTTGGAGCCAAATTAGAAATGTTGCTGTATTTACTGAAAAAATGAAATTTTGGGGGCTACCAAAAAAAACACACAGGAGCAGTTGCGGAAATGCCAGGCAAGTCTGAAATTCTGGAGTTATGCGCAAGCAACTCAGCAGACTGCTAAGCAAAACAATCCAGAAAATTTCAGCCCATTTTCTTTTATTTAAACAGTGAAGGGGCATAGTGACTCCTATGGCAACGTGGAGCTGACAGCATTCACTTAGTCCAGACATAATGCAGGCAGGCGGTGAGCCTGGTTCCCCACACACAGCTGTAGTAGAGCCTCTCAACCCTTCTCTGAAAAACCCTTGTTATTCTAGTTCTTGGATCTGATTTATAATAGATCTGGTACTGGCTGGCTCTCCCCTCAACAGGCCACCAATAACTACACCAAATTGTGTGATGGGTTTTATGCCAGGTTCTGAACAGTGACAGAGCTGAGACATTCAAATTCCTTTTACTTGAGTCTCACAATGCCTTGTTTCTGGGAAGTCGCAAAGGAGCTGTATGAAAGATTTTCCTACCCTACATCCCAGGCAAAGGGGAAAAGTAGGTGTGGCCACACAATGTTATTTTCAAGAAGTTTTAAAATGCATAATAAGTATTAGCATCTAACACAGTGGTCCCCGACCTTTTGGAGCTGCCAGCCACCTGGGGCAGGGGCCACGCATGCGCCCAGGACGCAAGAGTGGCTTGGGCTGTTCCTGATCACTTGGCGGACACACATAAATGCCCCAGCGGGCGCCATGGTGCCTGCGGGCACCGCATTGGGGAGCACTGATCTAACATGTTTAATATTATACACATTATTAGAAATCTGCCTGTATTGAGATTAATACATTCTTACCCCTTTTTAGTAGTCAGCCAACATTCAGGGCTTTAGTTTTGTTTCTGTTGAAAGGATAAACTGATGAGTGAGTCAAGTGTTTCTTGGAGGCAACCCTATTTCTTTCCAAGTCCTCTTTCCCTTAATACAGTAGGACTCAAACAGGAGGCAATTTCTCGGATCACAATTCCAAGCCCCTTTCCAGGCAGCAGAGCTTTTTCAGTCACCAGCACTTCTTTTGCCATGTGCTTGTCTTTCTCCTGCCTTCTCTGTCTGCTTCTGACTCAGAGATGCAGCTCCACCAAACAATATCCAGACCCTGCATTTGCACGCATAGCTTAGCTGCTATACCAGATTTACCATACTTCTTTGTGATGTAAGCTGTGGTTTCTACTGTTTCAGCCCTCACTAAATAAAGATGCCGTTAACTGCTTCCTCATTTAGCCTGAACAGAAGGCAGTTATGATGCCTACCAATCTCAATAAGGTTCATACCTACTCATACATCAAATATGGATTCCTTGAGAGTCACACAGCCTCCAGCATCACACTAATGCAGGGCTACTCAACACGTGGTCCATGGGCCGCATGTGGCCCGCAGCCCATTTGTTTGCGGCCCACGGGTGGGATCCAAAACAAAAAAAAGTAGTCCATGTAATGGTCTTCTGTTGATATGCGTTTTAGTAGTTAAATGCCTGGACTGTAGGGTTGCCAGATGGTTTCAACAAAAATACCGGACACACTTGACATTACATCGCAATCGACATTAATCTTATTTAGAAAATGCCTAACATTTATATTTTCTCAATTTGCTTCCTGAACAGAAAGCTTAAATACATGACTGTCCAGTTCAAAACCAGACACCTGGCAACCTTACTCAACTGTCATTACTCATTAAAAGTGCAGTCATATGGGTGGAAATTGGGTAAATATTGCTTTTTATTAATATCAGCAGAAAACTTAAATGGGGCCTGCGTGTTGTGTAGTCTTGCCCATCAGCGTGAAAGCTATTTGCATATATTTGCATGTCTATGCATCCACACTTACGTTGTGGCCCTCGGCATGTGCTGAGTGTATTCATTGTGGCCCCCTGCGCTTCCAAAGTTGAGTAGCTCTGCACTAAAGCAAGCTAAAGTGTTGCATTGCAATGGAATCCATTTTGATTTTACTTTAAAAGCAACTCACCATGTAGCACGTGCACCAGGCTCTCTACTGGTATTAGGCTAGCTCTATGCAAAGATGGGAAAGCAGCACTTTATTCTTCAGCATTAATATCAAAACTGTTGTCTGTCCCACTTTATTCCGTAAATGCCAAACCAAGCATCTACCTAACACCAAGACATTAGAGTGGTATCATTTGTTTAAAGACTAATAATACCCATGTTGTGGCTCCAGTTTTTCAATAACCAACAGAAAACCTGCTACAACCTCCTGCCTCCATAAATGGACCATAGTGTTGCACAAAGTGTTGGTCGGCACAGATCTCTCCCTGTATTCTGTCCAGAGAAAGCAATGGAGCTGAACTGGTTTATTATTGGCATTTTTCCTCCTGGCTCCTACTGCTAAGACGGTGTGATTTTTTTCATTGCAGCCCAGTTGCACTCAGAGGCTGGTCCAAAGTTACCCTGCTTCATAGTTCTATCAACTGGAATTTGCATATTTTCAAAAACCACACAGTAAATGGCAATCACTGGCGGTATATATGCAATCCTAACTCTACCCTTGTTCGCATGAATCACAATCAGAACTGAGCAAATAATTATTCAACTTATGGGAGCTAAACTAAAAAAGAAATTCACTTCAGCTCAAACCAAAATGGAATGTTTTTAGGTTCTCACTCAAGGGAAACTCAAAAAACCTGTTTTGGAAGCACGATCATGGATGTTTCCAAAATAAAATAGGCTCCCTTAAGTCCAACAGCTGTCGAATGAAAGAGCAGCAGTGAAACTGACCTTGTCAATTTTACTCAACAGCAGCTGGTCTCTGGCTCTAAGGCAGCCACACTAGGGGCATGTCTACACTAAGAATTTTTTTCAAATTGACTCAATTTTAAATAATTCCTGAAATCACTATTTTGAAATAATATTTCCTTATTCCCCAAGGAAAGCAGTTATTATTTCGAATAAACCAGCCCCTTATTTCAAAATAATGGGCTTGGTAGTGTGGATGCTCCACAAGTTATTTTGAAATAAGGGGAGGTATTTTGAAATAACTCCCTAGTGCAGACCAGGGCTAGGAGGCCTGCTATGGGGCCAGAAACACTGGGGTTTCCAGATTTCCAGACCAATTGTGGGAACTGTGCCTGAGATGCACTGAAAGTTCATTCAAATCAGAGATATTTCAGGCGAAAACTTTTGGGCTCAATGAAGCGGCATTTTCTGACCGCTTCTAATTACAATATGGTCCCTAGTTAGATGGCCCATATACCATACCATATACAACTTTGAATGTACACTGGACGTTCTCTCTTGGTCGTTACTACAAACAGCTTCAGTGGCTTTTATAATCCGAGTACAAACGTTTTTAAAATGTCACCTGTGCCCGTATACCGTGTGCATGTGCTTTTTATAGATATGTGCAAAAACAAAGATATGAATTGATCCGCGCATCCTTTGCCAGGAGAAAATGTATTTTTACAGAGAGCCACTATTAAGAGCTCACTTGGGGCTTTCAAAAGCAATCCACTGTGTCACATTAACTCACAGCACATTAGGCAATAAATGAGGAATTTCGAGGGCCACTGACTGCATGGACCTTTGCAGTGGTTCAGCGCACAGTGATTCAGCATGGCTTTTTTTTCCAAGTTACATTCACTGAACATGGACAGTGGATAATTGGAGGATTTTAGTTTCCAGTGCTGAAGTTTGTTGGCTGGCGAAAGATAGATAAAAGTGAAAATGAAGGAAAGACTATCTGGAGCCCAAGGCTGGAGTTTTCAGATGTGCCGAAGGGAATCGGGCAATTGATTCACTAAATTTCAATAGGCTTTGGGTGCCTATTGCCACAGCGCCTCTTTGAAAATCTCAGCCTAAGAGTGTCTTCATTCAAGTTAGACAGAACACAGGTCTGTCCTAGTGCATATTTTGTTCCATAATGTTACAGTTCAAATCCATAATACTGCTGACTCTTTTGGACCAAAGCTGCAAGCCAAAGTTCAGCTTCTTGAGGATTTTCCAGCTGTGACTATAAATTGATTATGGTATTTTCTTTTGTAATTCCTTGTATATAAACAAGATTACTTCAAAGGCCTCCTTCTCTGAATGCAGAAGGAACCTAAAGAATGAGAGAGCCCTTAGCTTCCTTACCCAGCAGCATCAGACTCAAAAAACTCTCTCTCTCCAGCCTCCTTCAGGCTCTGTTTGGCTTTCTCTCTCGGCCTTTGAATCTCTCTCAATTTGTCATCTGTTCCCCACCTCCCCAGCTGGACTCTTCTCTCCTACTCAGACCCCACCTCTGCCTGGTCAGAACCAACACTCAGTGGAACCCTCCACTCACATGGTGCTAGTTCTGGACACTGTTAGATCTTTATTTACTGCCCCTTTCAGGGTTTTTAACATATGAGGGTGTTTACACAATCAGCTTCCAGAGCATTTTAACTCAAGCCATAACCAGGTTTAACCTGGTTTTAGCCATCCAAAAGCACAGTGAGGGGAGGAGAGGGGAGGAGAGTTTCTTTGGCACATGTTAGTCTGGTTACTGTCTGGTCCCACTCGAGAGCTGCTCCTTCTGTAATAAAAAAAACTGCTCCAATGTTCATTAAATGAGATGCTCTGTGTACTGCAGGTTTGAAAGGTAAACCAGTTATCAGAAGACTGCCTCTCTCCTGTTCTCATTTGCTATACCAATATAAGCTCATTTATAATGTTCAATTTCCATACTTATCCTCAGTATTCACCACATGTTTTGTCTTAATCTCTCGTTTCATTTAGGGAGGTCTTATAGAGAGGGAGAGAATGGAATATGGGTACAAGCTTCTGCAGTTTAGGAAAAGAGGCACGTGACTAGTGCTCCAAACCTCACTAGTATTAGTGGTCAGCTTTGCAGCTTTATCTAGTGAACCAGATTTTTTAAAAATGCACACACAGCTACGGATAGGTCTGGAGCAATGAGCCTGCTACGATCAATACCCTTTGTAAAAAACAGAACACAATTCTAAACAAGTCCAGCCTAACAGGTCGAAACTACCTGAAATATTTTGGAAACAAAGGTAGACGTAAACATCTTCCTTGTCTTTTCTGTCAAAGACGCGTAGCCTTTTCACACCTGGTTTCTCCCTTGACATCCTCTCTAAAACAAATAATATAAACTCACTTGGATGAGATTGTAAACTTCAGCCTTAAAATCACTGGCGCTGCTGCCTGAATAATAGTCTTGAAAGATTAGACTTCTTCATAAATAAATCTCCCCGGATACCACGACTCCAGGCTGGACAGGCATAGCAAACAATGTCCAAACGTGAAGATGAACTGCAAAAATCTAAAATCAGACAGATTCCAAGGACTACTTGCTATCCTCTGTGCCACCCTATTATGGATATAAATAAGCCTCCACATATTTCTAAAATAAACAAAAAAAGCAGGAGAACTTTAGAGAACCAAGCAGATAACTCTAGAGCAGATGTTGTTGGAAATACACCAACATTTCCATGTCACTGTAGTGGAGAAAATTCAAATACTAACTGCATACTTCTTAGCTCCAGTAATAACTAACAACGTACTGCGCAAACCATGTGTCCATCTTTGTGCTTCTTCCAAGACAGGCTATGCCAGTCATATGGAACTCTTTTAATGTAGCAGGGCCACGAGAAAATGCACGATGGAACAAATCCTCCCACCGACATATTTACGCTCTCCGTGCCCCTCACTTCACTGGCTCCCCTTTTTACAGGGCAGCCTCTCAAGCAAAGTGAGGGACTATACGAGCCCAGTGATATTCGTATTTCATTATGGGTTGTGTGAACAGCAACAGACTGAAGAATGGAAATGCAGGTTCCTGGACCAGAAATAACGACACTGTACTGGAAAGGCACCTCAAAATAACTTGAATCAGTTTGTTACTGGGTTTAAGCCAAACATATTTCAACAGATTTATTCAGTGCTGTAAGGAAACTGAAGAAGGAAGAGGAGAAAAGCTACACACTCAACCCAGGAAAATGGAGGAAAATCCCCTCTCTTTTTAGCTGAGGTGGTAATGCAGTGCTACTTCTTACTTTAACTCCGGGACATATTGGCTACATCTACACTGCAGAGCTATGTACCTCCGGTATCCCAAAATAGCTATTCCGCATCTTAAGAGCAAGCCTGTTATATTGAAATATAATGGGCTCTCTATTCCGACATCCCCGTAAACCTCATTGAACGATGATTAAGGGACATTTTGGAATAGTGCCTTATTCCGAGGAAAGGGTGCTGCGTAGACATGCCCATTATGAACAGACCCAGTCTCTTACATTGGATAACTCTAAATCTGCTCTTTGCGAGCTCCCAGGAATATCCTTTTCAGAATCACAGAGCAGGACACCAATACAGTAGAACTTTAATTTTGTCAGAAGGGTTTTTAGGCCATTCAAGCCATCCCATCACTACCCTGTGAGACAGAGCATGCCCTGCTCAAGAACTCAAATCTATTGTCTGGTTACCCATCCCCAAGCTGAATCACGAGCAACTCCACCTTTTCTAAAAAGGTGCAAAGAACCTGCATTTTGACAGTCCTGGTTACCTCCTGGTATGCAACTAGAACTAAAAGCCTGACATGCACCAAGTAAGGGTGAATACATGACAATTCCATCTTGCACTGGCAGAGGGGAGATGGACAGCAGGACCCGACTGCTTTTTCTGCCTCAAATTCTGTGTGGAAGGGGTTGATTACACAGAAGTCAGTCTGGAACACGGGAAAAGGTCTAGTAAGTGAAGGACTGAGACTTGCATAGACACTTTCTGCTTTTGTTTTCAGATCAATTCTCATACAGTTGCTTCTTTTTTCTAATTATATTGTAACTTAAGTACAGTGCACAGTGCTGCCGCGAAAGTCTGTCAGGCTATAAATAATGGACATGTAGGTGTCTTCATTTCAACCTGTGCGGGAGAGGAATGAGGATATGCAAACATGCCCCCGCTCTTACACACACACACACACACACACACACACACACACACACACACACACCCTTGTGTGGCTGTTTGCGTGACGGGGCTGTTGAAATCCAGGTTATAACTGGTTAAGAAGGGATAATGTAAAGAATACAAAGAGGTTGGGGAGGGGAGCACTTTATATTAAAGACACCTGAGCAGTAACAGAAGTAGGACTGGCTAGAAATGCTCTATTAGAACCTCCTGGGTTCCTACCAGCTGCTTTGCCTGGCTCCTTGGCAGCCCGAGCTTCTAGGACCCACATTCTTCACCAACTTCCCACCCTCCATCAAGCCACTGTAGGGCACCTGGAAGCCATACCACCTAGGTTCCACCATAGCCCACCTGAACTTGCAGGCTCCTCTTCAGCTCACCAGGCAAACTGAAAGGGAGCTGGGAACCTGGAAACCCAAAGTCCATGGTTTCCTGGGTTGCCAGGTTCACAGCTGTGGGGCAGCCTGCCAGGCAGAATACCCCGGAGCCAGGACCTTCTGGGTCTGCAGCAGCCCGCTGATTGCCCCTGAGCCAGGGTTCCATTCCCTTTCCTGGGAAATGTTAAAGTATGAGGTTTGCGCCAAATCAGAATGAAACCAAGTGTCAAAATATCTAAACCCTCCAGTGAAACAGTTACCCTGCTCTGCAAAACTCTGTGGCTACGTCTAGACTGGCATGATTTTCCACAAATGCTTTTAAAGGAAAAGTTTTTCCGTTAAAAGCATTTGCGGAAAAGAGCATCTAGATTGGCACAGACGCTTTTCCGCAAAAGCACTTTTTGTGGAAATGTGTCTGTGCCAATCTAGACGTGGTTTTGCGCAAGAAAGCCCTGATCGCCATTTTTGCCATCAGGGCTTTTTTGCGCAAAACAGTTTTTAGCTGTCTACACTGGCCCTCTTGCCCAAATGGGAACGTCAAAGCATTTGCGCAAGAAGCACTGATTTCAGACAGTAGAACGTCAGTGCTTTTGCACACAAGGTATTGTGCCCAACACAACGTAACTAGTTTTGACTTCACTATGACAGATCAAGATGAATGAATCACTGGACTGAAAGCTGGTTGCTTCGGGACCAATTATTGTGACCTGATTGCATTCATTATGGGCAAACAGAGGACAGACCCAACCAGTAATGCATACACACGCACAGACACACACAACACACAGTACTTTAAAAAGGCAAATTTTCCAAAGCTGAGGGAAATGAGCAAAATTTATTGAGAAGGGAAAAAAAACCAGAAAATGTGAATGAAAATTAGGAGTCCTTTAAGAAGAGTGTATTGGAGAGCCATAAAGCTATAATTTCACAATCAAGAAAGAGCACAACTTTGGATAACAGCCCATCTTGGCTAGTGGGAAAATGAAGACTGCAGTTAGAAATTTAAAAAAAATATATACATGGGAAAAAGGGGAATAGATAGCAATCAACATAAATTAGGGCAGTAGTCACCAACCAGTAGATCAGGATCTACTGGTAGATCTTGGAGCCTCTGATAGGGGATCCTGACTGGTTTGGCCAAGAGGTTATCAATCCCAGCTGTCCCCCCCAGACTGCTGCACATCTCCTGCCCTTTGCCTTGGAGCGGTCTCCTAACGAGTCTCCTACTTGCTGTGCAGGGCAGAGGAAGGAGTGGAGGGGCACTGATGTCAGGGCACCCCCCTCCCTCCCACCCTGTATCCTATCTCCACAGAAGGATTTGGGAAGGAGTTTGCTGGCTGCTTTTGGGAGTGGTGCAAGGCCAGGGCAGGGGTGAGCCTGCCTTAGCCCCACTGCACCCCTACTCAGGAGCCACCTGAGGTAAGCAGGGCCCAGCTGGAGCCTGCATCCTGAAACCCAACCACAGCCATGAACCCCCTCCTGTACCCCAAACCTCTACCCTAGCCCTGAGCACTCCTGCATCCAAACACCCTGCCAGAGCCTGCACCTAGAACCTCCTCCAGACCCCAAATGCTTGCCTCAAGTTCAGCTCAGAGCCCCCCTCACACTCCAAATCCCTTAATTCAAGACCAGAGTCTGCACCCCAACCCTGCCCCTCCCTGGTGAAAGTGAGAATGGAGTGAGCAGGGGCGGGGCTTCGGAGAAGGGGCACAAAAGAGGCGGGGCCAGGGTATTTGAGTTTGAGGTAGATCCTGGATTGCACTGAAATTCAAAAAGTGATCTTGTGCTTAAAAAGGTTGGAGACCCGTGAATTAAGGTATGTCTACACAGCAAAGTTATTTTGAAGTAACAGCCGTAACTTTACTAGCATCTACACAGTCAAACCGCTATTTCAAAATTAATTCAAAATAGTGGCGCCCTTATTTCGAATTTGATAAACCTCATTCCATGAGGAATGAAGCCAAATTCAAAATAGCTATTTCGAAATAAGTGCTGTGTAGACACTTATATCGAAATAGGGGGCCTCCAGCCTTCCCAGGGTGCCCTGATGGTCACTCCAGCCTCAACCAAGAACACTCCTCTCCCTCCCCCCTCCCCAGAGCCCTTAAAGATGTTGACTCTGGCTACAGTGCCTGTGCCAGCTCGAAGCCTGCTAGCCCAGAGCCAGCAGTCACTGCCCCTGACCCAGTGGCCCCAAAACATGAGCCAGCAAGCAACTGGCAGCCAGCCCTCCACCGCTCCCCAGGAGAAGTCTGCCAGCTCCCAGGAGCCTGCCAGGGCCGGAGAAGGTGGGCATCTTCCTGGTCCAGGGTGGAGATCATGGACCTTATTCAGGTTTGGAGGAGATGCCCCCAACATCCATGATCTCCACACTAAACAGAGGAACGCAGCCGTTTATGGCAGGATGGCTGCCAGCCTGGCCACCTAAGGCCACATGTGAACCCAGGAGCAGGTTCGCATGAAAATCAAGTTGGTCCGGTGAGACCCCCAACCCTGAGCCCTGAGCTTCCCCTCTCGCTTCTTCCCCTTGCTTCCCCCTTCCAGCTCCCTCCTCCCAGGTTTCCTCCTCCCCTCTCCCACCCTCTCTCCTTCCCTCTCCCTCCAACCCTTTCTCCTCCTCTCTCCCGCCTCCTTCCCCAGTCTCACCAGAGTTTCATTCTCCCCCCCACACACACCCCATTTTGTTAAATAAAGACAGTTTGTGTTCATGAAAATACGTGTATTTTATTTGACATCAGGAAGGGGGGTTAGGGAGGGGTAAGTGGAAGGATGTGAGGGAGGAATGAGGCACAAGCCCCCAGTGGGGCAGACCAGGGTGTCTCTTAGTGCTCCTCAGGGTGGAAGCTCTCCCACAGGGCCTCCTGGATACTGACAGCCTCCCGGATGACAGCCTGCAGAAAGTGCAGCCAGGCTCGCAGCAACGCAGCCACGAGAAGCACCAGAGTGCCCAGGGGCAGCTCTGGCTCCATGCTGCAGAGTGCTGTGGTGTCCCGAGTGAGGGCAACCAGAGCACGCAGAGACAAAATGTTTTGCTGTCCCTCATCGAGGTAGGCAAGCAAGCAGGGAAAGCTGAGAACTGGCTGTCAGGGGGAGGTCCCTTTAAGCACAGGCCTCAGATAGCCTCAGGCAGCAGCCACACAAAGTAAATCCTGACCTGATGCCCTTCCAGACCTGGTTCCGGCTGGCCTTAAATGCAATTCAGCGTCCACTCAGTGTGGATGCACTATTTCGAAATAGCAAAAAGCTATTTTGAAATGCATTTTGTGTGTAGACGCGTTATTTCGAAATAAGCTATTTTGAAATAATGCTGTAGTGTATTCATACCCTTAGAAGTTATGAAGGGTAGAAAATGGATAAGGGAAGCCAAAGGCATCAAGAAAAAGTCCATGGCTGGCAGGACTAAAGAAAATGAGGAGTTTTAAAAATATATATATTAATTGTCATTGTCACAAGTCAGTAGTGTGGTGTTCTGACATATTTTTCTCTGTGCGTGTACTTCTGTGTGTCGTGCTGGCTTTGCGCAAGTGGCCATCACAGCAGATGCTGAGAAAGCCCCCCAAGGACTGCAAAATCAGATAAGGTATGAAGGCACCCGAGTTCAGTTTATTGTACACAAAGCACAGTAATAGCACCTGGCAGGTGCTATTATCTATGAGGATACTAAGAATGTGTACTTGTGATAATGGACTTAGCTCAGTGAGTGACAGGGATTTGTCACTGCCCCCTCAGCTGGACAAAGAGTTAAGATGAGGTACCCCAGCACTTATAAACAAACAAACAATCAGTGATACACATTTTACGTCTTCTTTTACATGTTAATGACACGTTTGTTACTTACCAGATCAGTGGTTGGAGTCATCAATGTCCAGGGAAGGTAATTGAGCTGTCTGCCATAGAAAACCAAGGGACATGACAGAAAACCAAGGGAACCTCCATATGTTGTTATAGGCACAAACAAAAAAAACCCCAAAATTACAGTGGCTATTAGTACTGCCATATGAAAAAAATAAGCATTATTAGCACTGCATGTCTTTCCTGAAGATATTCTGTAGTCAAACTCAAGTTATTGGGTTTAATGCAAAGATAAGTGGATGGAATTTAATGGCCTATCGTGTACCGGAGATCAGAGTACATAATCTAATGCATCCTTCTGGCCTTAATCTCTATGAATCTACTATGCAGGTGTCTTGGGAATTAATTCTAAATGAAACTGGAAACGTGCATAGCTCCATTCCAATTGTACATTCTCCAATTTCCAAGTGCAACGGAAATCTTCCAAATAGCAACTGATTTTTTAGCATATCTTCTCAGCCACGATGAAGGAAATCAGAAGAGAGCCCAATAGTGTCTCAGCTTTTCATCCTCGTCCTATATGACCCTGTAACTTCCCTTATCTCTTAGGGGTCATCGATACAGGCTTAGGATACAGTGCGTTCTAGGCTGGCCAGTTTGGGGCCTTAGAACTTCAGCTACGTCTTCTCAAGGCTACCACACAATCCTGTAACCTGTCTCACGGTGCTGCAGAGCTTATCGATCTACTACAAGGTTCTGTGTCTCATCCTGTGCTGACATCTAGACATAACCTAAGAATCGCTCATATTTTACCCACTGGCAGTTACCAAAAATGCTCCAGGTTTCATAATGGGTGGACAGCCCCAATCAAAAAATTCAATCCCTTGTATTGCATTGCAAGAGTTAGAGCTGTGCCCCAGGGTGGCTCCTCTATGAGATTTTTAATTATGCTTTAGTTTGTGTTTGGTTTCAAGGACATGTTGAACAGCCCGCAGGCTAACACAGCGGGATACCTTACAAGTCTATTTACGTTACATTAGAGTAACAGTGATATTGCAATAATGTGAATATTGGAAGCCAAGTTCTGTTTTAAATAGAACAGCTTATTACCGGAATCTTAATTTCCAATAATGAAATGAAAGTTTATCAAAGGGGCATAACTCATTGTCTATGGAATGAATCATAATCATTATTAAGGCAGATTTCAGAATATAACCCAAGCAAATCAGTCACCTATTTCCAATCTGTTTAAGAACTGTGGACTACGAAGAGAGTTTGAAAACATACATGGCGAGATAATTGGGAACAGCATTGTGACGTGCCGCTCCGCCGCCCCGCACTGCTGCCGCGCCCGGCATACTGGGGAAAAGCAGCCGTTCCGCACCGCCCCCAGCGGTGTGCTGCCTGCTCCACCGCAGCTGGGGGGCTGACAGAGGTGGCCCTACATTCCCATCTGGAGCCCAGCGGGACCCGAGGGGAAGGGGAAGAAGTGGCAGGGCCGTCCCGGCTGCTGCCGAGACCGTGCACGCCTAGGCTTGTTGTCAATGCCGGCCCACGCAAGGGCCAGCAGGGAACGGGAGAGCGGGAGGAGCCAAGGACGCTGACGTGCCCCCCCCCCCCCACGTTGAGCGCACCGGCGGCGGGACATTCAAAAGAGGCGCTGCCGCTGGGAGAAGGGGTCGCCAGAAGGAGACCGAAGGGGCAACCCTGAGTCACAGCGCAAGAACCAGGAAGGTAGGAAGCGACCCAGGGCAGGGTAGCAACCCGGAGGGTTGGTGAGTTGCAGGGTGGAACTCCCACCAACTGGAACTGGGACACTGGTCCCAGTCCTTAGGGCCCTGGGTCAGTGCTCGGAGTGAGGGCGGGCCCGAGCCCCCCTACCTTCCCCTGCCGACTAGCCAAAAGTCAGATGGGAGGCGGAGGATTTTGGGACGATGGCGTCGTCAGACTGTCAACAACGCAGGTGACAGGGAGCACAGAGGGGTACTTGGCCCGGTGGGGCCACAGGCAGGGAGTGAACTGACAGACCCCAGGTGGGGTAGCCCTGCCTGCTGACAAGCACCCATCTGCATTTCCCTTATAACTCATCCTTTTTTCAGGTGATTCAGCTGCTGAAATCAATCTGGGATGAACTCCAGAAGGCAAGAACCCAGCTGGGGGCAGTAGACGTTTATTTACGTCTCAAAGAGGAATGAAAAAAGTTACTATGAAGCGCACTGTAGGTGATCCTGCAGTGGCTCCCAGAGGGGCTGGCAGAAGATGTGGTTAACAGATGCTTCCTCTTCCTCCAAGATGGCACCAGCCACAGGAGAAGGTGAAGAAAGTCTCTAGGGCTTAAGGCATGAATGCCATAATATTTTCCCTTATGAAGAAGTTTCAGTGGCTACAATGGAAAGAGCAGCAACTCTCTGTTAAAGTAACTTGATGGCTGATGCTGGAGAGGAGAGGGTGAGGACAGATGTGACGGCTATTGTGTGTCCTATTTAGTGAACATCCAAAGCAAGAAGTTTTGTGCAATGCTGGACACAGATGTGGTTAAGGCCTGACTAGGTAGAGCACCTCAGACAGTAGCTTGGGATAAGGTAGGGCCAAAGGAGTACAATAACTGTGCTCATTGCTCTGTTTAACCCTCAATTAAGCCAGTAATGTTTTGTTTATGCTGAAGGATATTGAGTAATATGAGGGCTGTGTCTACACTGGGCCACTTATTCCGGAAAATCAGCCGCTTTTCTGGAATAAGCTGCGAGCTGTCTACACTGGCCCTTGAATTTCCGAAAAAGCAACGACGCTCTACTGTACAAAATCAGCCACTATTCCGGAAAAGCTACGCTGCTCCCGCTCGGGCATAAGTCCTTTTTCCGGAACACTGTTCCGGAAAAGGGCCAGTGTAGACAGCCCAGTAGTCTTTTCCGGAAAAAAGCCCCGATCGCGAAAATGACGATCGGGGCTCTTTTCCGGAAAAGCGCGTCTACATTGGCCACAGATGCTTTTCCGGAAAAAGGGCTTTTCCAGAAAAGCAGCCTGCCAATGTAGACGCTCTTTTTCCGGAAATACTTATAACGAAAACTATTCTGTTTTAAGCATTTCTGGAAATTCATGCCAGTGTAGACTCAGCCGAGGTGTTTCAATAGGTGACTTGATCTTTAAACACTCTGCAGTCTCAGAAAAGTCTGATGGATTTGGTTTCTGGCTAACGAATGTGAAGTGTCAATCAGATTAATACAGTTTGGGTTCCAGATATATCAGTCACTCACCTAATAATTTTAATTGAGCTCTGTCACCAGATATTTTAGGTATGCAAGATAGGCTCAGACCTATTTTAATTGTGTATTTCATGACCATTTCACTCTTCCTTCGACTTCCCTCATTCCTCGTGAAATGAGGGTTACAGGAGTCAGAGTAAGAAATAACAGCTTGCACTATGTTATTTTGAAATAACGTCAGTTATTCTGAAATAACTCTGCTGCGTAGATGTGTCCTTTGGAATTATCTTTGAGAACTCAGGGAGGAAGGGTGAAGTCCAGAGGACTGAAAAAGGGCAAACAGAGCATCAAAAAGAGTAACAAAGAGAACCTAGGGATTTAAAGGCCTTTCAGCCTAATTTTCATGCCTGGAAAGATACTAGAACAAATTATTAAACAATCTATTTGTAAGCACCTAGAAGGTAACAAGTTATAAGGAATAACCAACATAGATCTGTCAAGAACTAACCATGCCAACCAGTCTGATTTTCTTCTCTAACAGGGTTACTGGGCTCCTGGATGTGGGAAACTGTAGAAATGATATCGCTTGATTTTTAGTAGGGCTTTTGACACAATCCCACGATATGCTCATAAGCAAATTAGGGAAATGTGATCTAGATCAAATTACTATAAAATGGGTGCAAAGCTGGTTGAAAGACCAAACTCAAAGAATAGTTATTAATGATTTGCTGTCAAATTGTGAGTGGGTGTGTATTCAGTGGGGCCACACAGGGTCTGCCCTGATCCAGTGCTATATGAATGGCCTGCATAGTGGAGCAGAGCCTATGCTTATACATATGCACATGAGAGGTATAGCAAGTACCATGGAGAAGAGGGTTAGAGAAATGCAAAGTGCTCCACTTAGGAAGGAACAATCAGTTCCATACATACAAGATGGGAAGCGACAGTCTAGGAAGGAGCATGGCGGAAAGGGATCTAGGGGTCATAGTAGACCACAAGTTGAATATGAGTCAACAGTGTGATGCTGTTGCAAAAAAGCAAATATGATTCGAGGTTGCATCAACAGGTGTGTTGTAAGCAAAACTCGAGAAGTCATTCTGCCGCTCTACTCTGCACTAGTTAGGCCTCAGCTGGAGTACTGTGTCCAGTTCTGGGTGCCACATTTCAAGAAAGATGTGGAGAAATTGGAAAGGGTACAGAGAAGAGCAACAAGAATGATTAAAGGTTTAGAGAACATGACCTATGAAGCCAGGCTTCATGAACTGGGCTCGTTTAGTTTGGAAAAAAGAAGATTAAGGGGGGACATGATAGCGGTTTTCAAATATCTAAAAGGGTGTCACAAGGAGGAAGGAGAAAAATTGTTCCTCTTGGTTTCTAAGGACAGGACAAGGAGTAATGGGCTTAAAGTGCAGCAGGGGAGGTTTAGATTGGACATTAGGAAAAAATTCCTAACTGTCAGGGTGGTCAAATATTGGAATAAATTGCCAAGGGAGGTGGTGGAATCTCCCTCTCTGGAGATATTTAAGAACAGGTTAGATAGACATCTGTCAGGGATGGTGTAGACGGAGCTTAGTCCTGCCTTGAGGGCGGGGGGCTGGACTCGATGACCTCTCGAGGTCCCTTCCAGTCCTAGTATTCTATGATTCTATGAATTCAAAACAGCCTTGACAAATTGGATAACTGGTCTAAATATCAGCCAAATGGCCTTCAGTAGTGACAGATGCAAAGTGCTCCACTTCAGAAGGAAACAATCAAATGCATAAACATATAATGGGGAATAAGTGGCAGTACAGCTGCAAAGGAGCGGGAGGGTTGCATTGGATCAAACGAAACACGAGCCAACAAGTGTTGCAACTGTGAGAGAAGGCTAATATTCTGAGTTGTACTAACCAGGATGTTGTATCTACGATCTGGAAGACAATTGTCCCCGTTTACTCAGCATGGCTTACGCCTTCGAGTATGGCATCTAGTTAGTTATACGGGCCCCACAGTTTAAGAAGGAGGTAAGCAAATTTGCAAGAATCCAGAGAACAGCAACAATGGTAGAGGGTGATTTAGGTCTGAGCTGTGAGACTGAATTCTAGCAAGCAGGCATAGCGCGAGATGTACTATTCTCTTTAGAAAGTGCAGCATTGAGACTTCGCCGTCCTGAAGTAATAGTCCTCTCCAGCAAGAGTTGCTTAGTAACAAAAAAAGTTTGCAAACGGCTATCAGAGAAAACTTTCCAAAACACTGTCTGGATAGATCAGTTTTGGGGATCTAACAAAAATTGGCTTTTTAACCCTCCCATTTGGTCCTTAGCTTGTACCACTGTACTGTGCCTGGGTACCACAGAGACATCTTATCAGGGCGTGATGTACCTGCCATCTAGAGAATGATACATTACTTCAGTACAATGATAAATGTCGAGAGCCGAGTGTCAGGCTTTGTTTTTCATTTCTTTGTTCACACTGCTACATGTCATGACTTGGCCATTGCTTAAACACATTTTGAATGTTACACACCCATTGCAGTCAGTAATAAAATCCACCACAAATAGGGTTGCCAGATGGTTTCAACAGAAATACCGGACACACTTGACATTACATCACAATCTACATTACATCTTATTTAGAAAATACTGGACATTTATATTTTCTCAATTTGTTTCCCGAATAGAAAGCTCAAATACTGGACTGTCCAGTTAAAAACCGAACACCTGGCAACCCTAACCACAAATACCTCTTCCTTTCTCATGAAATGAAAGGCCAGTGTCTTTTCGCAAGAGCAAAATTTTATGGCTCTGTTTTGATAGATGACACCCAAAATTACATACATGTCCCTGTACATGTGCTTGTGAGATTGTAAAGGGCTCAGGTGGAACAAGGGTAAAATCCAGCCCTGGGAGAGGGTTGAGACTATGGAGCCAGCAGCTGAGGCAAATAGCAGCCAATTAGGACCCAGGTGGGATAACATAATTAGGAGCTCCTTGAGGAGGAGGAAAATAAACTCTTGCTCCAACTACGGACAGGAAGAACCTGGCTGTTGGGAAGCTACAGAGGGTACCTGAGACAGAGACGTGCTGGGAAAGGCAGGTAGAGCTGGGGAGCTCTGGCCAGGCAAACTCCCAGGCTAAGGCCTTGCTCTCAAGGCCTGAGGCCACTAGGGCTGCAGGGAGGCAGCCAAGGCAGCAGGTCCACCCCCTTCCCAGTGGCTATTTCAGACAGCGGTTTGTCCCTGCACAGGGCTAGATGACATCACTGAGGCAAGGTGGTGTAAGGTATTGGGGTTCCTGCGAGGGGAGAGCCCCAGAGTGTGGGGCACTGCTGTGAGGAACGGGCACAGGAAGTGACATGGGGCATGAACCAGTGCAGAAGTCAGGTGACTGAGGGTGACACACCAGCCAGCAGAAGGTGCTCTGAGGCTGAAGAGTAATTTCTGACTAGACCAGCAGGAGGCGCTGTGGCAGAGAGTCACTCATGACCTGTTAATATTTGAACAACTCAGCAGCCGCAGTCTTACTATATGAAGCATGCAGCTGGCCCCAGGCAAATGCAGAGTAGTTGCTCCTGTGCCAGGGACCGATAGGCAGTGAAAAAGCACAAAAATCCATGAATGCAGGCTAAATGCAGCCTTTACAAAGCTCCTTGGATGACCCCAGGCAGGTTTCCAGTATGCTGCTCTGTCGTATGGTGTGATTTGAAGCCCAAACCTTTCCAGGGAGTTTTATAGATGAAGGGGAACTCTGGGTCATGGCAGAGAGGTAATTACATTACTATTAAATACGATTGTTTTGTAAGCAGGGAAACCCTAAGGTAGGCAAGCACTGTAAAAGCAACGTGCCTCTCAAGCCTACTGCAAATGCTCAGCAGGGGATACACTGGGAAAGCATTAACTTGGTTTTCAAACATTAGCGCACGTTTGCAGGTGAGGGGTTGGATGATGTAGCTGCAGGAGTTATGTGAAATAGAATCTGATGGTGCTGATAAAATTGCAATGTACTATTGTGTCATTTCCTTGACAACTCCGGGGAAGGATGGTTTTCTTGTTAACACATTGAACTGGGGTGCAGGAAACCAGAGGGCAATTCCTCTGGTCTTTTGTAAAACAGAATGATTAGCTCAAGACCCCAACTAAAATCCTATCCACTCCCAAGTTTTAGAAGCTTCGCTTTAAACCCCTGGGGTATCTTTACACATTTCTTCCCCAGGGATTTAAAGTGAAGCTTCTAAAACTTGGGAGTGGATAGGATTTTGTCCTAAGCTCTTGGGAATACAAGGACACCACCACACACAACCAAACTAGCAAATTCCAAACACCAGTGAGGGGTCTGGCCAACTCTACAGTCAGTCATTAATTGTTGAGACTAACACCCACACCTATAACCAAGTGAGGGTGATGTAGGGTGACCAGATGTTCAATTTGTAAAATGACTGTCCTGTATTTAAGTCCTCCTGAAGATGTCCCGATTTTTTCTTTAAAATAGGCATATTGTCCTGTATTTTGTGTCCTCTCTATCCTCCACCAGTACTGGGGGTGTTGACTGGGGGTGTCCAGTTGGGAATGATGGGAATGAGTGTGCTTCCTCCTGAGAACATGCCGAAGGGAGACGCAATTAGGCTGATGTGGTGTGCAACCAAAGGTCATCAGTAGAGCCTGGAATGGATTTTAACAATACTACTGAGCTTCTTGGGAATGATTTTGGGATTATCCAAATTGGCGACTTCATTCTCCAAATATCACTGTAGTCGGCACCAAAAGTCACTGGATTGTCACTGGTCATGGTGACACTTATTTCCTCAGTGGAGAAACCAAAAGGTTGCTACCTCTGGTGACATATCACTATGTGGGCACTATGTCCTGCCACTCTGACCAGCTGCCACAGGACTTTCAGCACCCTGGGGTAATTGGAGAGAGACTTTAACTTTGGGGCTGGGAGGTGGGAAGGTTAGTACATGGAATGCAAGTAGGGTAGGGTCATGTAGTGGGTGAATTTCAGGTGACTCGAGATAGTTCTGCTTAGATGAGGTTAATTGTATTGAGTTGCTAGAATAAGCAGCTTTATATGAAAGAGCAACTAACAAGCTCCTTCTGGCACGGGAGGACCAACTAGGTCCAGAAAACTGGATGGACCCATCATCCCAGAGCTCTGAGCCTACCAATAGGGATTCCTGGAGTTGGGCTGGCTGGGGTGAGCAGCATGGGAAGGCAGTGATGGACAGAACAGAAAGCAGCGTTTCATCATTGTCAATATTTCATTCTATTTTTATTTTGAATTTTTTTCCCCCCAAGTCTGGGAAAATTATGCTTAAAACAGCAGCAGCTTCATCTCTTATATAAGTTATATACCACGGCAAACACAGCCAAATGTTACTTTAACACTCTTAAAAATCCAAGTTTTAACAGGGGTCTAATTAGCCCCTGGACACCTCAGATGTTGTTTGTTTTTTAAGTAATGACATCCCGGGGCCCCAACATGTAACCAATAAAACACAGAGAATGGGCCCTGTCAACAGGAAACAGAAGCGGTTTTGCACACTCCTGCTCTGCAAGGTTTGAGCTATGCCCATTTTTGGCATCACATTGTTCTAAAGTTTTATCAAACCTGCCCATTACGTTAAAACCTCTGTCTTCTTTATGAGAGCAAGGAAAGGCCCTGGCTGAGGGAATTGAGAGATTAAGAGAGACACAAACTACCATGTCCTCAAGCATTTTGACCTCTCTCCATGGAGTGTCACCACTGCCGAGGGATCTCGACTGACCTCACAACAATCATGGTGGCTTTCAGGCAGACCTCTCCATGTAATGTATGCAGACCTCATGTCACATTCTAGGGTGCAGTCCAGTCCAGTGAGGGGTTGTGTCACCAAATGCCCTGCCACCACGGAGTCCTAAAATGCTGAGTTGTAGCTTCCAACGAGGGACGATCACAAACAGCATGCAGGTTACACCTTGGGCATCTGTGTATACCAGCAGCCGCTAGTCCAGCAACTCTGACCCCATCAGCAACACACTTCCAGCCTCAGATTTTCCCAAAATATGTGTACTGCACTGTAGCCCTTTCTGGACAGTTCAGATATTAGAGGCCAACTGCCCCTGTAAAAAGTCAATATTCAACAGTTTGCTACTTTAACAGGAGTTACCAAACAGTTCATCTTAAATACAACACTGAATTAGTTTAGATTAAACAAACTTGTTAAATTTTTAATTGCAATGAATAAGGCATAAGGTATTCAAGTAAGAAATGGTTACAAGACAAATAAAGATAAAACACTTCCTACGTAGCTTTAATGCTGAGCAGGCTAGACTTGGTTCAAGGTCGTTCCCAGCAACACGACGGACGAAATTCTCTTCCTCCAAAATCAAAGTGCTCCAAGTTCTTTAGTCTTCTGAGGTGAGAGAGGGGGATCTCTTAGGGGAGGGGACTGCCCCCTTTTTCATAGTCCAGTGAAACTCTGAAGTGGATTCTTCTGATGATTACTGTCTGAATAAACTTTGCTTTGAAGGGTAAAGGTGGTAACATGGGGTCTGGTCAAAGACCCCATGTCACCTTGTTCGTTCTTCTTACCCATGTTTGCTGAATTCAAGTTTGCTTTATAAAAATCCTACCCTCTTGTCCTCTGAATGATGCCACAAGAGACATGATCATCAAAAGGGTAGAAAATAACTTGACAACTGATGATTCTACTGCTACAACTGAGTTATCAAGCAACCGTCACATGTACCTCTTAGCTGGAAGACAGCCAATATCCCGCTACAAAGCCTAAAACTTTTGGGGGGAAGGAGCCAAGGTGACACCACCCTTTGCCGGAGAAGCCTCTCCACGCGAACATGACAACCGCAACTTAGGCTTACACAGGGTGTGTAACCAGGGGATGGCCATACTTTCACATCCTCTCTAGAGACCTTACGGACTATCCCACTTACTTAACTCCTGCAACTTTCTGACCCAGCTCATCAGAGACAATGAAAGCTTGATCCAGTACTAATGTGCTGTCAAGAGGAGGGTGCAAAACAGTGTATTCTGTTTGCCACAAGACCCTGTGGCTTCCCTGAGGAGATCCATGCTGTTGGGAGGAGAAGCTCCTGCCTCTTCCATAAGACAATGACCCTCCAGAACGCTACAAGTTTCAGTTTGGGTATTTGTCCACAATACATTCCTCCTCCTATTTATTTTTTCATAAAAGGGGGTAATCTCGCCCAAATTACCCACTAGAACAATTTCTGCTCCATTTAATTGCTTCAGGTTTAAGGTTTTAAGAATAGCCATGATAATAAATCAGAGAAAGCACAGTTTCCATGTGCTAAGTACAAAGCTTTCAGACTCTCCCCCCGCCCCCAATATCCGTAGTGTATCAACATTAGAGCAAATAGGATCATTATTTCTAATCTGCAGAAGGAAGCCAGATTCCAGCAGCTGTGTACTTTTATAGGAAGTTGTGTTCTCCAGAACTGCCATTTTCACTGCAGTCTTGGAAAAACTGAGCAAACCCTTTTCTGAAACCATGTAACATAAATTAAGTTAGCACAGCAGGGCTTTCTATGTAATCATTTAACTTGTCAGTTCACATCACTGACTGACTTGAGGAATTCATGGGGCTTAGCTGATCAATATTATAAATAGTTTGGATGGCACTGCGGGGATATCCCAGGGTTAATTTCAGGTCACTGCTTCTTATTTCTTTTAAGGTCTCATTAGCTAGAGCTAATAAATAAAAGGGGAAAGGGTGGGAGGCAGGCAAACTATTAAACAATCAATGAGACCAACACAATGGTAAAAAAGAGCATGATGTGTTTAACTGAATATTACACAATCTATTGGGATCACCTCCTCATCTCGAGCACTAAGATGAAGAAGGGAGCGCTTCAGTTTCTGCAAAGAATTTAAGATAAATAAAATAGAGGGGAGAAGGAATTAACGACTCTTACTATATATACGAGGCCAGACTGTCAGCTGATGTAAATAGATACAGCTTGTGAATTCAGTGGAGCTGTGATAGTATCAATGGAGGACCTGGTCCACCGTCAGAGAACTTCCCAGGTTTGAATACTTAGAGAAGCGTTCAGAGAATTGCATGGCAGAGACAGACTCTTCTTGTCTCATCCTGTGTTTTGGGGTCAGCTTCTCAGCTGGTATAAGTCAACATGAAACCAATGGAGCTACACAGATTTATACTAGCTGAGCAATCAAGTCCTTGGTTAGGTGGAGCACAATTCCTTCAGTCAAGATACCGGGAATGGTTCCCTTTGAATGTCACGTTCTTTCCTATACAGGAAATCATTTGTGAACAGTGTATGAGAAGCACTGAATTAACCATGGGTTTCCCTTTCCTTCTGAACAACTGCAGCCTTTGGTCTTTCCAAAGGAAAAGAGCCCTTTCTCCTTGTGACCCAGGGACTCCTGGTGCCAACTGTCAGAGGGTACAGGGATGCACAGTGTTTTACAGGCATCCCTTGGGTTAGATAAACACAGAATAGTTAATCCAAGGGTGGCATGTGAAGTCTCTACTGTAGCCTGCTGGTCACCATTATCATGGTGCAGCGTATCGATGGATAATATTCCAGAACTTCACTGAAAGTTATATTCTGAAGGGCCTGGAGCTAAGGCAGTCACCAGGAGGTGACATCTCAGATGAATTCATTTCAAGCAGTAGGTAACTGATGCTTATCTCCCATCATATGTGTGTCGTCTCTGCCTCACAATGGGAAACAATTTGCATACTGAACCAAGAGCCAGTTGGAAGGCTGTGAAATCTACACGAAAAAAGCCACACAGCTAGGGGTCTTCAGTTTGTCTTCGGTGATAAAGGATGGGACTTGTATAGCTTGGAAGGCAAAGGCACATACTGCGACTTTCACGTAGGAGGCAAGCTGACAGTAGGTCTGCCCCCTGACAGGAGAGTCACAGCCACCAAAGATGCTACAAGGACGTTGGGTTAGCATCACTCTGCAACACATGAGCATATCTAATTAATGAAGTCTAGGTTCTAGAATGTCTGCTATGATTTTGTATTGCATACAATCGTTAGTTTCCAACTTCGGCTTCTCATTACTCAAATCTTTCTGCTTTGTAAAATAAAGTTTTAATTGATTTCACTTTGAACAAGCCTGAGATGCATTAACAGGAGTGTTGTAAGCAAGACACAACAAGTCATTCTTCCGCTCCACTCAGCATTGAAGAGGCCTCAACTAGAGTATTGGATCCAGTTCTGGGCACCACATTTCAAGAAAAATGCAGAGAAACTGTAGAAAATCCAGAGACGAGCAACAAGAACAAATAAAGGGCTAGAAAACATTACCTAGGAGGGAAGACAGAGAATTGGGCTTGTTTAAAGAGAAGACTGAGAAGGGACATGATGGCAGCTTTCAAGTACCTAAAAGGGTATTACAAGGAGGAGGGAGAAAAATTATTCTCCTTAACCTGTGATAAGACAAGAAGCAATGAGCTTAAATTGCAGCAAGGAAGATTTAGGTTGGGCATTAGAAAAATCTTCCTAACTGTCAGCATGGTTAAACACTGGAATAAATTGCCAGGGGAGATTTAAATACCTCCATTGATGGAGATTGCACAGAGCAGGTGAGACAGACACGTGTCAGGGATCATCTAGATGGTGCTTTGGTGGAAGGGGCTGGACTTGATGACCTCTTGAGGTTTCTTTCCGTTTTAGTATTCTATTATTCTAAGTCCCAACATGAGCACACTGATGGCAAAAGCAGATGTATTAATCCCACAGTCCTGGCTCATTCTTTCCCGATAGATTTTTTTTTAGAATCATCTACACTGAATTGTAAAGTTTTGGCTAGATATAATATAGGCTAGGAGAGAGGTGCTTCATTTCTGATTAGGAAGCTCATCAGGAAACACCAATCATGTTTTATTTATTTATAGATCCCTCAGCCAAGCAGTCCTATATTCCTATTGCATTCTCCATTAGACACCGACAGCCTTGCACATTATACTTCACTCCGACAGTCCCCATCCTATCCTGCACTACACAGATGAACAGCGATTGAAGGAATAGCAAAGGGAGCCTAAGTATTTCCTTGCTAATACTCCAGAAAATTCCAGGAGCAGGGCTCAGCTACAGTGCTGCTAAGAGATCAGTCTCAAAACAATGTGGTCTTGCAGTCTGGAGACATAACCAAACACCAGCCCGACAGCACCTATGCTACAGTTTACACATTGCGCTAGCTAGAGGCAGACACTGGATGCTTTATACATTTGAATGTGTTCTCCCATGTCCCCCAAGAGTGCTGATCTGTATTTCACTGAGCTCCAGACTTTGGCACTTACACATGACCAGCAGTAGCTCCATTCCTTCACTCATAAGGGCAGCATTTATCCCATTACCAGTAAAATAGAAACTGGTATTTATTTTATCATTAAAGGTTCTGGCATGAGAAGGAGGCTGGAATATTATTTAGTTCAGTATAGTTTACTCAGGATCATGATCATACAGTTAGGACAATGTTAAATGGGTGTCTGCAAAAGTGACAGCAGAAAAAGCAATGATGAAGAACTCAACAGCACCTGATAGAACTTAAGGCTAGGAATCTTTCAACATTTAGGGTATGTCTACATTTGCAGCCTATTTCGGAATAGGGCTGCAAATGAAGGCATTCGGAATTGCAAATCAAGCCCGGGATTTAAATATCCCGCGTTTGATTTGCATCTTCCCGGCCAGGCGCCATTTTTTAAATTTACAAGCCCGGAATAACTGCAAGCATCTACACATGGTAGTGAAACGGGCGTTCGAAAATAAAGCCCTATTTCGAACTACCTGTTAAATCTCACTGCAGAAGTGTAGACGCGGGCAGTTTTTCCGGGCTTGATTTGCAATTCCGAATGCCTACATTTGCAGCCCTATTCCAAAATAGGAAAAAACTAGTTAGTGGCTATCTAGATAGATAGCTGTTGTCTAACCTGGAAAATACACACAAACACACACAACACACTCTCTTTCTTTCTCTCTCTATGTATATACATTTGCTTTTCCATACAATGAGCCAGATGCAGAGGGCTAGATATGAAAATATTATTTGCAATATGAAATATAACTTAATAGATGGGATTTTTGCTACAATCTGAAAACACAGTAATTCTAGGAATAATTACCAAATTTCCATATTTATAGAAGATGTCATCTATGGAGATAATAGCATAAATGGACATTTCTCCTTCTTATTAAAATGGAAATTCAGAAAACATTGGAATTATCTATTATAAATGCCATTTAAACACTGTGCTAAATTCCAAGTCTCTTAATTCACCTCCTCCTTATTTTGAGGAATCTGACTCTAGGGATACTTCTAGTCAATTCATTTAGTTTTTTCATATTCATGCTCTTAACTTTGGTAGCAGCCACTCCTTTATGAAAAAACCACCATATACATGGAACAAATTCATTCTTGGAGCTAATCCGCTGAGGATGTTGGCATTACAAGAAGGAGGAATTGATGCTAGGTTCAAGAAAAGGCCTCTTAAGAATCCAACCATCCAGTAACAAGGATGCAGGACCACCTGGCAGGAGCAGTGGCACTTACAGTGGTAGAATAGCAGCTGGGTTCAGACCCCAAAGCACGTTGCATTTTTTAAAAATACCTGCATGCTGGTGGAAAGACTCAGGCCTGATCTCCACTAAGTAGTTAGTTATACTGACCTAAGTAGCTCAGACATCTGAAAAATCCACACCTCTGATGAGCCCAGTTAAACCAACCTTAGGCCTAGTGTAGACAGCATTAGGTCGACGAGAGCATTAGGCTGACTTAGCTACCATCTCTTGGGGAGGTGGGTTACCTATGCCAACAGGAGAATCCCTCCCATCCACGTAGGTGGCATTATCACAGGAAGTGCTACAGTGGCACAGTGACAGTGCTGCTGTAGTACATATGTTAAATAGCGGATGGTAAGCTAAACGAGAAGCTTAGCAGAGTTGTAGAGGTCTGGGACCCGGCGTGAGCCAGGACTGCTGAGGCTCTGCCTCTCCTGCCCCCTTGCGGAGATGGTGCTGGGGGGGAACTGGCTTTCGACCAGCTCCTGCTCTCCCCCACTTGCTGCCTCTTATACAGTCGACTAGTGACTTATATCCCCATGCTGTAGTAGACATGGGGAATTATAGACATGCCCTTGGTAGAAATAAAACAGCTGCAGTCCACAAGGTCTCCCCATTCTGCTCAGACAGAAAGAGTGCTAATCTGTTTCAGCAGCCTCTCCTTCCTTTTTTCCAGACCCCAACGCCTCTTGTCCAGGATTTGCCCAAGAAGGCCATAGACTAGTCCCCAGAAGGCATGAAATCCTAGTCCATACATGAGCCATCGTTAGTCTGGCATTATCACACCCATCTGAAAGGAGAACTCAGCGAGTAACTTTGAGACACTTCTTTAGCACTCTGTGGGTGTGTCTAAACTACATGGCTCCATTGATGGAGCCATGTAGATTCGGCTGATCGGCAAAGGGAAATGAAGCCGCAATTTAAATAATCGCGGCTTCATTTAAATTTAAATGGCTGCCGCACTGAGCCAACAAACAGCTAATCAGCTGTTTGTTGGCTCAGCGCGCTAGTCTGGACGCTCCCGCGCCAACCTGAAAGCCCTTTATCGACCTCCACATTATGCCTCGTAGGATGAGGTTTACCGGGGAGGTCGATAAAGGGCTTTCATGTCGGCAGGGAAGCGTCCAGACTAGCGCGCTGAGCCGACAAACAGCTGATCAGCTGAGGACGTTGAGGATTATTTAAATCACGGCTTCATTTCCCTTTGCCCAACAATCAAATCTACATGGC
This sequence comes from Pelodiscus sinensis, assembly GCF_049634645.1. Classification (NCBI taxonomy): domain Eukaryota; kingdom Metazoa; phylum Chordata; order Testudines; family Trionychidae; genus Pelodiscus; species Pelodiscus sinensis. The sequence continues at coordinate 6,555,168 of NC_134720.1, read as the reverse complement.
TCCGTCGACGGAGCCATGTAGTTTAGACGTACCCTGTCAGTCCCACTGTACCTTTTGGAGAGTGCTGTTAGTCATTCTTTCCTCCTCTCTCTTCCCCCCCCCCTCCCACCCCACCCCAGTTATTTCATGCTGTTGTAGCAGAAACATACACTTTCAGTGGAAGGAAGACATTTGAAAAGCACTTTACTCCCATATTTGCATAGACCTAATAAGAAACCATAAACTCTGGTGAAATCTTCTGCTAGCTACACTGCCCCCAGCCCTAAGCCAGACGCACTGCTCCTCTCCCATTACCACTGATCGCATTCCCACAGCAGAATGCTAAACGGAAAGACATGCCAAGGCTTAAAAGGTCAAACACAGAATTGCAGGAAGGCGACATGAATAATTAGTTGCAGTAATTTAGTAATACTGGTTTGTTGTGAGTATTGCTACACACTCTTTTCATATTGCCAGCTGTGATCTTGTTGGCATCTGAATAGTTTGGCCAGCCATCGGCAATTTCTGTATGGGGGAAAGCTGGGAAATTAGTCCCCATAGTGTGCCTTGCCTGTGAGAGAGAATGTATTTCCTTCTCCAATTACCAGTTTCCCCATGGTTTGCATTAAGAAGGTCATAAAAGGTGGGCCTGATGGGAGGCGGATCTGTGCATTCACTTTGCGTGGCAGCTACCAGTTGCTCATGTGTTTCGGAATCAAATTCTACAGCAGCGGTCCCCAACTGGCCAATCGCAATTGACTGGTCGATCACAGAGGCACTGACAGTCCATCTGGATCAGTCACACACACAAGACAGAACAAGTTCCAGCAGTGCTCAATGGGTCAGGGAGCTTCCTTTCCACAGCCAATCAGAAGAGACTTACATGGGAGGGGGAGAATGGTGCCTCTAGGGCTTCTCCTCCTGGAGACAGGTTCTTGCCCCTAGTTCAGGGCTTTACCTCAGTTCATCCTTCTCAACAGCTCTCCACTGAAAGCCATCCCTAGTTCTGCCAGCTCCCTTGACCTCCCTTCCAGGTTTGGGCTACAACTGAGCTGCCTCTAGTCCTGCAGCTCTTCTTATATAGTCCCTCCTGGCCCCTGATTGGCTAGTTTCCTCCAAGACATTTTAGGCTCCTGGAGGACTTCTCTGTGGCCCTTTAGCCCTTAGGGCCTAGCCCCATTACAAACCACAATTCCCCTGACCAATTGAATACTGTAAGAAATGGATGTTCTCTGAAACGGTCAGAGAAAATATTTCTCCCACTCTCTCACCTAAAAAACAAAAAGAAATGCAAGAGCGTCAGGAAAGAAGAAATCACTCCCACTGTTCCTTGAGATGCCTGGCGAAAATATCAAACTTCCCTGTTAAAATCATATATTAAGAGAAAATTGGTTTCCAAATGTTTCACATGGGGGATGTAAAGGAAAGTCTCTATTGTCAGAAGAGCACATGTCTCCTTGCTCTAGACGAGGAGACAATCCAACCCCAGGGTCTATAACATGATTCTTCACACTAGGCTGTAGTGCCTTGCACTGCAGGGGGCTGTACACTCAGACATTCAGATTTTAGCCCTGAGTTAAAAGCATCATGCTTTAAGAGATACTTTTTAAGCCCACCTTTAAAAACTCCCTTTAGAAAGGATACAAACATCTACAAAAAACCTGTCAGTGTGGACTCCCTGTGGAATCCCTAATCAAAGCACTAACAAAATATCCTAAATAAGCCTAACAGGCAGTATTAGGTTTTGCTGCTGCATTACAAAACACTAGCATCTTTAAATAACACCACTGCCTTCTACGTTGGGTTAAACACTTCATGGGAGAATTGTGTTAAGTGTCATACTTAACTATTCTGATTGAGATTTTCAAACCACTGGGGATCTAGACTTCTCTTCTATTCCTTGTAATAGAACATGTACCAAAATGCCCTAAACTGCCTGGAAAACCTCAGCTTTCCTAACTAATTAGGTCTGTATGGCTCTATGGCATTTTATACATTTTCTTTAAAAAAAAAGATTAATCCTGAATTGAAACAGGCAGAAGCATTAATCATGTCCACATTATATACAATGTTTTGCACCATTCGGGCAAAGCTTTGATGTCCATTAACATGGGGCCCAAATTACTTCACTGGGAGCAGGAATGGGCCTGTGCTAACAATTTATTATACATTGAAGTGGGGAGGGGAGGGATGAATCAATTTTGAACAGTGCTTCAAGATGTCTGAGAGGCACATTCTATTCTGCCTAATGATCCTGTCATTAATATGACTAAAGCATTTGGAAACAGCTCTTCTCATTTAACCTAAGGGCTGCCCTTGTGTTTCAATAACACTCTTCCGAAGCACAAAAATGTCAGGAAGCTTTTGGATCGCAACCTTGTCCTTCTCTTGGGGTATTTTTTATAATACCCCATATGAAGCATTTCATATCCAAAACAAAACTGGCATTGCAAGTCCACAATAAGCCATTTTCCTTGTGAAGGCAACCTGGAAAATACAAGCCCCTGTAAATGGAAGCAAGCCAGACACTACTGAAAGCCTGTTACTCATTTACTTTTATTTTTTTTTAACTGTTCTGCCAGGTAGCGCCAGCCGCAGCCAGGGCCAGGTTCAACATATAGACTGGGTTCCTCTCCAGCCACCCAACACAGAACTGGCTCAGACCCCCATCCAGCAACCTGGGAAATTCACACAACACCTCTGGGAGGCAATGCTTCCCCACTCACAAGTGCAGAGTCTGAGCATAGAAAAAAAAACTTTTAATCAAAGGGACGGGAAGTGACATGGCATTAATTTGGGAAACCATCACAGCCAGGGTTCATAACCAAACCCATGAGTAACAGCTCCACCCTGAGTAGGCTGGGCAGCATCCTTCACCTCTTAGGTTCTGAAGTCCAGCAATGTAAACATCCCCTTCACATGCCCAGCCCTTCTCTGCACCCCACTCAGGGCAGACCCAGAGTTCAGAGACGAATCCGCAGGGTTCAACTTCCATCCTGAGTGGGGGGAGGAAAGGAGGGATCTTACTCCACCGACCACTCGCCATTCACCGGCTCACTGCTCCCTAGCGCCGCCCTCTCATTATCCCTCTCCATTGCTGTTGTGCTGGTGGCTAATCGTGTTGCTCCTGCTGGCCGCTTGCCACTGCTCCCACCAGCTGCCCTGCCGGCTACCTGCTGCTTCTCTCACTTGCCAGCTTGTGGTGGATTTAGCTCTGGGCCAAACCTAGTGATTTCAGCTCTCAGTAATTTCAACTCTTGGTCCAAAGCACAGTCTAACCCCAAGAAATTCCAGCATCCACTGGACTACATTTAATACTAAACAAGACTCCTTATGGAATCTGTCTTCAGCTCTATCATTGAAACAGGGGGGAGAAACAGGTTGAACCAGTCTTACAGCTCACACCCGAGGGCCTGTAGCCTGCTGACTCAGGCTACGTCTACACTGCACGGTTATTTCAGAATAAGCTATTCCAGAATAGTTATTCCAAAATAGCTTACTTCAAAATAGAGCATCTGTACTGCAGGGAAGCCTCAAAATTAGTCCAAGGCAGGCTCCCCTCATGTAGACGTGCTATCTCGATTTAGATCCCCCCAGGAGGTATAACTTGGAATGGCTCTAGTGAGGGGCTCTTTTGGAAAAAGCAGCAGTGGGAGCGTCTACACACGCCTTATTTCAAAATAGCTTTTTCAGAACAGGCGTTACTCTTTATAGAATGAGGTTTACAGAAGTTGGAATAAGCCGCCCGTTATTTCCAAATTATTTCGAAATAACGGAATTGCTGTGTAGACGCTCGCACAGTTATTCCAAAATAACTTTGCTGTGTAGACATACCCTCAGAGTCCTACCCTTCCCAGCCTAAGCTCACAGGGTCTGGCAGTGGAACCTCTGCATCCAAGCTTCTTTACATGGACAGTGTCTCTCTCCTCTGTGCCAGCTGAAGCACAGACTTTCTCCTTTCGTATTCCTGCAATAATTACCAACATTGCAATTAGTGTGAACACAATTTAGGACCCAACACCAGCCAAGCTGATTACAATGAGCAAAGGGCTATTCCACCAGCTAAATAGCTAACACATCTAAGCAACACAGGGGCAAACTATTTCCCTAGGTACACCCAAGGCTTCTCTCCCAGTCCAGCTGGCTGTAATGGAAGCATTGATTCAGACCGTGCTTACAATAATAATGATCACCAAGGTTATTCACTCCCCACACAGCCATCTAAGACTGGTTGGGGCTGTGCTGAAGGACAACCGCCATCGTTCTAATGCTGGGAAAGACCCTCGATCAACTTCACAAGATGGAGGCTGTCTGACATCAGCAGGGCCCCTGCAAGCTTCCTATCAGCCAGTCTGACCTCTGGTTACAAACACAGGCTGCCCAGCACCACGATCTAGTAGACCAGGCCTGCACAACTCCGAAAGCGGCGAAGGCCATATTACTCCAAAAAAAATGGCTGCGGGCTGCAAGTAGGGTTGCCAGATGCTCTCCTGAAAAATACTGAACATTTTTTTTGTCGAGCGAAGAAAAAAAAAATGCATACCGGGCATACAACAAAAAACCCCGCACCGCCCAGCTTCAGCACGCAACCACAGATTTTGTTGAAAGCTCAAGATTTTGTTAATCAATTCACACACAAGAGAAAGACTCACAGTCACAAAGAAAAGAAATATCTCATGATGCAAAATTTGTTCCCTCCGATACAAGTTATAATATCGACAGGGCGTAGATTTTGCCAGCTGGCAAGCTATGATGAGGGCGACCCAGCCCACACTCCAACAGCGCCGACCCCCGTGCTGCACGGGGAGTGCGGCATTCTGACGGTGGTCTGCGCCGCGCAAGCGGCTGCCCAGCCAAGCGGTGTACAGAGGGGCCAAGTCCTGGGACGGGAGCCGGAAGCGGGGACGAGGCCACACACAGGCGTAGGGTGGGACCAGACCGTGCATGCGTCCCTGACATCAGGGAGAGAGGCGCCGGCACGAGAGCACCGCATTCAAAAGGGGAGTAGAGGAGAGTGGAAGAGAGGAGAGAGGAAATATTATTTCCGAAAATTGTCGTCGGCCATACAGTGAGCCCCTTTGGGCCGTATGTTGTGCAGGCCTGTAATAGACGGAGCGATCTCAGCTGATGACGACTCCCTCTCTCGCCTTGATTCCCTGGGGGTAGGCATCTACAGACAGACCCGGATTTAGGTGCTTTACTAAACAAAATTACATTTCGAAATGTCAGCTTTAACCTTGCTGTCCCTCATGTGGCCCATCTGTGAAACTGTAAGAATCTGCCTACTGCAGAGGGGATGTGACGATCAGCGGGCAGGTAGCATTGGGAAAGTGCTGTGCCAGTCAGACTCGGGCAGAACACGCACAAGCTTCCAGTGCCTGGGGTCACGTGACTCCAAGACCCCCCCCCCCCAGTTTATCTGAACAAGCGCCCCTTGCAACGTTTTCCCAGCGTGGGCGTAATGCACACATCTACTAGGCGTCCACTGTCCCATGGAGTGGCACTTGGACTACTAGCAGAGAGAGAATGAGTGGGCCTTAGCTCACGCAGTAAGCTCCAGAGGTTCAATTCCGCCTGTTGGTGTTACATTGGCAGTTATGAGCCAAGCCCAATGCAAGCAGCTCGTTTCCATGGCCACGGAAATGCAGAGCTGGTAGGGACCTCCAGAGGACATCGGGTTCAGCCCTCCTGCACTGAAGCCCAACACAGAACACTTAGACCAGTGGGACTCGCAGTTATGTAACCTGAGAGCCTAATTTGCAATCACCATGAACCAAGAGAGTCACATGATCACCACAAGCCCTGAGCACCGCCCCACCAAACACGCACATCCAATAATATTCAGTGTAGAACCACAAATACAACCAAATACTCTAACACTTTCCAAATACATTTTCAATACAACAAAAACTAAACATAGCAAACTTATTTTTTGCAGGCTTTTTTAATTGCCTGGCTGTCAGTTTGATGTATGGCTCTCCCTCTGAGATACCGGGGTTCGCCGTCACCGCAAGCTGCTCAGACGCTGCTGGTTGGGTGAGCACACCATGCTGTTTATTTTGTTCCCTCCACCCACACCTGTTCCAGTCCAGGCAGCTGTGCTATTTGCAACACCCCTTCTATCCTCTGCCCTTGTGCTCGGGCCAACGAGAAAAGAGGTCTCCCTCCTAAAGCGTGTGCTGTCCCTGAGCTCAACTAACCCTGTTCCTCCAAGCCGACAATTCACCGCGCTCGTTCCCAGAGCGGGGCAGGAGTGGGGACGCACCATGATCCAGCTGTTCACGGCATTCCAGGAGGGAGCCTTGAAGAGGCAAAGGCGAGACATGCAATAGCCACATGCGAGCTGCAGAGTGAATATCACTGACTTGGACCATCCCTCACAGGTATTTTTCTAACTTCTTCTTAACACCTCCAATGACGGTGTTTTCCACAGCTTAGTCGTTCGTGTAGTTAGAAAGTTTTTCCTACTATCTAAGGGTATGTCTACACTACCCTCCTAGTTCGAACTAGGAGGGTAATGTAGGCATACCGCACTTGCAAATGAAGCCCGGGATTTGAATTTCCCGGGCTTCATTTGCATAAGCGGGGAGCCGCCATTTTTAAATCCCCGCTGCTTCGAACCCCGTGTAGCGCGGCTACACGGGGCTCGAACTAGGTAGTTCGAACTAGGATTCCTATTCCGAACTACCGGTACACCTCGAGGTAGCGCGGCTACACGGGGTTCGAAGCAGCGGGGATTTAAAAATGGCGGCTCCCTGCTTATGCAAATGAAGCCCGGGAAATTCAAATCCCGGGCTTCATTTGCAAGTGCGGTATGCCTACATTACCCCGCTAGTTCGAACTAGCGGGGTAGTGTAGACATACCCTAACTGAAATTCCCTTTGCTGTAGATTAAACCCATTATTTCCCCTCCTGCTTTTAGTGAATACGGAGAACGCTTGATCACTCTCCTCTGTAAAGCAGCCCTTCATGTATCTGGAGACTTACCAAGCTCCCCTTCATCTTCTTTTCCCAAGACCCCACAGGAAGCAGGAGCAGGCAGGACATGACCCAGATCACAAGCTAGGGGTGTCACGCTGATGGTTTGTGTAATGGTGGCTTCCCTAATGCATTAAGAATAGTCCCTGCCCCTGGGAGCCCACAATTCAAGACATCAATCAATCCAGTGAAGGAGGGTGGAGAAAAGATAAAGCTCGTTGCTGTGATTAATCACTTTTAGGCCTCACCATGCAAGCGGGAGTGGAGGAGGAGGGATGTGGAGGACAGGCGAGCGGGTTTATAGGCCACATGATGGAAGGGTGTTGTGATGAAGCAGCCGTCTGATGGGCACAGAAGATCTCTGAAGAAGCTGTTGGGTGCAGCCAGTGTAGAGTGGACAAGTACAAAGCCTCCCCTCAGCTCACTCTCTGGGAATGGTGAACCGCAGTCAGTGGCAGCCGCGGGGCTCCATGCCTGCAGACGCACAGGTAAATAAACTGTCTGTGGCCCATCACTGGCTAACCCTGACGAACCACGTGTGTCCGGCACGTCAGAGGTTCCCCGCGCCAGGTCCATCCCAAACAAAGGGCCTGAACCAATTCCATTGACAAAGCATTTCCACTGATTTTAGTCTGAGCAGGATCAGGCTCAGGGGGCCGAATTCCTTAAAGGTGAGGTCAAGGGAAACGTTAGGGCATCTTCCCACTCCTTGCAATCTAGGGGGATTTGGGTAGATTGCCATGGAAATCTAAACAGAGCCCTTATTTTTTAGAGAAGAGAAAGCAGGCAACACCACACCGATCCTGCAGCACCTCCAACGCACCCAACAGAAAAGCACAACACAACATGTGTGGCCCAGCAGCTGCAGCACTCCAGAGCTGCCACCGCCAAACGATTTCAATCAGCAAAAAAAGGAATATTCCATAAAACACACTAACATCTGCTGGAGCAAGATGTTTGTTTACCACGTCCCCCTGAAAAACGGAACAATCACTCTTACCTAATGTACTTTTTTCAGATGAAAGAGGGATGTTTCTGAGTGCCACACGGGGCATAATTGAAAGAATATTGCCGGATGAGAAAGCCATGTGTTTTGTATTTCCATTGAACCCCTGTAACATTTTAAGGCCATAAATACCCTGATTGGAAAGATTTTTATGTATTTGCTCAAGACCTACTTGCAATTATCAGTTTACCAGCTGCATCTTTCATTTTCCTCCCATTACAGGGCAGCATTGCAAAGGATACATTCGAAACGTCAATATGATCCCTGGAATGTGTACGAAGCTGAGCAGCTCGGGGGCTTCTCAAACCATCAGGCCTCAAAGGGATGCAGAGAACGATTCCCCACGTGTCCTTAAAAAAAACTAAAATGATTAGGGGTTTGGAACGGGTCCCATATGAGGAGAGGTTAAAGAGACTGGAACTTTTCAGTTTAGAAAAGAGGAGACTGAGGGGGGATATGATAGAGGTCTATAAAATCATGAGTGGTGTGGAGAGGGCCGATAAAGAAAAGTTATTTATTAGTTCCCTAAATAGAAGAACTAGAGGACACCAAATGAAATTAATGGGTAGCAGGTTTAAAACTAATAAAAGAAAGTTCTTCTTCACACAGCATGTAGTCAACCTGTGGAACTCCTTGCCAGAGGAGGCTGTGAAGGCTAGGACTATAATAGAGTTTAAAGAGAAGCTAGATAATTTCATGGAGGTTAGGTCCATAAAAGGCTATTAGCCAGGGGATAAAATGGTGTCTTTGGCCTCTGTCTGTCAGAGGCTGGAAAGGGATGGCAGGAGACAAATCACTTGATCATTGTCTTCGGTCCACCCTCTCTGGGGCACCTGGTGCTGGCCACTGTCGGCAGACAGGCTACTGGGCTAGATGGACCTTTGGTCTGACCCAGTACGGCCGTTCTTATGTTCTTATGTCCTACGTTCTCCACAGAGTCTAACCCAGTGAGATTTATTTGCCGCCCACTCGCAGGGCGTGATTAGGGGGAACCCTCGAAGTTAAAACATCCAAGATGGGTCGGCTGTGCTGCAGATCTGTGCAATTTAACTCTTCCCACGCCATGCGCTAGGAGAAACTGCAGAGAATCAGTCTAATGAAATAAGAGATTGGAAAGCTTCTAAAGAGGTGGTGGGGGGGAATAATAGCTAGCAATGACAGCCCTGGGTGTCAAATCAACCTGTCTAGGAAGGATTCTAGAACCTGTCTTGCTTTGCAGAAAGAAAAACCAACAAACAGTCAGAAATGTTATTCCAGATGTTAGTGTTTGAAGAACTTTTCGCATGGAAAGAGGCTGCCTGATGGGGCGCAGCATGGAGCCAGGACAAGCAGGGAACCTGCTCTGCTGACAGAGTCTCCAGAGGTAAGCCTACACCCCAACCCAAAGCCTTTGCCCCAGTCCCGAGACCCCCTTGCTCCCAAACCCCTCATGTCTAGCTCCACCTCAGAGCCTGCACTCCCTGCCAGAGCCCTCCCACACCCCCTCCCACATCCAGCCACCCACCACAGTCCAGAGGCCCCTCCCACACCCTGAATCCCTCAGCCCTACCCCCAACCTAGACCCCCCCTTCCCCCAACTGTCCACGTCAACCTACAGCCCCCTCCCACACTCCCAATTCCTCAGCCTTATCCCCAACGTGGAGCTCTCTCCTGCACCCAACCCCCTCCCCTCTGGTGACATCCCAGAGTCCACGTCCCCAGTTAAAGCCTTCACATCCCACCCTCCTCAGTGCAAGTGAATGAGGGTGAGAGAGAGTGACCACTGAGGGATGGGGAATGTAGTGAGCAGGGGCAGGGCTTCAGGGAAGGGACATAGCCAGGGTGCAATTAGAAAGATGGCAACCCTACCTGAGGTGATTACAACCTAGGCAGACTGATATATTCTTGAGCATGAAAGTTGCTCAGGATAAAGACTGGAGACCAGAGCTTCTTTAAATTCTGAAGAAAACAGATTAATCTGAATTAGCTAAAAGGTGTGAATTTAGCTTTGAGTGTCTCTGTGTGGCCCAGCCTTAAGATTGCACATTCCCCCTCAGCTTTAACAATTCCTGACTTCTGAACGTTGAAAACCCTTTAGCTTGAGTTCCACCACCATGTATTTTAAAGAGGATTAGTTAAGCTCCATTAAACTCCCGCATGGACTCTCTCATTCAGAACTGAAGTGGCCTTGATTCTGTTTAAAATAACCCAAATTAAGGACACTTTAATTCTGAATGAGAGTATCCAGACAAGGATGCAGTGTCACAACTTCTTTAAATCTGCACCTTTTATTAATTTGGATCACTTTTTTGACTCAGTAGACAAGCCGTTAACTGTTCCTCCAAATTACAAATAATCTTTACTAGTGTGTGCTACTTCTCCAATACTCTTTGCCATGCAAAAACTTGAATGTGAAATTAAGGTACTTCAATATGTATCAGTAACTTAAAGATGGCAACAAAGAAAAGGAAAAAAGGTCTGCAGCTTTTTTTGTATTCTTCGTGCATAGAAGCCGGAAAGAGAAAGGGGCTCTGGGATTGGTTTTTGAAGCAGGGAGTGTTGGGAAAAGGCTCATTTCCCCCTCCCCACCCCCTTTTTGTTTTTAAACATTAGGTATTTTGCCTCCAAGAGGCCCTTGGGCAACTGGAGAACGAGAAGTCCCCAGCTCTGCAGGAAATTATCTGCCAGGGTATGAATTCAAAGACTCAGGGACCAAGAACCAAGGCAGACTTCAGCATGGAAGACACTGCTCTCCTGTGAGATGGCGTAGCTGGCAATAGAACCATAGCCTGTTCTATAGGAGGGCAAATGGTGGTGAGATTTCCCCCTCCACCTTTATCCCCTTCATACAGAAGAGGGGATGTGAAACATAAGAACTAGGGGTCACCAAATGAAATTAGGGGTAGCAGGTTTAAAATAAACAAAAGGAAGGTTTTCTTCACACAGCCAACCTGTGGAACTCCTTGCCAGAGGAGGTTGTGAAGACCAGGACTTTAACATGCTTCAAGAAAGAACTAGATAAATTCATGGAGGTTAGCCTATTAGCCAGGATGAATAGGAATGGTGTTCCTAGCCTCTCTCAGAGGCTGGGAATGGGTGACGGGAGAGAGATTGGCTTGATGATTCCCTGTTCTGTTCATTCCCTCTGGGGCATCCGGTATTGGCCACTGTCAGCAGACAGGATACTGGGCTAGATGGACCTTTGGTCCGACCCACTATGGCCATTCTTATGAACACATGGCTAGTTTAGTTTCAGGCCTTTACTGGTGGATTAAACTTCCTCCCCCTTATAAAGCAAACATAATGCATTATTTACAGGTTCTGTTGTACACTGTATTTAATATATTTCACATGCACCAATATCCCCCACATCTCCATCCCTACAATGTGGACCTGATTCTTGAGTATCCTGTTCCTACATTTGAAGCAGAAAGAGAGGTGGAGGAAAGGGTAACGTGACTTTAATCTGCCTTTGCGGTCTCGGCAATTCTGGGTGTGGTTTGGCCTATAATGCAATGTAAAACAGCCTCAGGGTTGCTCTAATTTACATTATGGTTCCCATTAAATACACACAGAGAGAGGCACTCCAGCCTTGCTTTCCTGTGGTGGGGACTAGGAGCAGGTCCAGCGTAGAGCCCTGTCTATAGTGGTCAGGAAAGATCTCTGCACACAGTATAGTCTCAAGATATTTACAGCTCTTTTTTGGGCCTCTATAGACTCCCAGGGCAACCAAAAAGGGCCTCACTATGAGAGAATGTTAGGCCTTGAGAATTTAAAATGACATTTGTAAGAGCTCGTGCGAACTGTGCCCAGGTACATTTCAAGCACAGGCGTAAGCTTGTCAAGTGCTCTCTTTTGAATATGGTAAAAATTAATTTTAAAACATCACAAAATAAAACCATATCAAGCGGAGTCACTACGGTGTGGACTTGAACCAACAAGGCAATGTAAAAGGCTGAATTCTGAAAGAAATACCCATTTCTGTTGAACAACGAATCAATCTTTCCTTGAGCTCAGGGGCAATAAAAGGAAATATGTTTCGTTTTGCTGGTATTCGTAAGTGAATAAATATTTGATGCAGGTGGTTTTGATTTTTAAGCTGTATATTGGAAGGGTTAGTGGGGTGTCTGGAAGAGGTTAAGGGGTCCCTTGCCTTTTGGGGAGGGATGTATCAGACAGCTCAGCACTGGCCAAAATCTCTGTACTTGGCAGGAACTCCTCACATCCTCCCTCACTCACCATTAATCCAGTTCTACAAAGTCCCAGCACAGGGACTAAACAGAAACAGCTTTTCTTCCTTCTTCTCAGGAACTTGTTTGGGAATTTAGGTCAACAGCGCGGTAGTGAGCTCCTGACTTTCTCTAGGCCAGCAGTTCTCACACTAGCTCAGGACACTAAAGTAAGTTGCCAGGGCGGGCTTAGTCTTGCTGGGGCCCAGGCCCAAAGCCCGAGCACCACCAGTGGGGCTGAAGCTAGGGTTGCCAGATGTTTTCAGAAAAAAATACCAAACAACAACAAAAAAACGTGACAGGAAAAAGTTTGTTGAACAAAAAACAACAAAAAAAAGTGGCCTCTTTAAAAACCTTTTAAATGCTTTTTGGCCCTAACAGGCTGCCGGCAGCTGCTCGCCATCTTGCCTCACGCTGGACAGCTCCCCCGTAAGCAGTAGGGTTGTGAGGCTGCCTTCATATTGAGCCAGATAGCCGGGGATTCTTGCCTCCTGTCCGGGGGGTTGGGGGGGGGAGGGGGAGAATCAGGAAGTACAGGATATTTTAGGTGTCTGGTATTTTCTGAATTTTTTTACCCGACAGGAGGCAAAAATAATGGAGTGCCAAACACCTGGCAACCCTAGCTGAAGCTGAATCCTGATGATCCTCCTCTCCCCCGCCCCCCCGTCAGGGGCTGCAGATCAAGGACTTCAGCCCTGGGCAGGAGGTTTGTGTTACAGGCCCTGAGCCTGAGGCTGAAGCCCTTGGACTTTGGATTTGCCTCCCTCCCTCACCTGGGGCAGCAGAACTTGGACAGGCTCAGGTTTTACCTCTCCCCTCCCCCAGGGTCGTGTAGTAATTATTGTTGTCAGAAGCGACTCTCAGCCCAGTGAAGTTTGAGAAGCCCAGCCTCTCAAAGGGCACAGGATCTGCTTAGTAAGCGAATACATCCCAGTTTCCCAAGCCACGGGAGTCACATTGCTATGATCCTGTTAGCTAAGGTTCCCAGCAAATCTTAAACACAAGCAGTGGTTCTTATCACCCCAATTGTGGGGCAGCTTGTGAGCATCTTTCCACTTTTATATTGCCTACAGCACTTCAGCACCCCATAAAGCTCTTGTCCCTCTCCAGGACATACCAAAAATCTGTACATGGTGTCCAGCTTCAAACTTGAAATTATATAAAGCATTTGAGGTCACCGTTGCAGCACATCTAATGGCCATGCCATCCCACCCCTTTGGGAAAATATTCTACCCTAGTATGGCCAAAGCCACCTGCACTGACCAGATCTTTTGCACTCAAAAAAGTCAGACTGGGTCAGACCAAAGGTCCATCTAGCCCAGTATCCTCCAGATGACCCAGAGGGAATGAACAGAAACAGGTTAGCATCAAGTGATCCCTCTCCTGTCATTCATTTCCAGCCATTCCTACCCATTTTGGCTAGTAAGTATTGATGGACCTAACCTCCATGAATTTAGATAGTTCTTTCTTGAACCCTGTTAAAGTCCTGCTCTTCACAACCACCTCTGGCAAGGAGTTCCACAGGATGACTATGCGCTGCATGAAGAAAAACTTCCTTTTGTTTGTTTTAAACCTGCTACCTACTAATTTCATCTGGTGAACCCTAATTCTACGTTATGGGAACAAATAAATACATTTTCCTTATTCACTGTCCCGGTCATGGTTTTATAGACCTCTATTATATCTCCCCTTAGTTTCTTCTTTTCTAAACTGAAAAGTCACAATCTTTTTAATCTCTCTTCAAATGGCACCCGTTCCAAACCACTAATCATTTTTTTGCCTTTTTAATTAACCTTTTCCTATGCTAATATATCTTTTTTGAGATGAGGTGAACACATGTGCATGTAGTATTCACGATGTGGACATACCATGGATTTATATGATTCCTAACAGTCTGTTTGCTTTTTTGACTGGCGCTGCACACTGAGTGGATGTTTTCAGAGAACTATCCACAATGACTCCAAGATCTTGCTCTTGCATGGTTATAGCTAAATGAGTCCCATCTTTTTGTATGGATAGTTGGGGTTATTTTTCCAATGTGCATTACTTTGCATTTATCAACATTAAAATTCATTTGCCATTTGCTGCCCACACATAGGCTGTGTCCAGACTCCATGCCTCCGTCGACGGAGGCATGTAGATTAGCCAGATCGGAAGAGGGAAATGAAGCCGCGATTAAAATAATCGCGGCTTCATTTAAATTTAAATGGCTGCCCCGATCTGCCGATCAGCTGTTTGTCGGCAGATCGGGAGAGTCTGGACGCGATGCCCCGACAAAGAAGCCTTTCTTCATCGACACAGGTAAACCTGGTTTCACGAGGCTTACCTGTGTCGATGAAGAAAGGCTTCTTTGTCGGGGCATCGCGTCCAGACTCTCCCGATCTGCCGACAAACAGCTGATCGGCAGATCGGGGCAGCCATTTAAATTTAAATGAAGCCGCGATTAAAATAATCGCGGCTTCATTTCCCTCTTCCGATCTGGCTAATCTACATGCCTCCGTCGACGGAGGCATGGAGTCTGGACACAGCCATAGTGTGTTTTGCTATGCCGAACATATTTATGTTAAAAATAGATATAAACTGTTCTGTAGACAAACAATGTCAATGTATAACTGATATTCCAGGAATCAAGACAAGCCACACTTTGGCAAAGGAACCCAGCATGTTGTGGATTTCTTGAAAGAGGAGTACTAAAAGCAACATGATCCAGTGAACAAATTACCAAAAGGAGTGATGGTCAAATGCTTATTCCCTATCGATTAATTCTCCACCACACTACCATGAAAAACTCAAAATGAAATGAGTACAAGGGTTCTAAGGGGGGTTTCAGCATGCTGGGTCTAGTCCAGGAATAGCAACATAAGTCTTGGAATTTCTTGTCCTCTTGATTTACAAGGCATTTCTACAAGTCATTTATTTGTGCATGGGAAGCAGAAGAGGCACATTGGAATGTGGATGTCTCAACTGTTATTGCCAATAATGGTGAACTGAATCAACATGAGCAATGTTGTGGGACTTACTCTAAGATGACCCAGTTTGCAACAGTGTCCAGATCAGTGAGGTTATGCTTTCAGTAGGGTTGGGCGACATAACTCTGAAAATGGTTTCAGCAGCCAAAAGACTGTATATGGTAGGTCTCCCACCATTGCAAATATCTCTTCCGCTGAAATGGTATTTCCCACAGTGGGAAATTTTCGTCCATTTCCCTACTCGAGACAGGAGTAATGGTACGGGAGCCAGCACACAGAGGAGCCCAACTGGGAGTTTGGGGGTGGGACCACGTCATGTTCTGGTTTTGATTGGTGTCATTTTCTCCCTCTTTGAAAGAAGCTTAGGTGGGAAGGTTCTGACAGATACAGAGGCAGCAGTGGGAGTAACGCAGAAATAGCAAAGACAAAAAAGATGGACTGGCCATGGAAGCTGCAGGATGTTTTCCCTGGAGTGGGAACCCAAAAAGAGCTTGATTTGTATGAAGTGCCACCAGATCAGAGCCGTCCTTAGGCATACGCAGCTCCATGTGGCACCACTAAATTCAGTTGGTTACAGCCCTGTGCCGTGTATGCCTAGGGCCACCACCAGCTGTGGGCAGCACTGGCTCCAGCAGCCCCGGCTCCAGCAGCCCCAAGCTCCTAGCCTCTCACCCCATGTTCAGCCTCCTAGCCCCATCAAACCCAATCCCCTGGGGCTCAACCATCCAGCACCGTTGGACCTAATCCCCTGGTCCTCTCTCCCACTGCTCCACCTCCCAGCCCCCCAATCTCCTGCTCCCCAGTTCCCCCATCCCAGTCCTCTGCCCCCCTCACTCTGCCTGCTGGCCCACAGTTCCAACCAGCTGTGCCAGCAGTTTGCCTGCTTCACTACCAGCCTTCCCTGCCCTCCTTGCCACCGCAGCCCTGCCCCCACAGAGTGGCTGTCCACCCCACCCCACAGGGGATGGTGGGTACAGGTGATCAGGCTGTGTGGACACCAAAAATCTTCACCAGATAGAGCTGATGGAAAGGAAGATCTTCAGTTTGGATAAACAAGAGAAAACTATGAGTGAATTTCAGAGGGGATTCAAGCAAATGACAGAGGGAAAGTAAGAGGAGGCAGAAGGGAAAACTCAGTGCCCACAATGAAAGATGGACTGAAGAACTGTGTGTGTAGATTGCTAGGTGAAAAAAAACCCAGGCCAGTGGAAGTATGTGAATATGAGAAACAGGTAGAGGAAGACACAGATGAGTGAAGGAGAATAGAGCTTAGAAAGGGGTTTGTGGAGTTGGAAAATGAAGGAGCCCAGCAGGCAGTAACAAAAGGGAGGGAACAAGAAAGAAGAGAAGTGCAGTTAGTCCCACAAGAAGAGAGGACGAGTCAATGGAGACAGCCAGAACCCAGATCCCCAGAAGGATAGAAGATGACTTGCAGAAGATTGCCAGGGAGAACAAATGACAATGAGACATACAGCCAGAAAGGACAGGAGGAAGGCTGGAGAAAATGAACCAACATCCAGAAGATGCAAGACTACGAGCACGGTGACTCCTTACTAAAAAAAGGACAGTCCTCCCACCAGAGCAGAGACAAAACAGAAGGGTGCGTCCTGGAGCTAAGATACAGGCTGTGGGTTTGAGGCTGATGAGGATCATAATGGGAGCAGGAAACAATCCCCTTATTGTCCTTCATGTGAGAACAAATGACATCACGGAAGACTATGCCAGGCTGGGGAAGACACTTAAAGATACAGAAGCTAGAATGATCTATCCCTAGAGGAGGAGAAAAAAGGCAAGACAAGATTACGACAATCCATAGATGTCTCAGGCAATGGGACTGGTGAGATTGTCATGGAAGAACTGGTTGTAAGGGACAATCTTGAGCTGAGCGATATGCTGATTCGTTTTAAAATAAATGGAGGATAAACAAATAGGATCTGCTACGAGGGTCCCTGATTTCAAAAGGGGAAAGTTTACAAAATGACGACAGTTAGATAAATGGACTGGACTGCTGAATTCAAGGATATGAATTTGGCAAAGGCTTGGAAGTTCTTAAGTCAAAATTGCAGACGCTATCTGAAGCCTGCAATCCACGAGAAGGGAGAAAAAAAAAAAAAATCAGGGCAGGGTTGCAGCCCAAACAACTCAAACAGGGGATTCACAGAGAGCAGAAAGTCTAAGGATGTGGTGTCCAACACGCTAGCCACTAGTGGCTGTCCAGTTGAGTGAGGCTAGTTGGCTTGAACAATGTGGCTATTTGGCCAATTGAGTGCAGCTAGTTCATTATAGTGGCTACTGCTTCAGAACTGGTTGGACACCCTGGCTAGAAGGAAAAGAAGATGGGATGGATCAGCAAGGAAAACTACCTCTTGGAAATCAGAAAGTACAGAAAAGCGAGACCTGCCAAAACCTAAGGAGAATTGGACCTTGCAAAGGAAATTAAAACCAACGAATCAAGGAAAGAAGAAGTGGGAGCCCGTAAGCACTAAGTATGGTGTGGAGATTAAAGGCAATCTAGGCCTGCCCCAACACCTAAATAGATACTTTGCCTCCATTTTTAATAAGCATAATGGAATGGTAGCTAGTAGAAATTAATCTATGGAAGTAGAAATTATCATCATGTCCAAGATAGAAGACTAACTGAAGTACAGTTTAATGGGATCAAATCTGAGGGCCTGGATCATCTCCATCCAAGATTATTAAAGGAACTGGCACATGAAATTGCAAATCTAATAGCAAAGATTTGTAAGGAATGTGTAAAAATCAGGGAACTATGTCTGGGGAATTGCTAATAAAGGATCTTTCTTTGTTTTGTGTTCCAAGGGCGGGGGTGATCTGGGAAACAGGCCTGTTAGTTTGAATCACATGTATGCTAGGTCTTGGAATAAATTTTGAAAGAGAAAGCAGTTAAGCACACAGAGGTAAACAGTAATTGGGATAAAAATACTATATGGTTTTACATGCCAGCCCGACCGGATCTCTTTGTCTAAAAAAATCAGTTATCTTTTCAAAGGAAATGCAATCAATAGTCAACTTTATTTCAGTAAGGCATCTGATATAGTTCTACATGGGAAATCATTAGTTAATTTGGAGAGGGGGATTAATAGGAGAACTGAAAGATGAATAAGGAACTCATTAACAGGGAGACTACAATGGGTCATACTGAAAGATGACCAGTAAGGCTGGAGGGAGGGTGCTAGTGGAGTTCCTCAAGGATCAATCTTGGTACCAATCTTATTTCAACATTTTTATTAATGCCTTTGGCACAGAAGTGGGAGTGCGCTAATAAAATGTGCAGATGACACAAAGTCAGGAGGTATTGACAGTACAGAGGAGGAGCAGAATATCATACAAGAAGATCCGAGTGACTTTAAAATTAGTGTAATAGAAACGGATGAAATGTAACAATCTAAAAAAAATTGCTACAAGATGAGGACTTACCAGTTGGAAGTGAAAATAGGACGGGAAAGATCTGCATTACTGGTTGATCACAAGAGGAGTATGAGTCACCAGTGATGTCACTGAAAAAGACTAATGAACCCTAATATGCATCAGACAAGGTATGACCAATAGAGATAGGAAAGTGTTAGTACCTGTATACATGGGCCTGGTGAGATCTCATGTGCAGTACTGTGTGCAACTCTCATCTTCCATGTTTAGCCGAGATTAATGCAAACTGGAACAGGTGCAGAGAAGGACTATTAGGATGATCAGAGGAATGGAGACTTAAGGAGCTTGGCTGGTTTAGCCTAACCAAACGAAGGCTGAAGGGAGACATGATCATTCTCTACTGATCTGTCAGACAGGTAAGGGCGTTATTTAAATTAAGTTGACACAAGAACAAATGGATATAAACTGGCTATCAACGAGCTTAGGCTTGAAATTAGATATAGGCTTCTAACCATCAGAGGAGGGCGCCTCCCAAGGGGAGCAGCCGGGGATAAAAATCCTAGATGGTTTCAAGACTGAGTTTCATAAGTCTATGCAGGAAGGGGTATGAAAAGACTTCCTACAATGGCATGTGGCCCATCGGCAACTGGTAGCAGTGTAGGCGTGGGATTTTATATTTATATTTCAGGTTTAATAGTGTAGTAATGTATGACTTAATTTCATCCTGCCAGCCACCCTTTTTTGTGACCCTCTGGGGCATTGGTAGAAATGCATCTGACAGACTGCCAGTGTCTATACTGACAGACCATTAGGCCCTTTAGTTAAATATACATTTCTTTGTTTTAAGGTTTAGTAAGAAAGAGACAGGATCTTGTATTGTGTCTATGTTAATAAGATTAGAGGAATGTTGAAGGCCCCGGGCCACATTGTGAACTGTTTTGATTACAAGATTTAATAAGGTTTAATTTACAATGCTTTTTTATTGCTCAATATAAACACTGCTGTTTGTATACCTTTGAAGGTCTCTGTAAAAGACTGTTTGTGTGAATGAGGAATGTATGCATCAGAAAAAGATAAGGTGTGAAGGCCATTGTTAATACCAAATGGTCAAGAGAGGAGGGGTGAAGAAATTTAACGAGACTTATCGACACCAGAGAGCCATCAATGCGCATCCATGATTAAGGAAGGGCCGATTGATGACCCTAAGGTGGAGGCTAGCACCCCTAAAGACAATTGATTAACTCAATCCAGGACAGGATGACCCTCTCAGAGGAACTGTTGTAGAATATTAACATCAAAAGATAACACCAATTAAGGAGTAACTGGTCACAAACTGACACAGCAAAATCCATAGGCCTCATTAGAGAAAAATGACTATAAGAACAGGGTGCTTTGCTATGGGGCTTTGGGTTCATCTTGGCACCAATTCCAGGAGCATTGGATCATGACCAACAAAGCCCAGCTCCCCTCTGCGATCAATCTGGCTGGCCACTAGATTGATCCAGACTCTGGACTGGTAACTAACATTGACTGGCAGGATTGTGTGCATGGTGTGTGCATGACTGAAAAGCATACGCTAACTCTTGTATTCTCAATAAATTGCCCACCTAATGGTTCTAGGAGCTTGAATTCGTTAGGCAGCTGGATAATGAAAATATCCAGGGTGAGAAGGTGGCAAGGTCAGTAGAGAACAGACCAGGAATGGGCAAATTCTGGGCCATGGGCCGGATCTGGTCTAAGGGTTAGTCCCCCACCTCCCCATCTCCATGTTTACCTGCGCCTCTGCAGGCCAAAACAAACTGAACACTGGCACAAATTGGCTGGTTTTAACAAATTCAGAATGGCCTTGACCATAGTGGTGAGTTGTTACGGGAACTGAACAGAAATGTGGTGACCTTGTTACATAAGAACTTGAGTCATGTTGTTCCCTTTCATACAGATCCTAGACAATAGGAAACAAACATAACCTTATGTGGGCCTATCCGGGGCATATGGGAGGCAGCGGTGTTTTTTTACCGGTCGGTTGGGTCCTTGTAGCATAGGAATATGTCTTCACACAGCTGCATTGTATACGAAGCACAAGACAGACAGACAGACAGACACAGACAGACAGACAGACAGACAGACTCTCCTCCAACATCCTCTCCCACAGCTTTTAGCTAACACATCCTTTAGAAACACGACACAAAGTAAACCTTTGGAAGCTGACCCTTCGTGTATCTGCAGACACCAGTGTGACGCGCAAGAAGTGTTCTGCACAGAAGAGGATGGGCAGAGAAGCCTGCCAACTTACCTCCTTTCAGCAAGGCACCCCGAGAACGAGACGAGCCTGGGACATTGGCCAGGTCTGTCCTGCTCTCGCTCATACTGGGAAAAGGGAGTAGATGCTGTTCTAAGGGTTTAGGCAGCTATACTCTGTTGCCTGTTTGGGTGCATCTCTGGGCACCAAACGAGTCAACTAGCAGGCCAGTCGTACTTTAATCATTATGCAGTTGAGTTTGCAGTTATGCCCACCAGGCCTGTGTTTGAAAGCATATTGTATTTCTGTTCTTTTACCCCACGCTCTCTGATTGGCTGGGCACCCTTGCTGCCTGGTATGAAGAGGATCATGGTACAGGCTCTCATTACGTACACAGACTATAGGGTTTTGCCTACTGCTTATTAGTTTCTTGGGAGAATTTAAGGTGCTGGTTTTGTCTTACAAAGCCCTCGCTGTCCTCTCGGGACCTGCCAACCTAGCTTTTCCCAGGTGCCATGCTGCCACAGTTTAGCTCAGCAGCAGGTTTTTGAGCCCCATGGCAACTCGCCGAGACCATAGCCACACGAGACGCTCAGGAGAGTTAAGGCAAATCAACTAACTGTGATAAGTCAATGCCGGTAAATTAAAGAGTGGTAACACTCCCACCCAGCCACCCACTTCCCAGTGGATACGTGAACTGAGGAATGAAGCATTCCCATCGCTGGCACTTAAAGCAGGATGTAGCCCCCTGACTGCAATTAGCTCAGCCTACAGAAGCTATGGAGAGTGGGATCTTCTAGTATGATGATGAAGACAAATCCCCCTGTAATTAAGTGCCCCATAATAGGGTGGTAGTGGTAGGGACTGAATCCAGGGGCCTTTGGCTTTAAAAAAAATAAGGCTTTATTGCCTAAGCTTGAAGGCTTTAGCAGACTTGTAAATCTCTGTACGGCCAGGGCTACACTAGGGGGTAAGTTTGAATTAAGACACTTCAACTCAAGCTGTGCAATGAACGTAGCTGGAATTGAATTTCGGCACCGTCCTCACTGCGGGAGGTCAATGGGGGCACATTCTCCCTTCGACTTCCCTTCCTCCTCGTAGAAGCAGGACTGCTGGCATCAACGGGCGCGCCCTCTCAGTTCTAATTAGCTTGTCTTCGCTAGACCCACTCATTTGAACCCTGGAAGATTGACTGCAGTAGCTTCGATTTTCTCTGTAGTGTAGACATGGCCTAAATGAACTAGTTATTAGAGGGGGGAAGAGGAATACCCCCATACATGCTGACTTCCCGTCTAGCCAGGGGTGTCAGCCCCCCCATCGACCCCAACCCCTGCCCTTACTCCACCCATTCTCTCAAGCCCCTGCCCTGCCCTCTTCCACTCCTGCCCCCTCCCCACCCTGCCTCTTCCTGCCCCCTCCCCCAGCATGTCCCATCCTCATACCTCCTGAATGCTGCAAAACATGCAGCAGTTCTTGGCTGGCAGTGGCAGGCGGAGCTCAGAGGGACTTGGCTGCCATCAAGTGCTAACTGTTCTCTATGGGTGCTCCAGCTCTGGAGCCTCCCGGGGCCGCCCCTATGGCTACACTGCATAAATAGGGGTCACTCTCCCACTGTCTCAGGCTAAAAATGAGTCAATTTAAATGTTTCCCTCTCATTTACAGCCTCATTGTTCAGCTTGTACAGTCCCCTAATGCCAGGGACAGCCCTCTGCGGTCACAAAGCTATGAAATACATGCTGGCGCAGCACCACAGACCCCTGTTCCTTCATTAACAAAGGATAGGATTCTAGCAAAACCGTAAATGCAAAGGCAAACTTTTGAAACAGAAAGGGGCTTAGCCACAAGGAGCTTGTAAAGGACAGAGCTGCTTTTTGGATGGGCTGTTCAACACAACACGGCTGGGCCTGTTCTTCTGAGTCCAAAGCCAGCAGCAGTCAAAGGGCTCGAAGCAGCAGACTGAAGGAGTAATCCGGCACAGCAGGAGGTCTCTGAAACGCACTAGGCTGCTTCCTGGGCACTTCTCAAGGCTAGCCGAGCCATTGGCCATTCCTGATGGGAGCTAATGGGAAGCTGAGGCCAATGTATAAAGCTTCCAGACTGGAAAAGTGTGGCAAAGTTTGCAGTAAGCGCATCCAATCCTGCTCCCATTGAAGTCGGGGGAGCTGTGTGCAGAATTGGGCGTCTCACATGCTGCTCTATCAGAACAGATGAACTAGGGATGTTCAATATCAGTTAATTGAATAGTCGAGTAACCTCATGAATTCTTATCAGTTAGTCGACTATTCTACAGACCCCAGGGACGGGGACAGCAACCGCTGTATCAGAGGCAGCAGTGCAGGGTGTCAGGCGGGAGTCTGCCTGGCTCCTAATATACGTTAAATGCAGAGCCACAGCAGGAGTGGGTTCTGGACCCGGTGCGAGCCAGAACTGAGCTAGCCAGCCTGCTAAAAATGTACTGGCAAGGGTGGGAGGAGGGAAATGCATACCGTTAATCTATACGCTTTTGCTTATCAGGTAATCAGCTACACTGTTACATCCCTCGTAAGAACTCACAAAGCGCACAGCCTCCAGGGAACAGATAGAAAGATCAGTCTCCTATAGTAACCAAGGCCCAGAAGAGAAAAACATGCCGACTTGCAGCAAATGGGACGGGGTGCTCTGCAGTTTGCTTGCTGCACAGCTTTGGGTGCTCTGGTTTTCACGGGGAGTAGCGCCAGTTGTTCTCACTTGTCTCCAGTTCTGACCAGTGGCATAACCAGCATCTAATGCCAACTCTGTTGTTTTGAAGGCCGCAATACTGAGAAGAGACGGAATGTGGGTCAGAACCTGACCCCCTTTGCATTACTCCAGCGGGCAAGGGAAGACACAGACCCAGGTGGCTCAACAGCAAGTCCGAGCCATGCATGGCTTCCCTAGTTATGCTAGGAGCGTGGCTGAAAGGCAATGCGGCCAAGCAATTGCCAGCTAGCAGGCGTCTCTGGGACCCGGGGCGGGGAATGTTTTTTTGGTTGGGAGCCAGGGACCCAAAGGAAAATCATTCAGGAGCCAAATACCAGCAGGAAGCAAAAAACAAAAGACAAAACAAAACAAAAAAACCTCACTGGTCTGGCCCTGAAGAAACAAACCAACCAAACACACGGTCCTCACTGGGCTGGCCCTCGAGGGAAACAAGGCGGTCTCACACAGCACGCCAGATAGCCAGCCTCCGACTTCCCTTGATCTGGTCCGTGGTCAGGCTCTGGGCTTCTCTTCCCCCTGGACGTGGTGTGAGCTGCTAGCACTCCAGCCCTGTGACAGGGGAGGAAGGGCACAGAGGCAGGAAGACTTGCAGTGTGTCTGGGCCGCTAGCTCACCCCGCTGAGCGGGCGGAGGGAAGCCCCTAGCCCCACCACAGAGTGGACGAAGGGAAACTGGGGGCCTGATCCGGCCCACAGGTTCCCCGCCTCTGCTCTTGGGAGCCATTTGAGCCAGTGGGAGAGCAGCCCACAGAGTTCTACCTTCCCACCCCACCAGCTCAGCCAGACCTCGGGGTCTAGCTCTCAGGCTGATCTGCTGAGAGATGCGATTCCCATCCAAAGCAGCACAAGGGGGTTTTGCCAAGATAAGGGCAGAGGTGGGGGGTTTTTCCTGTGTCACTTTTTGACAAGCAATTCATATGACTGGGAACAGCTAGTTTGAGTTGAGACAGAAACCTGCTGCGATGCACAGCCCTTTATTTTTGGGAGCGTGTAAGAGTGCATTGCATCCTTGCGCTCCCCCTCGGCTATGGCATTTCGGAGTTGCACTACAGCAGATACAGAACAAAATTTGTGCATCAGCCAATACCATTTTTCATAAATTCACATGTGGCACAAACGTGCAAAGTGCTATTTCATCCAGGGCTCTCTCCCCCCTAGAGGCCGTTAGAAAGCTTTTTGTGAGAGTCCCAAACGCCCTTCAAGAAGAGACCAACAATCACAGAGAACTGTACATGGCAGTAACAGAAGATCAGCTGTTTTTCCCTCAGACATTCCTTATCCTACATCCAAACCATAGATTTCCAGAATGCAGGGGCACTTTGCATTACGTAGTCTGAACAAGACGACACTGCAGTGGCTCTTACGGCAAATGCACATGTGTTCTAATGTGATACGACCCCAAGGACAAGTTAGTATATTCTCATGACAGATCCCTGGCCAGCTCCAGATGTGGTAGCCCAGGATAATGCTATTAGCTTTAGAGTAAATCTGGAACTATTTCATGCACGTAACTAAGAGCAGAATCCAAACCATTATAAGTGGCAAGCAGACTGGAGATGGACTAATTGTAAACCTGAGGCAGAAGGTTTGCTGCTAAGATTTCTTAAAAGCCAGTTCCCCCCCCCCCCCAGCACCATCTCCTGATGGGGGGGGGCGTGCAGCGGGGAGCTGGCAGTGCTGCCAGCTTTGAAATGTAACCAGAGCCAGGCTCTTGCTACATTTCAAAAGCAGAAGTGCCGCAAGAGCAGGGTATGAGCAGGGGGCTCAAGCAGTCCCCCACTAGACCCATGTTCCCACTTTTGAAATGTACAAGAGCCCCTTGGGGGGGGCTCTTGTACATTTCAAAAGCAAAGCACGCACAGGGAGCACGGGCCAGCGGGAGACACAAAGGCTTGAGTCCCCTGCTTGCATCCCCTGCTGGCCCCATGCTCCCTACGGCACTCCCACCTTCAAAACGTAGCAAGGGACAGCAGGGCTCTTGCTACATTTCAAAGGCAGTGGTGCCCTTATCGACTAATCGAATAGTCAATGCCAGTTACATCAACTATTCACTTAGTTGATTAATCTACATTTACCATCCTTAGTGGCCGGGTCCTTTGTATAGATCAGTGATGGGAAACTTCGGCTGCTAAGTGGGCCTCTGTGTCAGTGGGCCGCAAGACTGTTGTAACCAAGAGAGTTTCCTAGGATAGGGTAGTTTGGCTAATTGTGCTTTCGTGCCTAGAATTTGCGAGGTTTGTTGATTGAACGGTAGCAGCACTTTGAATGCAGAGGGAGTGTATGGCTCTCTCAACGCAGCGTGCAATCAGCACGCAGCTCACTTCACGTGCCCCTTGCTTTAAGTCTGTATCACTTCACTAACACTAATAGAAAAACAACTATGCAGACTGAAACCAGTGGAATCACGGGCAGCTCCCCAGGCACAGTGTGGGGCGGGCCAGCTGTATGTGCCCAGAAGGGGTGGGGCCTCGGGCAGAAGAGGCGGGACCGGGGCAGCCAGTCCTCAGTGTTGCAGTGCTGGACCTCACAGCCACACGGTGCATGTGGCGCAACACTCTGGCAACAGTTTAAAGGGCTCCGGCCATCACTGCTAAAACATGAACCGCTGGGCCCAAGGGCAACTGCTCCCTTTGTGGCCCCGCTCTCAGAGGGCCTATGCGGTGGGGAAAATGAGGAGCAATTAACATGAGAGGGAGACTCAAAGCTTTTTGAAATGAAACAAATATAAATTTAGTCAACGTTGCTCTTTGGATAAGTCTTTCAGCCAGCTCTATTCAGAAAGCTCACAGAGCTCCAAACAAACACGAAGCAATTCACAGGGTGGTGTGCACCACTGCACAATCTCCGATTAGAGGAAGGAAAGAGTAACACACTCCAGGGAACCAGAGGGAGAAGGGTTGTGGGTTTGGTAACCTCACTTTTTCCCGGCTGCTGGCAGGGGTGGTAACTTCAGAGCTGGCCAGCCACCCAGCTCTAATGCCAGCAGCCCTGCTGAAATGAGGGACACGGGGCATGAGAAGGGAGGGGGCTTATCCTATGGCTGGTTTTCCCAGCAGTATGGGAGACTGACAGCTGGAGCCACAGCTTTTCTGCCCAGTGTGTGTGAGAAAGAGAAAGTGAACCAGGTCCAGCCTCAGCCTCTCCATGTGTGGGGAAGGAGGGAGGGTTATGGGGGGGGGGGGGGAGGTAACAACCCTAGCCACATAGCTACCTGCAGCAGGAGGAGGTTCCCAGAGGTCTGACCCACCCCAGGAGCAGCCCCTACAAAGGAAGAGTAAATCTTATCCCTTTCAATCCCCTGCTGGGACTAGCAGATGGGGTACTGCACAGAGTAGGAGCCCCCACATTTCACAGGGGAAATCAGACTACACAGTTAATGGCACATTTTTCATGGCTATGAACTTGGTCAGGTCCTAGTAATGTCTAATAAAAGTCTATTCATTACTTCATTAAGGAGAACTAAGACACTTATTAAGAAGGTGTATTGCAGGTCTTCCTGGAACCTACAAGTCCCTCCCAAAAAGCTGGCTTTGGCAGAAAGTGTCTGAAGATTTATGTTGGCCCTTATTTCCCTGAAAAGTTTGTTCATCGACAATTTTCATGATTCGTTGCTCTCAGCTTTGTTCGTGGCTAATTATTGTGATGATCACTCAACTGAGAGGCTGAATACTGCTTAGTAATGGAACAGTGTGGTCACACAATCTGCAAGATCTGCAGCATTTTCGGGCCCCAACTGCTAAGGAGAGAACAAACAATATTAACAGATGGACATGACCAGTCCACAAAAGGAAATGCTTGCCCTTCTTCCTCTGGAAGTGGGTCTAGATTGAAATAAAGAACATCTAGAGACTCACAAACACTCAGGCACGCAATGCAGAAGGTTTATACACAACAAAAATACTACAGCATCATCTATATGTAAAATTTTTAGCAGCACAACCATGTCATTTTGTTGGGTAACCTTAAGCTACACCAGTAGAAACACTCGAGGCTACGTCTACACTGGCATGATTTTCCGAAAATGCTTTTAACGGAAAAGTTCTCTTCCAAAAGCACTTTCGGAAAAGCGCGTCTAGATTGGCAGGATGCTTTTCCGCAAAAGCACTTTGTGGAAAAGCATCCGTGGCCAATCTAGACATGGTTTTCCACAAAAAAGCCCCGATCGCTATTTTCGCGGAAAACAGTACTGTGCTGTTTACACTGGCCCTCTTGCGCAAATGATTTGCGTAAGAGGGCTTTTGCCCGAACGGGAGCAGCACAGTATTTCCGCAAGAACACTGACGATCTTACATGAGATCGTCAGTGTTCTTGTGGAAATTCAAACGGCCAGTGTAGACAGCTGGCAAGTTTTTCCGCAAAATCATCTGATTTTGCAGAAAAACTTGCCAGTCTAGACACAGCCTGAGGGTGTCTCTACACAGCTCCCTTACCTCGAAATAAAGAGCTATTCCGACAAGTCCCTTAACCCTCATGGAACGAGGGTTACAGGGATGCCAGAATAACGCACCCATTATTTCGAAATATATTATGAAATAATGGGTGCATTTAAAGACGCGGAATTGCTATTTCGGGATACTTCTGGCATCCTGAAATAGCCCCGCTGTCTAGATGTAACTTTACAGTGATGCAATTGCATTTACACTAGGAAGGTTTTGCCACTTTAAATACACCAATAAAGCTTGGCAATGTATACTTGATCTAGGAAATATGTTGTGCTTTTATCCAGATGTGTAAAGCATTTGACTTGTCATATGCTTGCACTATGGATACAGAATGTGAACATTCTTTCTGATGACTGGAAGAGACACTCTGAGTTAGTTTGCTTAGAGGAATATAATGGTAGCACTTGTAGATATGCACTTCCTATGTCCCACAGGAGGATGGTTGGAAGAAATTGTTCATGGTGATGAAGTGGCAGGAGGGGGTGTAAAATGATGGCCCTGGATGTATTGCAATAATAACCGAGTCTCCATTCTTTCAGTAAGCGCAATTAATAAGCTTAATTCTAACTGCAATAACGATTCAAGTTGCGAAAGCATTTGTAAAGTGAGAGTCTGGTTGCATACGTTAGGTGTGTTGCAAAGCGGTATTTGAAAACTGGTAAAAGAAACAACTGAAAAGACTACAATAGACTTTTCATTCTCTCTTATTCAAATGATACTGGTACTTACTCTCAAATGGCTCAGCTTTCATTAGAAAGTGGACCCTTTTTCAGATATTGTACACATTCATTTCTATATCCTGCCCTAGTTTCCTGAGCAGCATACTCATGCTTGTCTAACCACCTTCCCCTTCTCCAACCCAACCCGAGTCCTGAGGAGACTCATTTTATCAGGTAATCTTGCCATTGTCTATAGGTTCTGTAACCGGTCTGTAGTCCCTGCATGACCTTGGGAGACCTTATTGAAATGCTGTATGTTTAAGTATCTGGGGTACACTGTATTAAATACCAAGTTTAGGTATTACAGTCAACCAAGATTGTACGTAACTTGTCTGGGGGAAGAGGCGATGTGAGGCCTGGGAGGTCAAAGAACTATACTGAAAGCATGCCAATGGACTTTGGGGTCAGCGTGTCTGGAGTGAGCTCCCTAGGAAGCATTTAATGCTCCTTAGCCAAACAGGGTTATGCAAAAACCCAGCCTTTCGAAGCTGCACTCTGAGAACAGGGTCTGTCTGCGGATCACTTGTCCCTGAAGGCTAAGATCAGAGGTTAAAGCTATATAAAGAAATGGCGGCACTGCCCACCTCGGTTCTGGTTCTGAATCTCAATTACGGGGCAAACCCAGTTGTGGGTGTTGAAAGACTGACAGATACCAGAGCCCAAGACAGGGGCTGGGGTAACAGCTGCTAAGCTCTTTAGCATACATGTGAGTTCTTTTATTGTTTTTCCTCTATAATGCTTTCAGCATAAGAATAAATGTGCTTGTCTAACCTTGGGTGGGCTAGGCAACACAGTGCCTTCAAACCCCAGCTTCTGCACAGAAAAGGAGCTAGAGACGCAGAGTTCAGTCTCTCAGGATTTTCTGCAGGGATGGCAGTCAGCCTCCCCACACGCAAGTCCCAAAGAGAACTAAAGAAATGAATTTAATTAAATCACTTTACAAAATCTTATGATGACACAAATAATAATCTAACTTTACAACATAACAGCTATTTTATAACCCACAGACATGATCTTCGCAGTTACAACCAACTAAGAGAAAACCAAAAATGCTGAACAGTTCAGTCCACACCAAACACAATAAGGAACTGATAGACCCCAGAGCTTAGGTTTAGTTCACCTAAGTCTGGGTTAGCGTCTCTGATCACCAAGGTTGCACAAACTGCTGAGTCAGAACCATCTTCCCTCCACTTGCTTGTAGGAACCTTCAGCTGGAATCCAGGCAGACTCCTCCTCTGCTGAGGATCCCTGCTAGCCATCCCCCTAACCGATTAACCACTCAGTTAAGCGACAAGTATACAGACTGAAAGAAAACCTTGCTACAAGGAAATACAAAATCGGAGAATAACAGGGTAGAAATGACTCTTTCCCCATTGCTGAGTTTAAAGAGAAGCTGAAGAATCTCACTAGCTGAGAAAGTTCACTAGAACAGTTTGGCTAAAATTAGAACATTCAAAGCACACAACTAAAACTGAAAGTTCTTTTCCTCCCAGTTTCCCCTTGCTACATTTAACACTGCCACCTTCCCTGGCAGAGGGTTAGGAGCATCACTAACCTGCTGCAAAGTGCTTCAGAGTGAGGGTCAACAGCCTGCGCTCTGCTCCTGAACTCAGCTTCTCCCAGCTCTTACAGGCCACATGGGCAGTAGAACAGCAGCTGCCCTCAGGGAGTATAACCCCAGCAAGAAAACCAGAACCTATTGGACCAGACCCACAAACGACCATACCCAGTTCCAGATGCTTCTGGGTGTGGAGTGCTAAATCTGCCTAGCAACAATGACCCGGACACAACTCACTCCTACTCCCCTCCAATGGGTCATTAAAGAGATCTCTCCCTATTAGGGACATGGGTTACACCTGCTTAGAAAGAGCTGGGTGGAAACTTTTCACTGCAGCCATTACACTGTTCATGGCTTCTGGAGAGAAAGCTAAGTGCAGGCCCTGGCCTGATTGGCTGGGAATATCACAGGCAGGGAACTCTGCAGCTTAGAAAAACAAAGGTTGCCAGATGGTTTAACAAAAAATACCGAAACCCCCCTCCCCCAAAAAATTCTGTTGTGCAAAAAAAAAAATTAAAGAATCCAGCAAACGCTGTTGAGCAAAAAAAGAAACTGACCGGGGCCAAAATACAGTTGTGGCCCCTTTAATTCCTGGCCCACTACATCCTTCCCCTGTCCCTGCCAGCCCAAGCTGTGCCGTCCCAACTGCCCTTCAGTCAGATGCCCGAGCAGGGAAAAACATAAAATACCGAACATTTTACATGTCCGGTATTTTCTGAATTTTTCTACCAGACAGAAGGCGCAAATACTGGGCTGTCCAGTTCAATACCGGACACCTGGCAACCCTAAGAAAAACCCTGGTCATGAGGGAGAGATAAATGGGTCTCTGCCCGAGAGAGTGCAGGTTGAGGATAGAAGGATCGGTGCCTTCGAAGGACCATGCAGGGGGATACAAGTACAATTGTCCTGAAGTGTGACATGTAGACATACCATTCTAGCTCGACCAGACCTAAAGAAGGGATGTCTACAATGAAGCTGGAAAATATACGTCCCCCTCCCATGCAGACATACCCCATAAGTCTCAGAGTTGCTGGCCATGACTGGTGATAGAATGACAAGATGAGGCTTACTCAGAGTGCAGATGTGTTATTTATTTGGCTAGAGGCCACAGCCAGGACATCCCTACTTATTCAAGAGCTGAGCATGCTTCCCTCCAGCTGATTGGAAACAGATGTGGGAGTCTGGGGGTGGGTGTTATTTTTTTTTCTTTTAATAAAATTTCTTCATAAAGCTTTGAACAAAATGGTTTTAGACTTTTTTTTTAAAGGCCTAATTCAAATACTTACATAAGCAAACTCATCCAACCTGCAATGCTGCAATTTGTATTCCACTGCACAGAAAGAATCTGTCCTCGGCACTTAGAAGTCCCCATCACTGTCATATCTGAAAGCCTGACTGATTTTAGTGCCTTTATTCTCACCATGCCCTGTGTTGCACTGTTAACCCTTCACAGATGGAGGCCCCGACACTCCGGGTGTGTCTAGTCTGCAAAGAAAAACCCGGCACATCGAGTCTCAGCATCCGGGTCAATTGACTTGGGCTTGTGGAACTCGGGCTGCAGAACTAAAAAGAGCAGCAGGCTTTCCCGCTCAGGCTGGGCGAGTCTTGGAGGCCAAGCTCCCGCACCAATGGGAACATCTACACCGCCCGAGTCACTGAAACGGGACTCTGAAGGCAGGCCCCAAATTGCAGCCCACGTCAATCGAACTGAAGTCACTCAGGGCTGCGGAGTGCCTCCACCAAAGTGGAGCAATTTTGCCGACAGGAGCGCACTCTCCTTCCAGCATAGGGCATCTTCTCCAGGCATGCTACAGCAGTGACACAGCCTTACACCATAGACATGCCCTCTATGACTTGTGGAGGGACACACAGGATGTCCATGGTGGACAGAATTGGAGCCCACGTGTACTACAGCCTAGGTTAGTGCACTAACCACTGGACCATCTTTCATCCCCCTCTATGACCATCCTTCTTGCCCTACCTTGCAGAGAGGATACACAGTTACACCTGTAAGTCTAAAATCAGACCAGAATCCAAAGCAGAACATCTCCAGACGCAGACTAGACTAAACAAGCCTTACAGTCCGTTCTAGCCCTATGATTCTGGGCTATGCTCAGAAATGATCCTCCCTGTTAAGTCTCCTTGCGCTGCCCGAAAACACAACCATCTAGGTGCCAATCTGTAAACCGCACTCTGTCCATGTGCGCAGGAGATTTTATTTTATATGTTTTGGCTGCAGCAAGTCTTAATCTTTCTCCCCAGGTACAAGCCTGGGTCCAAAGGCAGGAATATAAATGCCACAAAAACAGTTAATTTTATTTTCTCTACTTTTATTAGCGCTGTCAAGATCTATATTTTTGGTGCTTTGGGCCCCATATTACAGAGACATAATGTTTTATTTTATAGTGCTTTTCACAACCAGTGTTGTCCCTAAGCACTTCATAAACAAGCATTATTTATTAGAGACCAATATCTATTTTAACAGATTAGTCCTTTGCCCAGAGCTATTGTAATGGGCCCTGGAAGAGCCATTACGGTCTTTTCAGTGGGGGCTGGCTAGATCGTTTTCTGGTGGGCAGCTAAAATATCATCTTTCGACCAACCAGACTGTTTTCCCAGTGGCACTAGGGGGAAGCCAGATCTGCGAGCAGGAGAAGTTGGTGGTAACTCTCTGGCTGTGCAGTTAGAAAGGGAGACCACATCTCTGCAGCCTGGGGAAGAAGCTGAATCCAGGTATGAGCCAGTGGGGTGAGTGGTGCCTGCAAGGGGAAGGGTGCAGGGGTTCCCAGAGGAGCAGAGAGGGGGCATGTGGAGGGGGCATTTAGCAATTAAAATGTTGGCCGGGGCATAAAGGGGCAGTGTACCCACCATGTCACCTGTGAGAGCCAGCTATTGCCAGAGAACAGATCTAAGCTTCAGGAAGTCCAGGGAGATACAGCAGTGGAAGCCTCGGGTCAGGGATTGCTGCAGTTGCTGCTCAGGAATTAAAGGAGACATATCAAATCAACAACACATCCAGGCCAGAGTAAGACGGAGGAGAATCAATGTGGAGAGAAACCCCTGCCCACTGAAGAAAACTCACAGACCTTGGAAGCCCCTTTATGAGAAGTGCCGTGAACAAACAGTTCAACTATGAATAGCAGAAATACTAACTATGGTGTGTAACTTAGCACTTACGTCAGCTTCTGTACTATACGACTGGTCAATAGTTAATGAGGCGTCAATTTTTTTTAAAGATGGCCCAGGGGCAATCCTGGCCATTACAGGCCAGCTAAGCCTAACTTAGGCACTAGACAGACTGATTGGATCTATTAAAAAAAAACAGACTTATCAGACAAACACAATATACTGGGGAAGATTCACCATCGCTTTTGAAAGGAAAATCACGCCTCACCAAACTATTAGAATTCTTTGGTAGTATCAGCAAACATGCGGCCAAGCATGATCCAGCTGATATAATATACTTGGGCTTTCAGAAAGCTTTTGACGAGGTCTGCCACCAAAGGCTCTTAAACAAAGTAAGCAGCCATCAGACCAAAGGGCATGTTCTCTCATGGCCACTGACCAAAAGATAGCAAACAAAGGATAGGAATAAATGGTCACGTTTTCACAGTGGAGATAGGTAACTAGTGGGGTCCTCCAAGGATCTGTCCTAGAATCTGTGCTCTTTGAAATGATCATAAATTATTTGGAAAAAGGGGCAAACAGTGAGGGAGCAAAGTACGAAGATGATACACAATTACTCCCTATGGGTAAGACTTTTCAGCTTATAAAAGAAACAAGGGGGGGGGGATACAATCGGGGTCTATAAAACCATGATGTTGAGAAGGCCAAAAGTAAAACTGAATTAAAAAAATAAATCAAGAAGTTCATGGTGAGTAGGTCCATCAGTGGCTTGTAGTCAAGATGGTCTGGTACGCAGTCCCATGTTCTGGGTGTCGCTAGCCATCTGACTACATGTTGAACCTCCCAAATCCAGGACTCTCTGGTCCAGAAATATCCATGGACCAGCAGGAGTCCAGTGCCGAGGAGCCGCACCAGTGGGGCTGGTAGCAGCCAGGGAGCTCCATCTTCAGGGAGCTCTGGCTAGGCAGGGCAGCAGTGGGGTTGGCAAGCCCCATCCCCAGGGAGCCCTGGCAAAGCACAGCACAAGCAGAGCAGCCAGTGAGACCCATCCCTGGGGTGCCCCGGCAGGGAGGGGGAGAAGCAAGATCATTGTGGCAGAGGCTGTATCACTCAATAAAACTGCCCTGTTTTACTCATTCCCCTTTAAGCTTCTGCCTGACCACAGTCAGAAGGCAGGATATTGAGCTACATGGACCACTGGTCTGATGCCATAGGGCCCACGGGGGGACATTTTCTCTCCTAGAACACATGGGCCCACGGGGGGTTCGAACCTGTCCAGAGCAAATAGGAACTGCTGAGCTGCCTATCCACTTGCATTGTGACCCAAGGCTGTTTCCTGCTCAGTGCAGTCCTTTCTGTGACCTGGCCAACATTCTCACTAAGCCACCCTCGTCTGCCAGATTGCTTTATGCCCATGCTGTGAGAACGTCATTTGAAGGTGGGGGGGACCACCGGGCATCAGAGGCCTGTTTACACCTAGGCACATGCCTAGAGCCCAATTGGTGTGTGGGACTGGGGAGGGAGGATCCAATGAGAGCTCTGGCTGGTTGGGGTTAGATACCAGCCCTGCAGAGAGGATCAGCACTGACTGCACCACTGCCAGCTCTGGTTTGTCCCTGCTGGCTCCCCATCATGCCAAGGAGGGCCAGCCTGGTACAATATGGCACACAGGGGTGAAAACATCATTCACTCAATTTTTGCCCCTCTTCCCCTGCTCTGTCATGTGGCAGTGGCCATAGGGCCAAACCTGAGCAGTGCTACCGCCCCTCCTCCCCCCACCAAGTGACAATGCCACTCTTTGGCATGATGGGGGCAAGGAGGTGGCCGTACCTGAGTGGGCAGGGGGCTGGACAGTGCTGCTCCTCCTCACCGCCGCTGCAGGGAGGACTCTTGTACTGATACGTGAGCCCCAATGTTTTGCCGTCATCATCCAGGCACTAGCCAGGAAGCTCAGGCGGGGGCTTGCACAAGGAGCTGGCTGGAAAGGGCAGCAGGTTTTGACGACGGTCTAGTGATGAAGGCCTATTTGGCCCCTCGCTGGAGCACCTACGGTCAGAGCCAGTCTTAGGGGAGGGCAAGCCGGGCGATCGCCCGGGGCTGCCATTTTCCAGAGGCCACCAACAGAGCCAGTCTTAGGGGTGGGCCACAATCGCATTTCGGCCTGACCTCCCAAATCCTCCCCCCAGGTTTCCCTGGATAATCCCCAACTTTTTATTTAATTTAATTTATTTAAAAATATATATATAGAGAGAGAGAGAGAGCTATATATATATAGCTCTCTCTCTCTCTATATATATATATATTACTTAACAAATTTTTGTCTAGTATTTTTTTTAAACCATCTGGCAACCCTACAGGTGAGCTGGGCAGTCGCCTGAGGCCGCCTATTGGTTAGTACCAGCCCTGCCAATGGAGCTTGCCAGAGCAGCCAACACGCCCTAACCTTTGTGCACCACAGCTGAGCACAGATATAGAGGTAGCAGGGCTGAGCCCACTCTTGGTACCCCTTAAACTCAGGATGAGAGCTGCACAAAAAGCTGGCAGGCACAGCTGGGGGTGAGAACAGCTGCACAAATGGGGATCTGAACTCATACAGGGCTTGGCAAAACTGGCCCTTCAGCAGTTGTTTTATACACAGGTTAGCGGGACTGTGACTCTTCTGTGTAAAACAATGTAGTATGTGCAGTTCCCTTTGACTAGCTTAGAGCCATCAACAAGCTGGGTCAGATCTTCCTTCCCAGGGTGCAGGTCCCCAGCCCTGCCACGTGCCTGG
This sequence comes from Pelodiscus sinensis, assembly GCF_049634645.1. Taxonomy (NCBI): domain Eukaryota; kingdom Metazoa; phylum Chordata; order Testudines; family Trionychidae; genus Pelodiscus; species Pelodiscus sinensis. The sequence continues at coordinate 6,519,046 of NC_134720.1, read as the reverse complement.
CTCTTGCTCAGAATGATCGGCGAGCTGTTCAGAAACGAGCCCTCTTAGTGTTTGAAAAAGCTTTCCAGACTGGGTGGGGTTTTTCCTCTAGAGCACTATTCAGAGGCAGGTAAACATGTTGACAACTTACTGGCCTGCCAAGTTGGCTTGAATGAGCTGTGCTAAGCTAATAAAGCAGCACACCGTGCCCTCGCAAGCTGTGTGTATTAACAAGTCTCCCACGTCACAGTTTCTAATGTCCTGGCTCTGTGTGCATAACTATCAGCTGGGGGAGGGGAGGAGAGGAGTTACCATCTTTGAGCCAGTTGACTGTAACCGATTCTGTTCTGCTCCTGGTGAGTGTCGACTGAAGTATGCATTGGCTGAAAAAGACAACATCCTCACGCAGCCAGAACGAGCTATTTTCCTTGACATGTGAACGCTTCAATAACCAGCATTTCCCCCCTTTCTAGCAGGATGGTAGAAGCCACATAAAGCCCCAAGTACCTGGAGACACTTCTCCACCCCTTTCGTCCACTGCCACCTCCAGCCCTGCTGCTGCTTAGAGTAGGGAGAAAGAGGGCCCATCTGCACCAGCCAGCAGACAGAGGAAGCTCCCAGTGGCCCAAGGAGTGAGAGAGCAACAGACTCCATTGATATGCAGCAGGCAACTGCTACTTACAGGGTCTCCGGGCTAGGACCCAGAGGATTGAGTGGGTCTGGGACCCTCTAACCTCCCCCCACAGCAGCCACAACAGGATAAGAAGAAACCTGGTCCCAGACAACTGACCAGAAACCCTTCTGGGACACCTCCGCTCCCAGAGAACAACGGGGCAGAGACAGTGGAGACATGCCCCCAGCCATCAAGGGGCACTCACGAGAGGCATAAAGGGCTCCTCTGTGGAAGGCAGATGGAGTCAAAACTTAATTTAACTGTGAACAGAGATAAAATTCATCAAAACTACACAGGCGAGGGCTTGTGGTTTATTTATTTTTCAAAGTTATGCAACAAAAATGTTGCAAACTTGACTAACTTTCTGGTTAACTATTCAATATTCAAAACTTTAAAAAAAAAAAACTATATTTGGCCACCAGCCACATGATGCTGTGAGTTTAACACAGTCTGATATCTGGTGCACATACTCTTGAAAAACAAACTTTAAAAGTTGTTATTTGTATCTAATATCCCATTCTTGAGCATTCATGCAAGTTACTATCACACAAATGTATACAGAAGACTAACAATGTATGCAAGCGAGGCATATTTATATTCAATTCAAATTGTAGACTTTATTTTTGCATGAGTTTTCAACAATTATGCTCCAGAGCTACAGATTTCACCCAGTTGAAAGTGGAAAGTGTTAGCTTTAAAATCAGCATTAAAGGGAGCTATTTTTGATGATGCTTTTAGCTGCTCTTGAATTATAAAGTACCCTGGGACTCTTCTGACTGACATCCTATGCAGTAAGTACACTTATTGTTGCTGTCAAATAGAGCTTATTTTATAAGCTCTAAAACTTGTTTCAAAACTTTGGTTTCAACTTTTTGGCCTTTAAGATCCAACATGTCAACAAAATACCAGCACTAGATATTTGTGTGACTTTCACCATGGTAATGGAGTACCTCTCAAGTATTTAGGTATTTATAAATATCCTGAAATACTAGGGATGGAGTTATTTCATCTCACAGGCAGATTGCTTCACATATATTGACTAATAGAAGTAACTGAGTATTAGTTTAAAGTACCCAGTTTTATTTCAATGTATGCCAGATTAGGCTCATAGAATTGGTAAAATATCACATCACATTTGAAAACAGAGAGTAATACAGCATTGGGTATGTTGGTCTCAAGAGAGTTTCTTTCCTCTTTGCTCTGCGGGTCTTGTCTCCCGGACTCAAAGTTTGCAGACACACCTCTTGGCAATGCAGGTCTTTGGAATCAAAAAGGAGTTTTGCACTGCCTGTAAAACTCTGGATACATTAATAAGAAGCCCTTTTGAAATCCACGTCAAAACACAAGAGGGGACTGGTTCACGCTGTAATTGCTTCCCAGCTTCTTTACTCATGGAGCATGAAAAGCTGTTCAAAAGGGCTCTACTGATGTCTCGTGGCGCACACACAGCGGAGTCAAGGAGAAACTCTCCATTGACTTCAGCGGGTTTTGGATCAGGCCTAGGTTAGCAAATGGAACACTTAATTCAAAACAGTGCTTTGTGACCAGCCTAGTGCAATCAAAGAGCTGTATGTTTAGAGCTGGATCACAGCTTTAACAAAACTTGCCAAGGCAGCAGAGGGTGGGGAAACACAGGTGACCAGCAGCTGGCCACAGCCCATGGGGGTGGGGAGGTCGAGGGATAGGGCCACCAGAGCCGGCACGAACCACTTTACCTGCTTGATGTCTAGTCCTGGGCATTATGCAGCGTATGAAGCTCCAGCAATACATATTTTGTTCAAAAGTTCAATGGATCTAACACACACGGGTCTCATCTGTAGCTGTTTGCAAAGAAATTGCATTCCTGGCATACAGGTCCCTTCAAAATAGTTTGTCCCCATTTTGGCTAATGAATCAGGGTGATTCAAGCTGTGTGGTCTTATTTTCATACTGAGCTATTAGTATGCATGGTTTTGTTTATCCAGATGCAGTGAAAAATGCACAAGTCAGGAAGTGGGTGGGTATGGGCACAGAACTGTAGACAATTGAGAGGGAAAAAAAGGTATTCACACATATAATTAGTGCTGCATACCCCTCAACTGTCCCCCATTTTGAGGGGGATGCTCTCTTTATAACCAGATACCTACATTTGCCATTTGATGGCCTCTCACTGCTATTACTGAAAATTCTTCATAGCAGGAAGCAGATGCTTATGACACTAAAAGAATTAACCCCACAGCTCTTTCAACTTCCTGCCTGAGTATTCTGCTTTGCGTCTCTAATTATGTGTCTGTCACGTTTCATCCCGTGGTTGAGCCTTGGCTATGAGCCATTCCTGTGCCCCTGCATGATGGCAGTTCTAAGAGGCGCCGTGTGGCCCCCAGCCCTGGGCATGTGGCGCCTGATTGCAGCTCTAAGGAACGCTGCACGGCCGGGCGCGTGGCGCTACTTACAGCTGCCATCAGACACCCCCCTTAGGTTGGCACCCCAGGCAGCTGCCCGGCTAGCCCCCCCCCCTTAATCCGGCCCTGCTATTTGAGAGGCATACATGCCTCTGTCTATTGCTCTGTGTGCGATATATCTGGAGAAACATTATGTAACGTGTGGACTCTCTGTAGGGTGCTCTCCTCGTAACCAGCCCCGCCACGTTTATCTGCTGTACAGCTCTTGAATGTCATCATGACTGGAAACGTTGATTCTTGGTTGCACCCAGCTGTTTGATATCAAGTTCATTATAAATAAATCCAAAGCTAATGATCACTTTCTGCAGCAGAGCTGCCTGGCCTCTCTCAAGAATGGTTTAGTACCTCCCAACACCGTCAAGGTTAATAGGTTCAAAATCAGATCCACAAAGAAAATAAAGGGAGTTAGAATGTAAATGTCACATCTGTTTGTATGAAAGGCTACAATAAAGGAGGGCTGATTGCTAAAAAAAAAAAAAAAGGCAGAGATATCGGTTTTATAGAAATTATCGTAACATGACTGCTCAACTTCTCTGACTTCTATCTTCCCCCTTTTCTGGACTCTTAGCTTACTCAGTCCTTTTAATGTTAAACGTTGTGGTTAGGGCCCCATCTGAGGCAAAGGGCTTCCTTGGAAGTACTAAGCCCACTTGGTGACACTAAAATCAAAAAGAACCATTCGGAACTTGACAGAATTAAGGCCTTATCAAATGGGCCAGACAGACCCTGAACTGGTGTTTCTCAACTGAGTTCAGCAAAACGCTGCAGATTTATACCAATCGGAGGATTTAGGCCATTTCTTAAATCCCATTCCCACTTCCCGAGGCTATTAATCTGTTTCCTGCTATAGCCTCTAATTTGTTTGAAACACCATTTAGATCTTAGAGCAGGCAGTAATAGGCCCTAGAACATCAAGCTTGACCTTCCATTTCTTCCAAGTCACTTTCCCACATTATTTCTATTAGCATCTTATCTAATCTATCTGAATGGCTGTAGCAATGGTGTCTCAAATTCCTTTCGGCGCTTACTCCAATGCCTCATTCAGTGACCTTTCCTGGTGGCTAGCCTCTCTTTGATGCTCTAGCTAAGATCATTACTACCTGTTTTACCCCTTGCAGATAATGGGAACACCCCGGAAACAACCCTCCCTCCCCATTATAAGCCTTTCATCATCCCCATTCATTCGCATCTTTCCACACTACATAAAGAGTCGTCTGCTCCTTTGTGTCATCTCATTCAGTCAGACTGGAAATAGAAAGTGTAAAGGGCAAGTACGATAAATCTGCCTTCTCTAATGCTGGACCCCATGGCAGATGTGGCTCTACTGGGGCTACGTAGAAAGGTATTAGTGCCTCCCCAATGTTACTTGCTCACAGAGAAGAAAATGTTCAAGGAACACTGGCAGCCATACTATTTACAGGTGGGGAAGATAGGACAGGCTGGGCCCATCATACTAGCCCCCAGACAAACATGTCAGTTTCAGAAACTAGAGTCCTTTCCCCTCACCACAGAAATAAGGGAGAGAAGGGGAAGTATCGCCATCACATTCTGCCCTCGTCATGAAGTGAGGAAGTCCCCCGAGTACTGAGATTCAGGGGCTGACGCTGCTCCAAGAATTGCTATGGGTGGGGTGGGGGTGAAGGGAATGCACCCTCCACAGACCCTGTGTAGAGCAGACATAAGCAACCCTCTCCTGGCCCCCTTGCTTCCTCGGGTGTAGAGGGGATGAAGCAGGCACGTAGCAGTTGGCACTAGGAAGGAGTCGGGGTTGAGGTGCATGCAGCCTAAGGCTGCTGGAGCTACTTTAACTTGGGCACTTGCACTGACACAGTCCAGGCAATAGAAAGTTGCCACCGTCCCCACATCTTTCTAGGCTGCATCTTTTCATAGATATAGTACACAGCCTGCCCCTCCCTCTTCTGTATCTGGCTTACCAGGCGGGTGCTTAACATGGACCTGTCATCTAGGAGCTAGATCCCCGCCAGTCACCAAGCAGCCACTGTGTACACCAGTCATCGATCCCCTGGCTTGAGTCAAACCAGTGAAATGCTTAATTCTTTTTCCCTCTCAGCTGCCCATAAAACGAGTGGTCAAAACTACCATAAAGCCAAAAGCAGCTAACGCTACACTTGCTCACGTGATGATCCTGGCAGTTATCTCTAGTTTTATATTGCCTTGGGCGGCTCCAGTTTTTAACTGTGAATACTGATCCTTGCGTGTTTGAACAGTCATAGCTTGGGGACAGGAGGAGGAGAAGTGGTCCACCTGGTACAACCCTCTGTCCCCACCACTTTACACTGCAACCAGGCAGACAGAGGGGCATGCTGGGAGTGGGTGGAGCTTGGGACATGCCCACTTTGGAGCTGCTGAGAGAGAGCTAGCACGCCAAACATAGCAGTGCCGCTGTGGCTGCATGGGGATGGGATGGACCAACTGTGTACCTAAGGGTTCAGACATACCCCGCTGTGCTAGAACTAGTAATTCCATCTGCAGGACAGACATACCCTTGGCCTTGCCCCTATGCACCAGACTTTAGCGCTAAAGCTACAGAAAGCCAGGGGCATGGTAATTTTGCGGGGAGGGGGGAGAGAATGGAATGGGCTGAATCACAACTCCTTCTGGGTATGTCTACACTACCCTCCTAGTTCGAACTAGGAGGGTAATGTATGCATACCGCACTTGCTAATGAAGCCCGGGATTTGAATTTCCCGGGCTTCATTAGCATAAGCGGGGAGCCGCCATTTTTAAATCCCCGCTGCTTCGAACCCCGTGTAGCGCGGCTACACGGGGCTCGAACTAGGTAGTTCGGACTAGGGTGCCTATTCCGAACTACCGGTACACCTCGTTTCACGAGGAGTAACGGTAGTTCGGAATAGGACCCTAGTCCGAACTACCTAGTTCGAGCCCCGTGTAGCCGCGCTACACGGGGTTCGAAGCAGCGGGGATTTAAAAATGGCGGCTCCCCGCTTATGCTAATGAAGCCCGGGAAATTCAAATCCCGGGCTTCATTAGCAAGTGCGGTATGCATACATTACCCCGCTAGTTCGAACTAGCGGGGTAGTGTAGACATACCCTCACTGGGGCAGCACTACAATGAACTGATCTTTACATAGGGCTGAGTCTAAAGAGTTAACTAGCTCTATAGTTGTAAGTGATTAATAGAATAGTGGGCCATTTTCAGCCCTTATTAACACCTTGACAATGCTGCCTGGATATATGCTAATAAAAACTGGTCCATTATAAAAGGAGCCACAGATTAGGACTCTGATCTTTAAATTCTTAATGGTTTGAAATGTTATGACCCATGGAATTCTACCAGCTCTAAGAACTTAAAAATGTCAAACATTCTAAACCGTAAGGTTCCATTGTGATACCTAAGCAATCCACTGAAAAACACACAATGTTATCATATATATAGTACCCAATATCTGTGACTCTGTAACGCTGAAATGCTGGCTGTTCATTCTGGGCAGCGCTGTTGCCTCCCGCCATGGCGCTCAGCTGACTTCTGCACTGCTCAGCCGGGCCGCTGCGGGGGAGCCCAAACAGCCGCTTGCTCCGCTTGCTCCCCCACAGCGGCCCAGCTGAGCGGCTCAGAAGTTCAGCCGAGCGCCACAGTGGGAGGTGAAGGGGAGCGGGGCGGTGATGTGCGGCATGACAGCGGCTCCAGGCCCCACCCCCCTGGCCATGAACAGACCCTGGCCGGGAGGAGAGTGGGGGAACGAGGGGGAGGGGGAGGACAACTGGGAGGCTGCAGGATCAGTGCTGGGGTGAAGGGAAACGGAGCAGGGGGGCAGCTGGAGCTCATAGGCAGCCACTCAGCCGGGCTGCCGCATGGGACCGAGTGGCGCAAACAGCCATTTGGGCTCCGTGCTCCCCATACAGGAGGAGGAGAAGAGAAAGAGAGAGTGAGAGGCAGAATGGAGAGAAGAGAAAGAGAGACGGAGAGAGAGGCAGGAGACGGAGGAGAGATGAGAGAGAGAGAGGGGGAGGCAGTAGGAGGAGGGGAGAGAGAGACGGAGTGAGAGACTGGAAGCTCAGGAGAGAAGACCGAGATAGAAAGGGAATAGGACGTGGAGGAGAAACCTGAAAATCCCGTTTTATGATGGGCTAATTGTCTAGTTAAACAATAATGACTAACCTAATACATAGTACACCTTACTGAAGTTCAAACCCTACTAGAGCCTGCCTGCCTTTTATAAAGTAAGATGTAAATACCTTTTGTATGGTAATTCAGGCATTTGCATAGGGCACGCCTGGAAGGTTCACAATATGGTTGTTAAATTCCAGGGAGAAGGAACAATGAAATAAATAAATGGAGATATACCTCTCTCAAAGAACTGGAAGGGACTTTGAGAGGCCATTGAGTCCAGTCCCCTGCCCTAACAGCAGAGCCAAGTACCGTCCCTGACAGATTTGCCCCAGATCCCTAAATTGCCCCTTCAAAGATTGAACACACAACCCTTCATTTAGCAAGCCAACGCTCAAACCACTGAGCTATTCCTCCCCCATGTAGGAGGCGGCATGTGACAGCCCCCCTCCCACATGGGCATGTGACAATTAGCATGCAGGTCTCAAAACTTCAGTCTCCTATGAGCAAGACAATGCCATTGAGAACAGATTCTTAACAAGATACTAATCTCACTTGCCAGTATTCTAAATTTCACTTCTATAACAGGTATCAGAGGAGTAGCTGTGTTAGGGTTGTTGGTTTTGTGGATACAGGAGTCCTGTGGTACCCTGAAAATTAACAGACTTATTTGGCCTTAATGATGAATGTGACGAAGAGGGTCTTTGCTCACAAAAGCTTATGCCCTAATAAATTGGTTAATCTTTATGGTGACATAGGACTCCTCATTGTTTGTTAGAATACTGAATAAGCTGACGTCATAAAGAATCTGGACACGGCTGAGATTATATTGCTAAGTGGCTTTTAAAAGGTTAATGAATTAGTTTATAAGCATATTCCAGATACAAGTAGTACATTATATGCACAGCAAAAAGTGCAACGTGTCTATGGCCTCCAGTTACTTGGTTTTTAAATGATATCCATTTGTGATCATGAGCCATCTATCAATATGTGCGCTTGTTATTTATTAACTCTTAAAATCTAATTAGGACCTTAACATAAAGGGACCAAAATAATCTCAGGGCCTGTCTTCACAGTAGTTAACTTTAGTAATTGGCATCTGGGCTAGCCTCGTGCAAGTCTGAGCAGACAGAAACACTGCAAAGTCATCCTTGACAGACTATAGGATGACTTTGGGATGACATTACTGCACATACCTGTGGGAAGCGTTAGGATGATGGGTGATGTCATGGTAGGAGTCTACTACAGACCACCTAACCAGGAAGAAGAGATTGATGAGGCTTATTTTAAAAAACTAAAAATCATCCAGCGCACTTGGTGGAGGACTTCAAGTACTCAGAAATCTGTTGGGAAAACACAGAAGGGCATGGATTACCCACCAAGTTCTTGGAATGTATTGGAGACAATTTTTCATTCCAGAAGGTGGAGAAAAGTACTAAGAGAGACGCTCTTCTAGATTTGATTTTAACAAAGAGGGAGGAACTTGTTGTGAATTTGAAGGAGGAAGGCAGTGGGGGTGAAAGTGATCACGAAACGATACAGTTCATCATTCTTGCTCTCCACTACACGTTTAGGTTGAACGTAGCCACATTTGGTCGATTTTCTAAACAAGGAGTCCACAGCACTAAATGTGTTATGCCAACTTTTAAGGGCTCTTAAAGTCGATTTCAGTACTCCTGCTTTTCATGAGGAGTTATGGTAAATTTGAATAGTTGGTTAATGTGTCTTGAGACAGCACAGGAATTCTCCCTGTACAGCTCCACAAAGCTCTCATAGAGTTATTCTTTCATCTTTCTCACAAGGTTTCTGGGGAGGCCTGCCTTCTTCTGTCCTCCATGGTAGGACACCTTTCCATGCCAAGCCAGCAGTAAGTGGCCTGGTGTCATTGCAACACAAAGTACAGCAGCATACGGTCCAGGTTTCTTATCATTCTGTGTGATTTGGAGAAGACTGATATCGTGCACGGAAGTCTGGAGGAAGCAGGGGAAGCCACTGTAGCTGATACCACTGAGGCAGTGCACCTACATTTGTTCATCCCCAACAAAGCATGGTTTGCTGACTGCATGAACTCCTTCCTTGGCACCACACCAAGCCCTGTCCCCCGCAGGCTCCTGTGGGAAGGAAAAGTTGCACTTTCCCGGCAAACAGTTCCCTGTCCTGCCGCCACGCCACGCCTATGAGCTGCTTCCTTAACAGTCCAGCTGCTCCCTTAAGATATCTGGGCTGTACTTGCTGCATAGAGGATGCCTAAAAGCATAACTTTGGCCTTGTATGTAACACATGTCTATTGTCTTGGGTGGACGTTCTTTTGTGCTACGAGATTCGGTCCTGTGTTCTATAATGTATCTTTAAAGTCTGCCCTTCACTTTTTTCATTACAGTGGGTGAATGCTAAGCAGCCGCCCGCTTTCATTGCTCTCCCAGCTGTTTGTCCAGCACAGCTTTGAAGATGTAAACAAAGTCAGGTGACAGGTTCAATGGGCAAACGTAATCTGCCTGCACAGACAGGGTGCAATTAAATGCATGGAGGAGAACGATGCTTCAGGAGATGCAAATGGAGTGCAAAGAGAGGAGAGCATGTAGGGAACACAAAGGAGATCTTGAGGCTCAGGGTGGCAGCAAACCCCTGCTGATGAGCCTGGTAGTGTCATAGGAGAGGCAGAGGGAACACAAAGCCCCCCTCCAGTCCATGCTGAACCACATGCACTCCTCACCAAGTTCCATAGTCTCCGCTCTCAGGCACCTTAGAATGCAGGGGGAGATGGGTATCAAGGGCAGATTTCCACTCAACTCCCAGGGATGTCTCTGGGAACAAAAGGCTGTCATTCCCACACCTGTGATTGCTGAGCAGTGGGACTGTAATACACCACTTACCTTGCTTCCCCCCCCCCCCACCCCGGAAGCTCCCATACAGAACTTTTCTGTCTCTGCTTCCCTGTGTTCTCAAAATAAGAATGCATGATTTCTCCACAACAGTATCAAGATTGCTTGTGTTGCATGGGGCAAGCGGGGTGGGGGGGTTTACAGGCCAGCACATTTCACACAGGGGGCCCCTCATTAAGAGCAACATACATGACTATGAGTGGCCAGGCAGCAATATGACAAAGCTGTTTTTCAAAGCCTCTCTGATTTGTAGTACCCCTCGGAGTGCTCTTCTTATTGCCCTGGAGTCTGGCTGCTCATGATTAGTAGCTAGGCACTGGGCCTCGTTCACCCCCCCCCCCCCCACACACACACACCCTGGCATAAAATTTCCCCCCTTATTTGCACAGATATCATGGAGTAAACAGCAGGCTGCCACAACAATGGGAATGTCTCTTTCACGGAGCTCTAACCTAGCCAACAAACTGCAACACCTTCCCTTTGAACGTCCTACCACCATCCTATACTTGCACAGCCTGTAGTTGAACTGTTCCTACCTGTGGCCCAGGCTGCCTGTGTATGGCTTCATGAGTATGCCAAGGAAGCAAGGGTTAGCTGGGTCTCCATGGTACAATACTGGCATTTCATCTCCTCTGATGGCAATTTTCTGGTCTGGAAAGAAAGTTCCACCTTGCAGCTTTCTAAAGAGACGGGTGTTGCTAATGACATAAAAGCCATGCACCTCTCCCAACCATCCCACATTGATATTGGTGAAACTGCTCTTGTGATCCACCAGCGCTTGCGGCACCATCAAGGTGCCCCCCTTGAGATTTACGTACTTTTTGACAGGGTGGTCAGTGGCCAAGATCGGGATGTGCATTCCATCTATTGCCCCACCACAGTGAGTGGAAGACTTTGCCGTGATGCGGTTCCCTGTGTCCTGCATGTTTCCCAGAGTCACTGTTCTTCCTAGCAGAAGGGTATGGATTGCCACTGCTGATCGTCCCACTGCTGAATAACTATGTGGTCCCACCAGTCTGTGCTTATCTCATTGCACCAGAACCAGCGTTCCACTGTGTCATAGATCACTAGAACTAGAAGGGACCTCAAGAGGTCATCAAGTCCAGTCCCCTACCCTCATAGCGGGACCAAGCACCATCTAGATCAGTGTTTCCCAAATGGTGTTTCGTGAAGCCCCGGGGTTCCGCGAAGTGAAAATAAGGGTTCCACGAGAAAATTCCATTACAACAACATTTTATGATTTAAAAAAAATAATGTTTTTATATATGTGCAGTTAAACTAAATGTTGATTTCATGACCTTGTTTAGCATATGTTTTTTATTATCCTTACTTATTTGTGGTCTACTTTTTCAGCTCCATATATAAGACTGTTATTAGGGGTTCCGCAAAATGCTTTCGCGTTTAAAAGGGTTCCGTGGCCAAATAAAATTGGGAAACACTGATCTAGGTCATCCCTGACAGATGTCTGTCTAACCCGCTCTTAAATATCTCCAGATATGGAGATTCCACAACCTCCCTGGGCAATTTATTACAGTGTTTAACCACCCTGACAGTTAGAAAGTTTTTCCTAATGTCCAACCTAAAACTCCCCTGCTGCAGTTTAAGCCCATTGCTTCTTGTCCTATCCTCAGAGGCCAAGGAGAACAATTTTTCCCCCTCCCCCTTGTGACACTCTTTTAGATAGTTGAAAACCACTATCATGTCCCCTCTCAGTCTTCTCTTTTCTATTCTAAAAGAAACAAGCCCAGTTCTTTCAGTCTTCCCTCATAGCTCATGTCTTCTAGAGCGTTCACCATTTTTGTTGCTCTTCTCTGGACCTTCTCCAGATTGCTGCAAGCATCTGCCCATTTCTCCACTTAAGCATTTCATACATGTCTCTGTTCGTGGCCTCCTCACATTCTTCCTTACTCTGGCAGCTCCTGGCGAGGCTCTGCACAAACCATAGCATAAGGCACAAGGTGTTTTTACAATAATTACCATAGCACTTTGCAGCTGAACAGGGTCCTTGACAAAACCAGGTGCTAAAAATCAGCCTTCATAAACGTGACCTGCTATCGTAGTGTAGACGCAGCCTAAGGAGTGATAGGAGGGACAGCAGTAAAATAAAGACAATGGATTTCAAGCAAGTGGACTTTCGAAAACTAAGGGAGTTGGTAGATAAGGTCCCATGGGAATCAAGTTTAACGCCTTGTCTACAATTGCAAATTTTGTCCCCCAAAACACCCTTTGTGGTGACAAAGCACGGAGAGCGTTCATCTTGCAACCCTACAAAAGTCACAACAAACACCAGTTTTAGCGACAAAAAACTTCTACCTCCGCACAAGACTTCTGCCTCTTCCCTTGCCATGACTGTCGACAATCATGCAGTGTGTATGACAGTAGTTTTTATGTCATGTTCATTGGCCTCCAGTATGTTTTCCACCATGCCCAATTAGCCACTTTGGCCAGCACTTTGAACTCTGCTGCCTTGCAGACACGTACACAGGTAAACAGATGTGCCCCTTCCACTTGCAAACCCTGAGCACTTTAAAAATCCATTTCCTGGCGTTCTGGTCCTCATGGAGCTAGGGATGGGTATCACTCAAAACACTCTCCTGTGGGAATTGGGACATGTATGGCCATATCTCAACAGCCCTGTGTGAGAAGGGGCATGAGCAAGACACCCTACAATGCAGAGCCAAGGTAAAGCAACTCCAGCAGGCATACCCGAAGGTGAAGGAGGCAAACAGCTGGTCTGCACCCAAACTATGCTGTTTCTATAAAGAACCGGATGCAATCCTGGGTGGGAACCCCACGTCCACACCCCAGGAGAGCGTGGATACGTCCCATCCAAAATACTTGTCCCGGAGACAGAAGTTATAGATGAAGAGGGGGAAACAGACAAAGGGTTTAGGGTCAAGCTGGTGTCAACCCATGTGCCAGGTAGCGCGTAATTGTTCTCAAGTCCCGATATTTGGGAGTGCTCTCAGTAACTGGGCGTGGAGCATGAAGGGCCATGAAGCAAGAGAAGAGACACAGCTTGGCACCTAAATATTAAGCAGCAGGTTCTTAAAAGTACTTGCTCCCCCTCTCCCAGACTTTGCAGATGCTTTAAAATAGGCCTTATATGGTCTGGCCCAAGATAATGAGACGCCAAGAATTCAACCCAGACTTCCTGAAGCCAATCCACTGCTTTAACCACAACACTATGCTGCCTCCTTTGAGCTACAGGTGAAAGAATTCAGGTTATGATTTCTTATCATAGTTTCTCCATTTCAGCTGAGATATCAGAGCTGGTTTAGGAATAATCAGCTCGATCCTGTCTAATAGATGAGGCTACAGCTGACTTGTAAGATGTCCCCTCCAGTCTAATTTAATTTCCACCTGAAATATATAAATCCATTGAAGTGCAAAAGGTAACACTTATATGAAGTATTGATCTAAGAGTCACTGAAACATTTTATAGAGCTCGCTTCTATTTAAATGACTCATCATAAAGTCATTGATTCCAGAGCTGATCTTGCAATGTGCAGGCAGCAAGCTGAACGCTGCTCATGAGGAAGCCAGTGAGGGTGCAAAATGCCCCCAGTGGGTAGCATGGAGCCAGTGGGGGCAGCCCCACACACACTCTGGAACAGGAGTATGAGAAAGGAAGTGATCAGGAAGAGAACCAGAGCTGCCTACATCTAAGTAATTCTTGGAACGGCATCTGAAGGCAAAGCAGGCCTGGCTTTGCCTGGTCCATCCCCTGTATAACGAAAAAGCAGATTCAAAGTTCTCTTAGCGTCTGTCATCCCCGTGTTCCATTTGTATCCCCGTTCCAGACAGCCGTGCAATCAACTTCACACAATGCTCACAAAGAGATGTATTAAGTTGTGAACTCAAGTATTTGCTCTTCAAAGGAAAGGCATCCTTTAGGGAAGGAGTCTGGGAAGCATGTGCCCATGAAATATCAGTGCCTGCTGCCAAAGCCTTGGCAATGAAATGAGATTGCAGAGGATGCAGTCTCATTTGCAGCAAGGGAGGTTTAGGGTGGACATCAGGAACAACTTCTTGCCTGTCAGGGTGGTTAAACACTGGAATAAATTGCCTAGGGAGGTTGTGGAATCTCCATCACTGGAGATATTTAAGAGCAGGTTAGACAGACTGATCAAGATGGTTCTTGGTCCTGCCATGAGGCCAGGGGACTGGACTCGATGTTCTCTCGAGGTCCCTTCCAGTTCTAGTGTTGTATTATTCTATGATGTGCACACATACGTATGCTGTACAAATTATGTGGTGATGATCGGTTATAGGTTTTTGGTACTGTGGAAGTGCCTCCTGCTTGCTGAGTTCTAAACTGGGGAAGAGCCCCGTTAATCTCTAGAAAAAGGTGGCCTTGAATATGTGGTGTAGTCTCCTCAGTTTGTTTTCATACAGATGAATGAGAAACTCCATGGTGGTCGGGCTTTTCAGAGCCTGATATTTTAGAAAAGAAAAATCTGACTAAAAGTCACGTAAGAGCTGCACCTTGAATAGTTCCAGTGCAGCTTGCCATTTCTTCATGGATAAACTATATTTTTCAGCTCACCCTTATCAATTTTTGTCAGGACTGAATTTTTATGTGCAGACAGCAGGTGCGTGCAGTCTTTCAAGCATTACTCTGAGATTGGTCTTATCTGCCAGCGCAGAAGCATGCAATGTAGAGTGACTGATAAAATGTTCAGTCAGCAGCTGCACTTTTACTCCCCTACCACCAGTTAAACTTAAAAAACCCTAAGAAATTAATACACAATGTTGTTGTGAAGCAGTTGGGGGCAGAGTTAAGGTTATTCTGTAGTAAATGATGATGTGATGGAATATTGTATGTCTGGGTGAGAAGAAAGTACATATTGTAAATTGGCTTAGCTTTCTATGTCCTTGCTTTTGAGGGTGCAGCGAGGCAGCTAGATGTGTTTATGATTGTATACAGGTTTGACATACTTTGTGCATGGTAACATAGCCCAGAAAGGTACATCCAAAATCTCCTGCCAGAGCCATGGTGCAGTGCCACTGAAACAAGGCTGACTACGATCTGAATGTACCTCTCACAAAAAGCTCTAGTTACTCTGTATGTGTGGTGAGAAGCCGAGCGTGAACTCCACAACCAGCCAGTCTCACAGTGTATTCTTCTGATAATGAGATATCAGCAAGCCCAGGGGGCATAAAGGGTTAGCCATTTGTGAAGTCCCCTCATTCTGCTCATCTTCTTCCATGGATTTGGAGCACTAATCTACAAACCCTTCTGCACAGAAGAACTGTAGTCATGCCGTAAGCACAGGAAAAATAGCACAGGGCTTGTGACCTCTCCCAGCTTAGTAGTAAGTATCAGATATTGGGAGCATATGGAGTTGAAATATACAATGGAAAACCAGCTAACATACCATGGCCACTCCCTGAAGGGGGGCGATGTTCGCTTGGTCACACTGCTCTTTGAAATGATTCTCTCCTTGTGCAATCATGAGCATTACCATATGACTGGTTCTGTTCTCTCTTTTGCCAGAGGAGTGTGAGAGGCCTAAAAGGGCTCTGTTTTATCCCTGGTCCCTCCCACATTCAAGGGCTTGTTTGGCAGGCCTTAGAGAGCTGCCACGCAGTCTTTTCTAGCCTAGGCTACCTCCCCAGCACTCAGTCCCTGCTAAGCTAGGATCACAATCTGACCCACGCTGTACACAGAGCAAGGGGGAATGAGCCCCTGCCCCCCAGCTATCCGTACAACAGGCAGCAACAGTGGGGAGGCTCTGGCCGCTGTAGCAGCAGAAATCATCTGGGCCAGAAAAGGGCTAGTGCAAATGAGTCCCAACACTTGCAGCCCGGGGAAAATGAAGGGCCCTATGGAGACCATAGCCTGGTCTCTGTCCCAGAGGCCTGTGTCTTTCCATTGGAATGGGGTAGCAGCCCCACCCCATGAGAAACAGTGGGACAGGCCTCCTTTCTTGGCCCCAGAGTGTCAGCAGAGGTCACATCTCCCCTTAAAAGCAGCATGGCACCCCAGTAGCTATCCCAGCAGCGGGGGTGATCTCCATGGGTAGGTGGGTTGGCACCAGGCAGGCTGCTGCTGGGTGTTGACAGGTTACTGGTAGTTTACACCCCACTGAGATTCACAAGGGAGTTGACACCTGAGGACTCAGACACCTGAGGACTCCGGGCACTAGGGATCTAGTCATCAGCCTCTCATGCATACGCTTTACTCTAGCCCTGGGGAAGCCAGAGCCGGGCTGTAACTGAGTCACGGTGGGTTTTTGTGTGTTGAACTCAGGGACCGGGGAAAGATACAACTGAGCAAACCACAAGGGTCTGGAGCAGCCTGGATGTCATATGGCAACACAGAATTACCAAGCCTGCAGGCCCAGCTGGTTTAGCTTTTAGGAGCAAATTTATGTTCACTTATTTTTTGGATGTACGGAGGTACTTTTTCAAGACACTGTGTGGGAGGGATACGCCTGATTCAACCGTGTGTTAACTGGATTTGTGTGCGTACCTCCCACAGTTTGGAAGTCTTACTGTTAACTGCTCACCCCCACCCTGCCCCCAACTCCTCTGCGTACCTCCCTGTGCTAATTCAATTCCCATGTCCATTAGGCTTGGTAGAGTAGCTCCTGGGTTATGCTAAATGAAATGAGCGAGGCCAGCCAAGTGGGGAAACACTGATTAGAGCCAAGTTAAAAACTTCAGCCTGACCAAATCACCCTCCGAGTAAGAGACCCAAACAGCCTTTAAATGTGCTGCTAGGGAAGTTGATCCCTGAGACTATGGTAGAGCCTGATGAGGGACCCCAGGGGTGATATATATGGAGAGTGAGGAGGGTGCAAAAGGGGCCTTCCCTACCACAATGGAGCTTGTGAGAGGTCGAGGTCCTGTACTCAGGGGAAGGTAGGGCCAGCCCTCTCCCTCCTCCCACAGGGAAATACCAGGCCAAAAATAGTTCCTGTGAACCCTACTGTCTCCCATCTACAACAGGCCCATATGCAGAGGGGGGTGCAAAGGGTGTGAATGCACCTCCCCTATTGTCCCCCAAGTAAGCGTGCCAGGGCTGAGCCTCGCTTTGGGGGGAGAGGGAGGAGAAATCAACCCCAACCTTCCCCTGGCCGGCTGGAGTATACTTACTTGCATTTGCACCCTTGCAGTCCACATTTACCAAAAAAAGCACACACACACCCCAGGATTTTTTTCATACCGGCCTATACATCAAGTGGGATTGGTGCATTGGGGGTGTCAGGCAGTTCTGAGCAGATTTATGGCACCCGGCAGTGTCCTAGGAATGGAGACGAGCTGCGTACCCACAACCGAGGTCTCTGCCTAACGCTCAATGATACTGGACATTAATGTTACTGAGAACTTGTACCCTAGGGGAGCACCAGTAATGCTAAAAGGATTTTAAATTAATGTTGCTTGGCCAGATCAACCAACTATAACTCATTTGCCACGGCACAGACGTAGCAACAGATGACCATTATCCTGCAATAATGGTCTTCCTGAGACAGACACAGAAGGGGCCATGAGAGAAATATATAGTTTCCCATTATACGCAAGACTTCTTAAGCCAGGTGTTTTAGCACATTCCAGTCACACCAGTGGAAGAGAAGTTTGATATGTAGAAGCAAAACTGTGGTGGGCTATTGACTTGCAACATTTATTGTAGAATAAGTTCTGCCAACACACATCTGGAAAGTAAGTTGCAGAAAAACATTCACAGGAAATGGATTGCCCAGCTATAGATGTGGGCCAAGGGATTCAAATGGTGTGCGCTGTCCGAGTCAGCTTGCAAAGATGTGAAGCTGAGCACAAAATCTGTTCTGCAGATAACTTTCAGGCGAATGCATTAATTTGCATGCTATTAAGAAATCGGACAGCAAGAGCAGCCACACACATGCAGTCTGTATAGACACCATTGTCATCCCACTCAAAGTCTGGATTTCAGGCTCCTGGAGCCCAGTTTGATTTGTGTGCACAATTCCTGCCATTGCACATACAATCATGGTAATTGCCCATCCAGCTTGGTAGCAGCAAGCTGCAGTGAATACCTTGATGTGTGCAGTTAACCATGACTATACATGCAATTGCATGATTGTGTGGGAGTTAGGCATGCATGTGTGTACACCCACTTCTGAACACTTGAACACTGCAAAAAATCACATGAATTTGGATCATTACAGTGGAGAAACATCAATTAAATATTTTCATGGGTGGTAGTATGTAAAATGGATGAGGAAAGTAAAAAACATGATTAAAATAAATGTAAACATTTGTACCGTTATGACAGATCAATGTTTTGGGGTTTGCTAGTTGCAATCTGCCTGCTCCGTTTTTCTTCTTTCCCTTCATCTGTCTTCCAAAATTAAAAATGTTATTAAAAATATAAATCCTATCAGATAAGTTCTGCAACATATAATATCTTTACTATAGGGGATCCTCAAAGAATCCATTTTGAAGCACTTGGAAGAGAGGAGAGTGATCAGGAAGAGTCAACATGGATTCTCTTAGAGCAAGTCATGCCAGACCAACCTGATTGTCTTCTATGATGAGGTAACTGTCTCTGTGGATATGAGGAAGGCAGTGGACGGGATATACCTTAACATTAGCAAAGCTTTTGATACGGTCTCCCACATAATTCTTGCCAGCAAGCTAAGAAAGTATGGATTGGATAAATGGACTGTAAGGTGGATAGAAAGCTGGCTAGATTGTCAGGCTCAATGGGTAGTCTTCTTGAAGACTTCTTTATGTCTTCTTGAATCCAACGGTCAACCAGAGTGCCCCAAAGATCAGTTCTAGGGCCAGTTTTGTTCATCTTTATTAATGACCTTGATGAGGGGATTGATTTCACCCTCAGCAAGTTTGAAGATGACACTAAGCTAGGGGGAGAGGTAGATATGTTGGATGGTAGGGATAGGGTCCAGAGTGACCTAGACACATTGGAGGATTGGGCTAAAATAAATCTGAGGAGGTTCAACAAGGACAAGTGCAGAGTCCTGAACTTGGAACCAAAGAATCCCAAGCATTGTTTCAGGCTGGGGACCAACTGGCTAAGCAGTAGTTTGGCAGAAAAGGACCCGAGTATTACAATGGATGAGAAGCTGGACATGAGTCAACAGTGTGCCCTTGTAGCCAAGAAGGTTAATAGCATATTAGGTTGCATTAGGAGAAGCATTGCCAGCAAATCTAGAGAAGTGATTATTCCCCTTTATTCAGCACTAGTGAGGCCACATCTGGAGTATTTTGTCCTGTCCTTGGGCAGGATGTGGATGCATTGGAGAGGGTCCAGTGGAGGACAATGTACCTATGAGGAAAGGCTGAGGGATTTGGGCTTGTTTAGACTGCAGAAGAGAAGAGTGAGGGGGGATTAGATAGCAGCCTTTAATTACCTTAAGGGGGTTCCAAAGAGGATGAGAGAGGCTGTTCTCAGTGATGATGGCAGAACCAGGAGCATTGGTCTCAACTTGTAGTGGGGGAGGTCTAGGTTGGATATTAGGAAAAACTATTTCCCTAGGAGTGGGGTGAAGAACTGGAATGGGTTACCTAGGGAGGTGGTAGAATCTCCATCCCTAGAAGTTTCTAAATCCCAGATTGACAAAGCCCTGGCTGGGATGATTGAGTTGGGATTGGTCCTGCTTTGGGCAGGGGGCTGGACTCGATGACTCCTGAGGTCTATGAACAAAGCTTTCTTTGGTTTTGAACCTTATGAACTTACTCTTCACACTGTTACTATATGGTTGCTGGGGTGGATTAAGATTGAACATGGTACAGATTCAGCTATGTTGGAGCTTTAAGACATGGATATGACAACCACATAATTGTGTAGCAAACTTTGAAATGGACACTCAACGTGGGCAGCTTTTTCTAGGATTCCCCACTGCTCTCAAGATGCTTAGGATCCATAGCTAATCCACCCTGGATACCTTCCCTATGGCACCATTTTGGAACTCAGCTGAAACCAGATAAAACTACAATAGTAACAGAGCCAAGATTAGCAGAGAGCTATGTCTGAATGTTAAAACTAAAGATGCTTTGCCAAAGGCTTGTACTGTCATTCAGGGCAAATACAATGGGCCAAATTCTCTGCCAGTTTAAAATAGCACAGTTCTGTCTACATGAGCGGAGAATTCTGCCCAGTGTACTAAGACTGACATTTTCTGTGTGAAATTTACGTGCATGGAGGGCCAACCAAAGGCCCACAGCACCACTTCAGCTCTATGTCTGCAGTCATTGGGGGAAAGGGTATGGAGATTCAGGGGATGTACTTCTCTGCACCCCACATTCTGTGCCACAGGCTTGGGTTTACATTGGGACTGAGCAGAGACCAGCATGGAGTGGACATTAGAAAAGGGAGAAGTATTAGATCCAGCAGGCTTAACCCCCCCCCCCCCCCCATCTGGCAGACAGGGAAGTGCATATATAGTGACTGCGGGGAATACATCAGTCCTGACAACTGCCTCTGGAATAGGCCAATTGAAGACTTCACCTGTGTAAAGTTCAGTTACTTGGGTTAATGCAGATAAAGCAAATATGGCCATAAAAATTGTTGATCCTTTGAAAAATCTTTGCCATGAGTTGGTTAGTCTGTTTAATCCTCACCTTTTAAAAAAATGTCTTATGAAAGGTGAGGATTATTAGTTGGTTAGTCTGTTTAGATGCCTAGTCAATTGCTACACTAATGCTGCCCATAGAAAGTTGAGCAGGACACGCCTTGGAACTCATCTTTCTGAGGAGATCCGATCCGGCAATCTCTTATAAGAAGCTTAAATGAAGTATTGTCTTGGGTGCAGCCTGTGGCATAACTGGGGATCCTCTAAACTTTGCCAGACTCCAGTTTTACCTCCATGTGCAACACCCATAAAAGGGGCTGTGTTAAAAGTGGGCAGTTTTTGCACATCTCAGTTCTGTCGAAGGCCTGGTTTAAATGAGGATGACACACAACAACGCAGGTAAGTTATTCTTGCTTCCAGGAGGAGTCATTTATATGCAGCAGTCTCCTCAGATGTGGGGCCATGAAGGCAGTGGATATAGGGATCCATGCAGCCTTCTCCAATTAACATCAAAAAAGCAGGACATTTGGTCAGCATCTGTGGCTACGAAGAGTTAAAATTTTTCAGATGTGTATTCCCGCTACAGATTAATAGCGTCAGTCTCTTTTGGCATGGATCTGGCATATTCCCTACTGGCAAATCTGGGAAGCTAGGACTGAATGGTACTAATTAACATTTTTTTCCTGCACTCTGTCAGTGTTTCCACATAGAGCCATCTTAAACTACATGGTGGTTCAATGACTTACAATATCCTTCTCAAGGTGCATTAGAGCCAGATGCTAGCATGCCTTACTACAACTATCTATTTAGAAAGTGAAACTGAAGAGCAAATGTAACACTGGCTTATCATTGTAGACGGACATACTCAGATCTCCCTGGACAAGCAAGGAGAGGACTAGGAGGTGAATAAGGATGGGCTTTTAAAAGTTGCTCAGTGCTAGGCTTTGCTGTGTTACCACTGACTTCAGTCGCAGAAGTATGAAATCAGTGCAAGTACTTCTGAAAATCAGCCTGCCTTTACTCATGGAGTGAGTAACACAATGGATTTCCCCCCACAAGTCTCTCTACATTATGGAGTTACTAGAATTAGATTTTTCTAAGTAGTCTTGTGGCATCTTAGAAATGAACAAAAATATATGTATAATGTAATGTTTTGTGGGCAAAACCCACTTCTTCAGATGAGATGATCTTGAGATCCATGAGATCACAGTTTAACAAACAAGACCATGTGGAGGAAGGGATAGAACACATGGGAGGAGTGCCTGTGGTCTCTCCCAACCCTATGATTCTACAAGATGGCAGTAAATATCATGTTAGTGCCACTAATTTTGCGGTAGGGGATTATTTCAGAGGTGGTGATCAGCTCAGTGGGAAGAAAAGGGAAGGGGAGTGAGGGAATGAAGTGGAATTGAAGAGACCGGGTATGTCTACACGACCACTAGATAACTGCAGCTCACCCATGCTAGACAACTCGAGTTCACCGACCTCTTTCATTGCCAAATAGACAGGCATGGTCTGGAAAGCAGGCTCTGGGACCCTGCTGGGTGGGGGGTCCCAGAACCTTGGCTCCACCCTGAACCTGGAAGACTCTATTCAGTGATGGGAAGCTCCGCAGCCCAAGCCCCATGAGCCCAAGTTGGCTGAACCATACTAGCTGGGGGGGGGGGGGCGGAGTTCTTTGCAGCCTAGACATAGCCTCTGAGGGAATCAAAAGAGAAAGCAAGGGAGGGCTGGAACCAAACAGCCAATTAGTGCCAGAGAAATCCAGTCAAACCTGTAGAAAGTTCTCTGAATGGCCAGAGGTCCATTGGCTCCTACTGGCTGGCATCTGGCATAATCAGCTCATATTTTTTCCTCTTTTCATTTTCACAAATTATTACTCTCCTCCTTTCAGTCGGCGGCATCCCAAAGTAAGCCACTAACATTTTAATAACTGGGAACTTAATTAGAATTTGAACATAAGCCACAAAACCACTGACTTTCCTCAGAGTTTCTGTGGGGGATACAAAAGCTAATTTTGTAACATTCAATTACTTGTACCAAGGGCAAAAATCTTGCCCGTGCAGAAGTTAAGCAGTATTCATCTTCTAAGAAATCATATGCAACTGCAGTACATTTCCACTCTGCAATTGCTAAGTTTTCAACTTAAGTGCACTGAAGGCTGCCAGTTATGGAGCCAGATCCTTGACTGATGTAAAACTCATAAGTTAGCGGTGCTCTACTGAAGTCAGTCTGCAGAGGATATAGGCCAGGGTATTTACAAATCTCCAGAATGATCAGGAAATGAGAGCTTGATTCTGCTGAAGTACATACAGATGTTTGGAAAATAAGAGGTTTCTAAAGGAAAGGTAAGTGTATCTCATTTGCATATTTGCCACCAAGGAACGGTAAGTTCTCAGAGGAGAAGTTATTGGAGTCCATTTAGCAGGATGCGCCAGTTAATTTGGGTTATGTCTGTTTGAAATTTCAATGGCTGGAGGGGATCTATCACTAAGCTATAGTGACAGCGGGGCCTGTGGGGCCTAGTGGGGAGGGCAGCAACAGCGGGGCCTGCAGGGCCTAGCAAGGAGCGCAGCAGCAGGGGGACCCGCGGGGCCTAGGGAGGAGCACAGCAGCAGAGGGGCCCGTGGGGTTTAGCAAGGAGCGCAGCAGCAGGGGGGCCTGTAGAGCCTACTGATGAGCGCAGTTGTAACCCACACACCTACTGTGGTTCACTGTCCTGTGTAGCAGCACTTAGACCACTTACAGCAAAAGATAAGCACAAGGGAGCTCTACAGCCTAAGCTGCGAGCCACATGGTTTTATAGCTCAAGCTGTAGAGGCTCCTACACTAAGCTCCAGAGGACACAGGTTCAGATCCATCCAGTGGCGATAGCACAGTGACAGCAGGGCCTGTGCAGCCTAGCGAGGAGTGCAAGTGGTATCCGTGGCTGATGGACTTGAGGGGCAGGCACAGACAAGGCTTCCTTGCTCTAAGAGCAGGGAGTAACAAGATCCCTGGCTACCCTGGGAGCCGCTCCCCTGCTATAGAAAGTCTCAGGAGGAAAGTAGGATTCACCACTTGGACTTTCTACTGGGATGGTCTGTCGGGTTCGAGGCCAGCTGGCTCTCTGAAGGCCTGTGGGAAGGCTCTCCACCTATGCACTAACTAGCAATTAACATCCCTTGTGACACAAGGACCATTTTAAGCCAACTGGCAGAGGGGCACTGAGTTAAGGGACCCCTACGGCCTGGTCTGTACATTCTAGTTCACCAAGCAGTATCATGGAAGATTTCTGCTGAAAGCCTGCAACACACCAGTCATCATCATCTCTGTAAAATGGACATGCAAAGGAGAGATGTGTCTGTATTGGAACGTGTCCTTAAGGTCTGGCCGTTCCAGGCAGGTCACTCAGAGGCACCCTGAGTGAGACAGCAGGCAGGAGACACGGCTCTCCCTCGCGGACCATTGCATATGGCATCTGACAATAGACGTCTATTAGTCTAGTGAGTCAAATGCTAATGAAGAGCTTTCAGGAACATGAGGAGTAAAATTAATAGGAACTAGT
This sequence comes from Pelodiscus sinensis, assembly GCF_049634645.1. NCBI lineage: Eukaryota > Metazoa > Chordata > Testudines > Trionychidae > Pelodiscus > Pelodiscus sinensis. Next base: position 6,494,914 of record NC_134720.1, on the reverse strand, counting down.
GGGGTTAGGGAGGGAGGGCCCTGTTTTTCCATGAAGATCCAAGGCCTGTGCTAGTATATTTGCCGCCATTCACCAGGGTGGCAGCCTACCCTCAGGTTTGATCTCAGATAGGAGGGCAGCTTGTAAGTGAAGCGTAGGTTCTAGAATGAGTGGTAGGATGTGCCATGTGGCCCTTTGGCTCCAGTTGTATCAAAGTTCTGTTCCATAAGCTCGGCAGTGTTGCTCGTATAAGTGGGGTTATGCTGAGCGGTGCTGCAGGGTGAAACTAGTCCACTGCCCCTGTCGTGATCATGAGGGTTAGCCAGCATCCTGGGGACTATGGGGTTAACTATGTCTCTTACCTAAACCAGGTGGTAGGCAGCCAATAGAAATGTAGGTAGGAATTTCAAACTGGGACAAAGGAATTTTTGTTTTTTTTCCCTCCTTTGTCTCTGGGCCAGTTTCTCTCCAGCTATTGAAGGAGACAGGGTGTCTCCCTCTAAGAAAATACTCTTCACAGTCTGTAAGTAGGATAGAGTTTAGATAAATCCATTAGGTTTTATTGTTTTATGGTTTGGGAATTGGATCTGTTGTCTGTGCATTTAAAAATGGGTTTTACTCTCCTTTGTAACTAAGTTCCTAGCCCATGGTAAATTTCTCCCCCTTTAGAATATTAATTTGTTACTGTTCCATCTAGTCATTATGCTTGCAACAGGAATATTATGGTGATAATACAAGTTCTTTCTCTTTTCTTTTTGTTAACCTGGCATTGGTTAATTTGTGTGTCTTGGTTTGTACTTAGGGGTGAGATTTCCCAAGTAGTCTCTCCCTGGTTGCTTCATTAATATCTGGGTGGTGGCAGCGGCGTTTCATTCCCAAAATCTAGGTTGTTAAGATTTTGGGGGGAAGTTTTATACCAAAGCCTGGTAGATAAGGTTTGGGGTACTTTTGCTGGCCCCCACTTCTGCATTTATCATGCCAGAGTGGGGAAGGAGCCAGGACAGCCCCATACTGCATCTTTGGGAGCGGTAAGTCTGTGAGCATCCAGTGGCTCGGGGGCTGGACATGGCTGGGGAATGGTTGCTGGACTCAGGGAGGTAGAGGGTGCCTGTCTCTAGACTGCAGCGGGGACAGCAAAGGCTGGGAGGGCGCTGAGAGGGGAGTGCTTGGAGTGCTGGTGACTGGGAGAGTCAGAGAGCTGACCCCTACTAGCAAACCCAGACCAGGCATCTTCTCCCTAAGGACAGGTGGTAACATAACCCTGGGAAATGTCAACCCCCTTCCTCGAGGTTAGGGCTGTTCAGTAAGGGACTCATGCAAACCCTACTGAAATCAATGGAAAGACTCTCATTAAAGCCCCGACGGAGACAAACCAGCTGAGACACCTCTTGTGGCAACACTGCCAGATACAAACTGATCTTCCCCAAATCAGAGTACCTAGGACCTTGCTTTTCACAGCTGACATCAAGAATAATGTCTGGTCTTAATTAAAATCAGGCTCTTTCAGCACCTTTGCTCCAAAGGAGGGCAAGAGGCTGAAAAGTGACCGTGTAAGGCTTCTTGGTCACACAATGGTTGTCCAACGCACAAGGCCACAGTGCCTGCTAGCAGAGCCACTGACTCTTTCTTTATCTTGTCATTTTCAGCTGAGCGAAATGATCATTTCCACTCGGCCTCTTTTCATTTGCAGATTTCAAAGGCACATCTATTACAGCTGACCTTACAAATTGTCAGAACGTCGCACTTAGTGCGAGGCACTGTTGTCTCCTCCAAGACATGTTTAATTCCCCAGAATGAGACTGGAGTGTGTTGGAAGTGCTTCCACAAACACCCCATCTAGTTTTCAGCGAGTCACTAGCGTTTCCTCATTGTCCATCAGAAAGATGAAGCTGGGCATTTTTTCTTAGGTGCGTGCTGGGAATGCACATTTTGAAGCTCAGTTACGCTTTTTCAGAGTAGAGTAGGGCTGTTGGAAGGTTAAAAGATGCAATATTCTTCATTAGCATGTTGTTGACCTGTGTGCTTCATTGACAGAAGTGGATTGTCACACTTGCTTAACCACTTAATTTTCCCACTTTGACATTGAAAGGACTCTTGCTTTAGCCAATTTTATCACATCACAAAGAGCAGAGTAGCATTTTGTCTGTCAATTTGCCTCAAACATTAGATACTCCTGAGAATTTACAATGGTTTAGTCAATGACACCTATCCCTAAAATTTGAAAATGATGTGAATTTTAAAAGTTACAAGAGAAATAGGGTAAGAAAATCAGCCTGCCACTGGAACTGTAATTCAGCTTAACTATACTGAAAGCATAATAAACCACACTAGAGCTTTCAAGGAAAAAAAAAAACAAGGAGGGAAGGGAGAACTTGAATGACCATGTCTAATGTTACTGTTCAATAGGATGTGTTTCTAAACTTTAAGTAACTCTACCTGCAGATCTGTTCCCTAAGCTTTATTTCAGATACAAGAGGTACATTATGGGATCTGTAGAATCAAAAAAGTGCAGAATGTCCAGACTTTCAATGACTTTGGCTCTATCAGTGTAACAGCTCAAGTTACATGGGTGTAAGACTGAATTGCCTGCATAGTTCCTTTAAAACTTTAATATTAACTCACCACCTCCTATCTTCCAAGCCTGCTTTCCTCCATAGCCACAATACTCTCTAGAAAGTACCTGATATGCCACAACTGTATCTAAATATTTGTTTGGGCAATTAAAAGGACAAAACCTGAGCAATGATTCATTTCAAACTTTCCCCAGTGGAAGGGAAGAATCTGCCAATACCTGGGTGGCTGAAATTTGGCTCCAAAGTTACCACGTGCTCATTGATTCATTTGCTACAAATACAAAGTACCAAGTAGAGCAGACCCAGCTGCTTAATAAATTTAAATCCTCTGCCAGTGACAAGAAGAACTATAAGGATTTATCAGGCTTGAATATTTCTGAGAGGAGAATTCCAGCGCTAAGCATGAATAGCAGCTTCCAACCTGGAGCTGCCTCTGTCTCATCATTGTTTGCATTGGCATAAAAGATGGCCAGTTTAACAGGCCACTGCTTAGGGTGGTCAGATTAAAATTAGACCTACCAGCTGTGTTTTGGTTTATGGCCCATTGCATGAGCCACAGTCCTGCCTTCTCCATCCCTTTGCTTGCATACCCTGTTGTCAGGAGCAGCAAAGCTACCTAGACGTGCTTTTCAAAGAATTCAGAGAGCATGATTCTTGTATATTTCAATATGGTAGACTGTTTGGCCACATGGATACTATTCCTCGACTCTGCCAATCTCAGTGTGCTCCCATCTAAGGAAACCCTTTATTTCAGTACGCTCCATTGTGCTTTGTTTGGGGGCATGCCAGTTTTGAGAGAGGAGGGAATACAAAACCTAATATCTAAAACAGCCAAGGCTGAACTTTAGTTCTATCAAAATGTCAGTGCCCATTAACTAGTTGGAATAACAGTCATTCTGAAAGTTCTCCACATGGAAGGCTATTTAGGTGCACGATAGTCATTTCATTCAGTATTATTTGTATACTTCATTAGAAACATATGATCCCTTCACAGTCTTCCCTGCAAACCATTTTCTTTTCTTTCATGTGCTGAAGCTGTAAAACAGCAATTTCAATTTGGCCAGGATTGTGTGCGACAACCCATGGACACAGCAACAATCCACCCAGAGTTGATCTATAAGCTGTGCTTGTATCTCACCTCTAAAATAGCCAGAGTGCAACACGGACAGAAAACTACTGAACCAATCTGTACCGACAAATGTACCGAACGCTTTCAAGCTGTATGGGGCTCAGTCATGTATTGCATTTGAAAGTGGTTAAGAGATTGGTTTTATTATTAAATAACCATATGAAAATAATTCCTGTGACGCACAGAAAGTTTATTAGGAAAACTTGGAGACGGGCCTGTTGCACCAAGAACTATGCTGAACATCTCTGTAGGAGATCGCTGAGGAGGAGAATACAGCAGTGTCCTCAAAATGGATTAACAAGGACAGTAGTGCTTGAAATACTGGTCCCTGCATGTGCTTCATATGCATTAAGCAGCAGAGAAGTGCAATTACAATTAAGGCTATGAAACAGAAGCGAAACTATAATCCTAAAAACACAGTGAGTGGCTGCTGTAGGCCTTAGAGCTAGTGAGTGATGTGGTCAAATCCCTGACTATGTTAGGTATATGCCAGATTCATCAGGGTGCATACATGGCATCATGCTCTTGCCTCTGTCTGGAAGAATCCATGTTTCTCTCTTCAGTGTTAAGGGAAAGGTGTTATTATTATTATTTGCACTTAGTGTGCACTCCAGACTTCACCCGAGCTTGGGGAATTCCCTGGCTACTGTAATTGAGCTAGTTTCTTGTACCTTATGCCCTAGTTGGCCCCAAATGAAAAACATACATGTAGTGTAGCACCTGAATCTAAAAGACACGTCCGCAGACTGCTCCAATTACAGGGGGGAGTTTTACTCCTCTGTAGAAAATAGAGTCCTTCCTCCTATTGAAGGGGGAATGCCAATAAGGGGCAGGTTGCTAAGGAAACCAGTTAGCAGCCGTCCTGGAATTTGATAGTGTACCTGTGCACCCAGTTGTGCTAAATCAAGGTAATTTTTTGCCCTAGACCAGAGGCCACCCAGACACAGATGTGCTTTTAGCAGGTGAAAGGACCATAACTTTCAACACATGTTGGTCACTGATATAAGGGAATGTCTTTCACCACCTTCTGCTTTACTGCGGCGGTATAATTGCATTGCCTTGAGCTACAGTCTGATAAATATCTAGGACCGCCAACCAGAAGAGCATTTACGGTAGGCTTGTGTAGAATTTGACATGCCAGCTCAGTTAACAGCAGCTTTTAAAATGTCAGAGCCATAGAATAGGCTTCTCCGAGAACAAACAGGGATGCTGTCGTAGCCTCCTTTGTGGGTGTTGTATCAAGGTAGCCCCAAGAGCCCCAGATTACCTCAGGGCCAGAGAGATACTTAAGCTTTCTGTGGTAGGAACGCCCTGTCTAAAGAAAGAGAATGGGGGGGGGAAGAGGCTTGTTTTGTTAAATTTTATAAGAGGAAGACAAACAATACAAATGAAGCATCTCAGGAAATCTGTGGCAGGGCTTGGAGCTGAACTCAGACTTCCCGAGTCCCATTTTGTTACCTTAAACACAAGCCCCGTGCCCCCCCGCCCCCTCAGCTCTCAGAGTGCAGGCTCTCCACTACGCTAGGGGGCTGTGTATATAACTTAGGACTCCTGGTTGATATAATGAAATTGTTACTATGAAAAATATTGTATGTTGCATGCCCCTCTGTATGGCTGTGTCTAGACTGGCCAGTTTTTCCAGAAAATCAGCCGCTTTTCCGGAAAAACTTGCCAGCTGTCTACACTGGCCGCTTGAATTTCTGCAAAAGCACTGACTTCCTACTGTCTGAAATCAGTGCTTCTTGCAGAAATACTATGCTGCTCCCATTCGGGCAAAAGTCCCTTTTGCACAAAGCTTTTACGCAAAAGGGCCAGTGTAGACAGCCCAGATTTGTTTTCCACAAAAAAGCCCCGATCGTGAAAATGGCAATCGGGGCTTTTTTGCAGAAAAATGCGTCTAGATTGGCCACGGACACTTTTCCGCAAAAAGTTCTTGGGCGGAAAAGTGTCCGTGCCAATCTAGACGCTCTGTTCCGAAAATGCTTTTAACGGAAAACTTTTCCGTTAAAAGCATTTCCGAAAAATCATGCCAGTCTAGACGCAGCCTATGTGTATTCAACACCAGCTGGCAGGGTGTACCATGTCTCTGCCAGACCAGGGAGACAAGCCAGTCGTTAAAGGACCTGCATCCTACAGGAAGCCTGTTCTTTCCACTTGCCTTTGCAGGGGACTGGCTTTGAGACAGTGGAAAGTTCCCCCCAATACAGCAAGCCAAGGTGGTGTATTACTGGGGGCTATATACACAGATTAGAGGAGAGACAGGAAGCTCAGGCAGGAAGGGAGGGCACAGACTGGCCAGTCCGAGGAAGTCCCCTTCTCCTTAGGTCAGCCAGTATCTTCCAGAACACAACATGCACTGGAGCAAGAGGACTCTGACCAGCCCAAACCCCCTGGACTGGGGATTACAACAGAGGCAAGGAAACCCCACCGGGAGCTGTTACTTTTGTATAGGTCTGTATATTTACATAAATAACAGAAGCATATTCAGCTTCTGTACCAAGCACCCCTCTCTTTTGGGTACACCTCCCATGTGGCACCTCCACAAGGTAACCCAGAAGGCTGACGCCTTTGGGTGGAGCTCTAGAAGAGGGTGGGCTTGAGTTACTGAGGTGCCTTGTGGGCTGGCATGGATTCGGGAGCACAAGGCACCACTTCTGAGAAGGGGAGGCAGAGTCAATGCCCAGGAAATGAGCCACTAGGGCCAACGGAGGAAGCAGGGCTTCAGCCAGCTGAGACCCAGGAAAGCTTGGAGCACACGGACAGTTCTGGGGAGCTGCTGGCAGGGAGAGCCCTACCCGGATCCCTGACACCCACATTGAAAAAAAGAGTTAAAAGTTTGCCTGAAGGCTGTCACAAGCACTCTCACCTTTGCAAACTGCTGCTGCTGTCTCTTCACGACTCTGGCCTCCAACCAAAGTCATTATCCTTGTTTCCGCCTTCGAGGGTATCAAAGTTTCCTTCAACAATCCAAGTCAGCCTTCCCGCTCACTGCGCCACTCCCTGACTGGCTAGCATAGCAACCAGCGCCTGCCCTCTGGCTGGCACTCGCCCCACCGCAGCTGGGTTCCCTCATTCAGGTGATTTATTGGCCACCTGATCCCCTCAGCTTGGCCTTGTTGGGTTAATCACTTCACATTTACACAAAAACGTTCAAACACCCATTGGGAGTCATAGAATCATAGGATCCGAGGGCTGGAAGAGACCTCAAGAGGCCATCTAGTCCAGGCTCCTGCCCAAAGCAGGAGCAACCCCAACTAAATCATCCCAGCCAGGGCTTTGCCAAGCCGAGACTTAACAAATCTCTAGGGATGGAGATTCCACCCCCTCCCTAGGTAACCCATTCCAGTGCTTCACCGTCCTTCTGGTGAAATAGTTTTTCCTAATATCCAACCGAGACCTCCCCCACTGTGACTTGAGCCCATCGCTCCTTGCTCTGCCATCTCAAAACAGCCTTTCTCCATCCTCTCTGGAACTCCTCCCCCGCCTTTCAGGCATTTGAAGGCTGCTATCAAATCCCCCCCTCTTTAATGTGTTCTTTTGCTACTGAGTGCTGCCTACCTCCTCCCTACACTGTGCTGCCCAGTGCAGCAATCCGGGAGCTGATGGGTCTTTGATCTGTCAGTAGGTGTCTCCCCCATTCACTAAGGGTCCCATGCTTTCCCTGACCTTTTTGTTGCTACCATATCTGTAGAAACCCTTCACATTCCTTGCTAGCTGCAACTCTAATTGTGCTTTCACCTTCTGGATAACACCCCTGCATGCTCACGCAATGTTTTTATACCCCTTAGTCATCTGTCCAAGTTTCCACTTCTTCTAAGCTTCCTTTGTGTGTGTGTGTGTGTGCGCGTGTGTGTGCGTATGTGTGTACGCACATTGATTTCTCCAGCAAGCCAAGCAAGTCACCCATCGTATTCCTTCTGCACATTGGGATGGTTTGTTCCTCCACCCTTAACAAGGCTGCTTTAAAGTACAGCCAGCTCTCCTGGACTCCTTTCCCCCTCATATGAGCCTCCCAGGAGATCTTGCCCCTCAGTTCCCTAAGGGAGTCCAAGTCTGATTTTTCTGCAAACCAAGGTCGGTTCTGTTGTTTTCTTTTCTTCCTTTTGTCAGGATTTGAACTCAACCATCTCATGGTCCCTGCTACCCAGTTGCCACCTACTTCTACTTCCCCTACCAATTCTTCCCTGTTTGTGAGTCAGTGCATTTGTTTACGGACCCCCCCTCCCATGCCTCATGTGCATTTATAGTAATATGCACAAGATTTTTTAACATCCTCGTTCTAGGTGGCTAGAGTACAGACTGTTAGTTGAACAGCCATCCATTTGCACTGCTGTGACAATTTCATGGCTATCTTGATAACTACTGTACGCAGACACATGCAGGAACTTAGCTCTGCTAGCTGCATGAACCAAAGAACTACCCAGAGCCCCTCATGTTTCAGATCACAGCTGCAAATTGGGAGGTATTAAATAGTGCCCCAGTCTGAACAGGGAATATAGTCTGGTGTGTGGTACTGCATCACAATTATAATGGCTGCAGACAAAGCTTGGTAACTGATCCAGTCCAGTTCAGCTGGTGTCCAGGATATGTGCAGTTTTGTAAATTCAGATATTAAGAGATCTCATTTGTCAGAATGGCTCAGAGAGCCGCGAGGCGAATAGCACTTCAGACCATTGAGATTTCCATTAAAAATGCGACTCCATTCTGAGCGTAAAATCTAACCATGACATTCTAATCGGGCAGTTGGCAGGCCCAACATTGCTTTCGTATTGAGGCAGAAGCAGCAGTATCTCGTATGTGCCTGACATGGGATCATTACTGCAGCAACCTTGAATGAGGGCTTGTCTCGATTACTTAAACAATGGATGAG